>NC_088980.1:129425000-129741070 GCF_963932015.1 Anas acuta
ATATACACGCTGGAGCAATAATTAATAGCAGAATTCTGACAGCATTTTCTACACAAATATTAAAAAAAAAAAAAAATCCTTTATAGTGAATTAAACCTTATGACATCAAAATGAAAAGTATAAAGGAAATATAACACTCCTTGTAGCTGAAGAAGGCTTAAATAGTAAGAATCGATTCCAGAGTTATTCTAAACTTATTCAGGGTCATTTGACACATCTTTCAGCAATCCAGGTAGATTATTTTTTTTGTTTTTGTTTTTAAAAAGAGAGTCAGTCCTGAAGTAATGGAAAGAAATCATACAAAGAAATTCAAAATAATATTTTCAAGATGTAAGGCCTATTATTCTGAGCAATAATCTTTACTGGGAAGTAGTAGGAGACTTATCATTGGAGTCAATATTAGAGCTCTGGAGGATATATTGCAGAAAGCAATCTTGTGCTGGCATTGGTAGTGACTGCATGATATATACATATATATATTTTTTTTCCTATCTCCAATACCTATTATTTTAAATTAAACAAGAACTATCTCACAGGATTCATGCAATTTGCCTCATGAAAAGGGAAACTTTGAACAAGACTATAAATACACCTCTGAGTTTTTATGACATCAAGTTGCCTTGATTTACTGCAGTGTCTCTGCAACCCTATGCAGTACTGCTTGTAATTCAAAGCTGTTCATTGTAATACATAATAAACATTTTACTTTTCCATCTTTGCTCTGTCTCAGATGGTTAATGAATATCAATTGAAGATGAATACTGGCAATTTTTAAAATACATATGATATTTTTCTTTCTAAATTTTGTTTAACTTTTGTAGGTCCCAATCTCAAGGCTATATGAGGAATTTTCCCACATGTCTGCATTGCTTTGTCTGTGTGAGTACTAAAGCTTAGCGCTCTTGCTTTTTCTGTTTAAAGGCTGTTGCTTGAAATAGCCAGAGAATTTGACTGTTTTTAAGAAACAAACATTTTGCACTTTCATCTGCTGATGAAACTCTAAGTGACAGTTGCATTGTAGCTTGTATAATCTACAGGAATATAAACACATGCTTTAGACTGCATAACATTTGGCCAGAGATGATTTGCTTCTTGATTTGAAAATATGACCAATTAAAATAGGGTATTGTTGATCACACTGTTCATTATTCTAATATTTTAGGGCATTTGAAAATGAAAAATATTAGCAAATGGTGCTGTCAAATACCTCTGATGATCTCAGTAGGGTGATCTCAGTAGGGTGATGCATACTTTGATTCACATCATTCCACAATTCTCATCCGAGTTACATCTGTACAAATGCATTTACTTCAGGGGAGCTCTGCTGGAATAACCAAAGAAAAAAGATATGACTAATATTTCTCATGAAAAGGAATAAAAAATGGTCAATGCTGCATGAAAGTGCCAAGTGGGCATTTGAATACTCTCTGCCTCATTGTTTAGCATTTATATGGAGATTGTGGATGTCATTCTGATCCTAGTTGACATTAGTTTTTGCTTTGCTAATAGTACAGCTCATTTCAATTTTTCAGTTTCAAGAATGTAACTAATCTTTACTTATTTGGAGAAATCATTTCATGATATACTTTTAAGTCTATCATTTGCATGCTAGAACAGTTCTAGCTTCTAAACTGAGAAACTGTGTTTTATTTAAAAATCTGATACAGTATAGCTGTAATGAAGTCTCCTTTGACTGAGACCCCAGTCAATTTATACTTTAAGGATACATAGCTTATTCTAAGTCTAATAAGGGACTAAGATTTCTTATATCAACATCTGTGATTACTATTTACATAATCTCCTGTTACCTGGGAAACTCCATCCCATCCAGCTGCAGATACATGTATGCTTATTCACACTTCTTGGTTGGTCTGTAATAAACGTGCATGCTGAAGCATAAAATCTTTAAACTTCGGATGACATCAAGTAGAGATCTGTATTTTAAACTTGTGAAGTTATAGATATTAAAAAAGGTAGCAAACTGGGTTGATGGTGAGACACTATGGTTAAATGAGATAGAAACTTCTGAATGTAGCTAATTATTTTAGGGACAGCAATTTGTACTGTTGTTTTGTATATCAAGGCCAGATTGTCTAGGATAACTGTCAACATTGCTAGGTACCATTATCTATGTACAGGGCAAGACCAGGCAAGCATAATGACCATATATTTACATGAGTCCAGCATTTTTTATCCCCTTTTCTTTCCATTTCTTACATACGTTCCTCCCACAATTACCTAAATCTCTCCTCTTTCCTACTTTTGGTTCCTCCGCTAAATGTTTCAGTAGAAGTCCTGTGCAGTTTCAATATACTCTTCTGCATCCCATAATGTGATCCACCAGTAGGCAGCAATGACCCTTAGTCTGGCATGAGAAGTGGAGAGAGTTCCTAATGATTTGTGGTGATGGGTTTTGTGCCTGGGCACTGGGGCTGAGGATCTCCTGGGGAAACCTGAGAGGGGTCTGGACAGGGAGTTCATTCCTCAGGAGTCCTTCTTTTGTGTTCCCACCTGCCAATGTGCCCCTGTGCTCTTCCGGCTCGTGGACATCAAACATCCCTTTGACTGTCTGATGGCTCCTGTAATGGGCCTGACAGTAGCTGGGGCAGGATATTATTTGGGCTCCCCACACCTCTGCCATTGTCTCTCTGTGCTCCTTTGTGATTGTGCAGATGAGCTTTTATCACTAAACACTTTCCTCTTCTGTTAGTATACTCATTAAGGTGATTTTGTTTAGTTACTCTGATGGCTAAAAGGAAGAAGAATGAATCTAAGGACAGTGTCCAGGAAAGAAGCCAAAGGTCCATTTCTGTCTTCCTCTTGGATAACTGAATTGGTCTTCCAGGGTGATCTGAGAATAAGCACATAAAAATCTGGATGATACACAAATATCAAAACAACGGAGTTTAAGTAAGCTCTCAAGGTCAACTATCACAAAATACTCTGATGATTGTTATTGATATTGTGGTAGCCTGCAGCATTTTTTTTTGTACTTGCTAGGTTTTTTTGTTTTTTTTTTTGGTAGTATTTTTAGCTACCAGGATTTTCAGTTATGTCTCAGAAATAGTATATAGACTATTCCTAAGGAATAGTAGAGAAACATTCAATATTTACAAAAATATATTTTTTTTTTCTCATAGCATGCCTTACAAAATGTTTTCTTTTTCTTACAAAGCACCAAGTTCTGCAAGCTAAAAGCATGCAACACAAAGAGCCAAGGGACCTGCAAGATACTATTAATTGAGGTGTATAACCTCACTGTTCTCTTGTCCATCTATTTCCTTAAATAACAGGCTTGCCTTAGTGGGAAATGAAAAAAGGTGCTGTGGCCAACCCCAACAACACATCTTTTTCTGTAACTAAATTACTCAACATCAATCATTTAACAGCCTACTGTGGAATTCAGCCTAGGTATAATTGTGGTTTCTCACTTGCTTTCTGTTAAAAAGGATTCCATTGTTCAGTTAATGCACTTGAGAAAACCATTGCACCCACTCTGAGTAAAAATAAAACCTTCAATATTCAAATCTGTTATGGATCAGCATAGTCACTAGGCATAAAATGGCCATCCATAATGATTTATCCTTGTAGATGAATTACTGAGTACATATCGTAATGCTTTTGAAATGCAGTTTACCTAGGAATTGTGCAGAAGTATTTAATGTCAAATGATATTTTTCAACTGATTGTTTGCATTTGCTTATTTTTGCTTAAAGAAATGGCTGAATGGTATTAGTTTCAAAATGTTTTGTAGGAGACTGTTCAAAAATTATATAATTTATTATTAAATATTTTTGGAAATTTCACAGAATCATGGAATCATTAAGGTTGGAAACTACCAACAGTACAACTAAACCATCTACCAAAGTCCCTTTCCTTAGAGACCTTAGTCCAACCTTTCCTTAAACACCCCAGGGACGGTGATGCCACCACCTCCCTAGGCAACCCATTTGAATGCCTGACTACTCTTTCTGAGAAGCAATGTCTCCTAATTTCCAACCTAAACCTCGCCTGGTGCAACTTGAGGCCATTCCCTCTAGTTCTGTCACTAGTTATCTGCAAGATGAGGCTAAATCCAGCTCCCCACACCTTCCTTTCAGGTAGTTGGAGAGAGCAATAAGGTCTCTCCTGAGCCTCCTCTTCTCCAGACTAAACAACTTCAGTTCCCTCAGCCGCTTCACATAAGATTTGTGTTCCAGGCCCTTCACCAGCTTCTTGGCCCTTCTCTGGACATGCTCCAGGGCCTCAATGTCTTTCTTGTACTGAGAGGCTCAAAACTGAACATGGTGAAGCTTTGAGAGTGCTCCGTTTCCTAGAAAACAACTCATCATCCTCCAAGTTGTCTTTGTTCATCCACTGTCTTCTGTTCCTTTTCTCCCCTCTGACAGAACCATTCTTAAACGAAGAAAAACATTTGGCAAACACACCCTTGCATGACTGGGATGAGATGGGTTCCCTAATTCCACAGCACAAAACTAAGGCACAAGGCCTATTTTCAGAAAAACTTCAGAACTTGTCAGCTTCCCCTGAGCACTTCTGTTTTTTCTGGCCACCTCAGGGACACTAGGATCTACCATGTAACCTGTCCTGTCCTCACCTGCATCACTGCTGCACCACTTCCTCTGGAAACATACTCCTTTTTGGGAGGCTAAATTACTTATTCCCCCCCCCCTTTTTTTTTTTTTTTTTTTGTCATTCTTTTTTCCCTTTGACTTCTTACTTCCTATTTTCATTTGAAATACTTTTCCCATCTCTATTTCCTAAAGTCATATGCAATAAATAATGTCATTAATAGCAGCACACAATGAATTATCACTTGTTTCTGGAGTTAACATCCCAGGTACCTTGGCAGGTAGTTTCATTATTAGTGGTGGTATTGGACTTACAGTTTCAGGCACTTAAAGTATTCTTTGCTAACATTAAAGGCAAACATCCTATGCCACTTTTTCAGCAGTAGACCTCTGAATATGCATTACTTAAAATAAAATAAAATAAAATTCTTTGTAGCTTACAGGTTTTAAGTCTTTTTGTTTAAACTGCTGTCAAGGACAGTGTAATAACCCCTGCTGGATATGCTTGGGATCCATGTGTGCATTTGTTTGTTAAATATAAGGTAAATAGCTTGTTTCTCATGAGCCTTTAAATAACATATCATGACAAGAAATAAATTTGAATATGCAGTTGGTAAAGCACTTCAAGAAAAGTCCCATTATTATGTTCTGCATTGTTCAAGTCTCCATCCCATCCAGGCAAATACATATGATAAGTGTTAATTATAACAGGAATGTTAATATTCCACTGTAAAGAGATACTTCTTCTCAAAGTTACCATCAGTTGTAGTGAGCTTTAATAACAAATGGGAGAGTTTTTTTTTACCTGCTTCTGGCATAAAAGTACCAGATAGCTGTGGAAACAGGACAAAGATATTCTATGTTCTCTGTGCCCCCCTCATTATATTTGACATGCCCATCCTAAAATACCAGTTCCTGAGCTAGACAAACATCAGATTCACAGATAATAATTTTTTTATCTCTTAAGTGGACACAACCTTTTCAGAGGACATTTTTAGGTAATGCTTGTAGAGTCTCACTTACATCTTTCTCTTTCTATGGGGTAGAGAAGGGAATACAGGAAATCAGAAATAGGTAAATCTATTATCCTGTGCCTTAGTATCAGTTCACATTAATTACAAGGTTACATTTAAAAGCTATTCTATTGAGACGTTTTATCACTTTGAAGCCAAATGAAACATTCCACACATTTTTTGAATCAGCTAAGATAAAAGGCGTATATACTAACTCTGTCAGTATCCAGCTCAGGACACTTCCATCTCAACCAAAACTTTGAATGTTATCACTGAAAAGCTTATTCTTCTTTGGGTTACATCTTTTTAATTGATTTTACTGTATTTCACATCTATGTGTTTTTCATTTCTTTTCAAGTTTCCTCATTTTCTATTCCTATTATCCTTTCAGTCAAGTCTCTTTGTATTCCCACATATAGTTCAGAGTTTTAAAGACACTTTTCTCCAGTTCTTTGCACTTTTATTAGTATATAGTCAAATGGTGATGAGAGATCTTATTATTACTATTTCATACTGCTCATTGCCATGAGACTAATTTTATTTCTCTCATGAAACTTCAAACAATACGTTCTACCCCTTTATATTTAGATCAGATGGTGAGGATTTATTATAAGTAAGGATTAGTATCACCGAATATCCATTACAAAGTTTGTTTTGTGAAAGTTGTACTTGGACTTTAATATAGTATCTAACCTCAAATGCCACAATAGACAACATTCAAAATGGAGGTTATTGATTATAACTCTGCTGAACTAAATTAAGCTGAATCTGCTTATACTGGAGCTCATTCTATTCTGAAACTGAAATATGAACATGAAAATGCATCAGATAAAACACTAGTGTCCTGTTAATGAAGCTTAATGGCAACTGTTCATCTAATGTTCTAGATAAACATCACACACACTGCCAAAAGCAAATCTAATTAGATATGTGAAGAATTCCTTTAGCTCTGTTCTCACTTACTGAAATGTAATAAATGAGGGTAGATCTATGTCAATTTGCTATATTAGTTTTTAAGCTGTCTTCAGAATGCATCAGTCTGAAGTGAAAAATAAAAAACACAAAAATCTGTGGATATCCATGGAATATTAAATGCCTCATTTTCTGTATCAGGTCATTACTGAGATCTTTATTAATAGCTGCATATTTGAATTGAGCCTTCTTATGTGTATTGTATGCATATTTAAATCTGAAAAACATGAAAAAAGATATATATATATACATAAGCTTTGTATACACCATGCAGTCATTTGGTCATATCTGATTACCCCATACAATTAATTAGAACTAAATGCTGGCTCATATTCATCATTTATCAGAAGTTCATTTGAATAACAAAGAGGATAAAATACAGAACTGCATCAAGAAGCAGAATGGGCATTCAGTCTGGAAAATACAACTGCTCATTAGAGCCATATTAGGTCATGGCTGCATGAAGGGTATTTAAAATGCAGAAGAATTTGAATGAATAACAAAGTGTTTTTGGAAGCTGATTTTATAAATCAAGATAATTGTTCTTCTAAATAAAAGAAATCAAAAGTTCCACAGACTTGGTATATAATTCATGCTTCAGCCAATTTAAATTTACTTCTGGAAATAGCATGATCACCCTCCAAACAATTTTTAAAAAGCATGCATACAACAAACAGTGGCAGACTTGCAACAAGGCATGGAAATGTGTGCATGAGGGTTGACTTAAAAATGAATGGGCTTACAAAATTGCTTCAAATATATCCTGGGCAAATTCAGCTCTTGAGGATGTCAAAAACTGAAGCACTGGCCAAAAATCAAGCAATTCTGTAGAATGGGCTAGGGACAAACAGTAAATTGCAAAGCTGTTCACAGAGAAAAACAAAACTTATGCTTTTGATAGAGGTACTGGACTATGATGTCCTTCTATGCCTTTTCTATCTGAAAAAAAAAAAAAAAAAAAAAAAGCCTTTCTGTCTGTAATTGGTGGGAATTTTGTGGAAGCATGGAAAAGACAAATTTAGCTGCAAATGCTGCATTCTTTGCGTTACAGCAGAGCTTTGTGAATGTAGCCAATAAGAAATAACTACAGTTTCTATTTCCAATGTCAGTTATTTGATTGATAAATAATAAATACAGATCAGGAGTACTGGGATGGCTATAAAGAAAAGAAGTAAGAATTCAGAGTCTGTGGCAAAATCAGTCAATTCTGATGGTGTCTCTCTGTCTGTCTATCTTCCCATCTGGATATCTAATATCACTTCATCTCATCTCATCTCATCTCTTCTCATCTCATCTCATTATATGTATTTCACCAAAAGTTATTCTTAGTTGTTTCCTTGCCCAGACCAAATCAGAAGATTGTCAATTTATCTTCCCTTGCATAGTTTTAAGGAGTATAAAACCATCCTCTGTTCTTGAAGATTGCCATTTCCACAGTGGGCCAAGGCTGACATTACCTTTTCATATTCTCCTAGGATAAATCTTTATATAAAATGGATTTTTCTTTCTTCTGTGGTTGTCTAAAGTGGCCTCAGATACCTTCTACTCTGTCTAGTAGACAAAGCAGAGTATGGTTTCCTTCTCCCCAGCTGGAATCACTACAACTTTCTGGAGATATTTTAAGAAGATATTTTGTCTTGCCTTGAACTGCCTTGCTTCATGCCTCAGAAAAACATGTTAGTGATTTCATTTATTTATTTATTTATTTTTAAGCATTTCTAACTATTTATTGTTATTATGATTACCTGAAAAGCAGTAGTAAGGTATTTTAAATTTTATGCATTTTAAGAAGATTTATTTTCACTTTGTTAGATATGCAGCATTCATCCCTCTTTGAATGCTTAAGCTGCACAACAGTGAAACTGTGAAGGGAGGCTGTAAGACATGAAAACACACTGCATTCTGCTAGAGAGTAGAAAGTAGTTTACATTTGAGACATAGAACACTGTTACAATTATTTAATTTATTAGGTATTCTGTCTTAAAGTTTTCTTCCATGGTAGGAAAAGTAAATGAGTTTATGTTTACTTGAGTATATAAATCTGATGTAATTACCTTAAATAAAATAATAATGGTAATTTGCCCGAAATAATATTGCAAGCTTTACTTGCTAATTTGATCTAATTCAATTTTAGTTAATACATTAATGTTGTGTATGAGCTCTGGGATAAACAGTGTCTGAGTTTTTTCTGATTTTTTTTTTTTTTTCCCAGTCAGTCCACTTGTTTCATGAACATACACTAGCCCCCTTAGGCATCTGTAATTTAAAACTAAACGTTTTCCTTATTGGTACCCTGCTGACTTTCAGTTTCTGCTAGCCCCAAATGAAATGTCAAAATATAGCCAAGTCCCTGTAGATCAGTCTAGTGCCAAATAATCAGTGCAGAAATTTTATTCTAAAAATGTGTCTTTATTCAAGTCTTTGCATTCAAAGACATTTAACAAAGTACTGAAGAGACTTTTATAGACTTTTATATATTGCCACAGGGATCATAATTACTTAGGGTTTCTTTATAAAATGTCATTAGATGACCTCTTTTTTTTTTTTTTTTTTTTTTTTTTTGACTCAGAAAGAATCTCGTTTGTAAAATAAAATAATGTTGTAGATCTGATCTATCTGATTATTTTTTTTACTGAAATTATAAATCATATATTACAAGGAACTAAGTGAAACAGTACATTGAAGTAGGTGAGCAATTTTATAGAGGAAATTAAGAGACATGGTATTATTTTGGGGAGATAAAATAGTTTTTATCAATGCTAGAATAGTCTTGCTAAAAGTTCTAAATTATGAACACCTTTTATGCTCATAAAATAAATTATGATCTTTCATGCTTAAAAATCTTAATTTTGAGTAAAAGACAATGAAAGCACCATATATACTGGTGCTGATTCTCTGGTCTATGAAGAACAAAAAAGGCAGAAAAAAAATAAATCTTCATACGTACATCTTATAGTTTTAGTAAACTCTCAAGTCACATGCTTTTGAAACAACATAAGAAATTGTATAGGCAAGCAATAATTGGGAAATAAGTTGCATATCTTTTTTTTTAATATATATATTTTTAATAGCTAAATAACCCAGGAGGAAGTTCTATCTTTAAAATGCTTTATACAGTCATCTTAGTTAATATCAATGTGTGGGATAGCAAATATCTCACTGCTTTTTGAAATGCTCCCTTTAAAAGCAAACCCAGGGACCAAGTTTTCACCATGGTACTCAGGTTTCTCCAAACATTTTGCCCTGCGGAAGGTGTTCTCAGATCTGATGTTTGGAAATCCTACCCACATGAAGAAAAAAAGGTGTAGAAAGCACTTGAGAAACTTGCCATGACTTCCAGAAGTCCTACACAGTGACCGGAACAGTTGGAGGTATATCTGGAACAGTTGGAGGTATATATAGAAATTTCAGATTTTTCACCATTAAGGATGTTAGTCCTATTGTGCAGAAAGAACTTGAGAATGGCACAGCTAGACTAATGCATTTAATATGTATCTAGGTTTCTGAGCATGAAGACACCAGAGGTCTAAAACACAGTGCCTTGATATTAGTGTTTTTTTTTTTTTTTTTTTTTTTTTTCCATCTGAAAGGTGTTTCTTTTTCTTTTATTGGAAAAATGTTTTTGCATTTTTTTTTCTTCAAGCATCTTGAAGCTTTACACTTAAGGCCATCCTTTTATGATATTTACTTATCACTTAGACTGAGGAGTGAGAAAGGAAGGCCAATAAAAATAGCATCGTAGAACAAAACTAAAACACTTAGAAGTAAATATCCTGTAAAGCACTTCTTGTGTCCACAGTGGTATTGAGTGGTAGGAAGGAATCTAAATCTAAAATTTTCAGTGTGATCAAGTCCTTTTCAAAACTTTTGATTATCAAATTTGAAGTAAAACTTATCCTAATGAAGATTATTTTTTAATAAATTCCCTGCTATTTTTTAACATATAAATTTGGTATTTTAAAAAGTGTATAATAGTGTTTAACCAATTGACCCCAAAGCATTTAAATTTGATAAACCTGCCTCACACAGTGGTGTAGCAGGTAAGCATGGCTTAACTTATTCTACCCAAGAAAACTACAGCATCAAGCAGTTGAGTAAGTTGACAGTGGTTAGTAGCCAATCCATCATAACATAGAAAATAGAGCACAAAACTACATCTGTACTCATTTCATTGGAACAGGTTGCCCAGGGAAGTGGTGGAATCACTGTCCCTGGGGGTGTTTAAGGAAAGGTTGGATGTGGTACTTAGGGACATGGTTTAGTGGGTAACATTGGTGGTAGGGGGACTTTTGGATGAGATTATCTTGGAGGTCTTTTCCAACTTTAATGATTCTATGATTCTATGATACTGGCCAACAGGGCCAGATGTGGGCCTGAGCATTGAAATGACAGGTTTTTTTGTTCCAACATTAGTGGGATTGCTTGCATAACTTATTGGAGCCCTTGATAACTAAAGCATGTCACTATTACATTACATTTATCTACTATGTTGTTGAAATTGCTATTATTTCCAGTCTTTGTCCTAAAGTGTGCTTTCAGAAATATTGTATCTACCTTGTATCTAAAAAATTGTATCTATCTAATAAGAGGCTTTTCTAAGCCTCTACTTGCATCCAATTAAGCCAATTATAAATAGGTTTAATATGCATTTCAGGTCTTGATACCTGTAAGATGCAATTCATATTCATCCATTACAGAATGTGTATGTGAAGCTTAAAGAATCAAAATTTCAAAAAGCTGTATTCAGAAGGCAAAGATTAGCAAGTCTCATTAGCGTATTCATCATGGTTGGTGAATTGTACTCTTGAGAGCTGATGTTATTTCAAGTGCTGAGTTAACTAAAAATGTGACTATATATCACACATTTATTTTAGTGATTGTGCTAAAGAAGAGAAGTAGTGAGGGTAGTTGAAATTCTACTATACCTCATAGAGAAGAAATAGCTTCGAACTCAGACCCCCAATACTTTATAAAAGCAATGAGAATCTGTAAATTAGTCACAGGGTCTCCTGATGTTGCTAAAGCATATTATTAGTTTCAAAAACAAACAAACAAACAAACAGACAAACAAAAACAAAACAAACAAACAAAACAAAACAAACAAACAAACAAAAAAACACCAGAAAACCAACTATTTTAAAAGATAAAATGTCATAATCTCTTGTTTATCCTGCTTTCATATCAATATAAAGAATGGAAGTTAGTAGATAATTCAGTGACATCCACTGCTTGATTTAGAAACAAAGTTCCATAGTCATGCCAAGCAACTATTCTTGTGCAAAAACATTTATAAAAAAGGAGAGCCATATGTTTTGAACATTTTTTTTTTTTTAAAGCAGATGTGACTTTCTGTTCAGGAATAAAACTGGAGTTACATTTCTGAAAGTGTTATAAATATGCAATATTTTCTAGTAATCTAAGTCTGCCTATTTTGAATCTGGATTTCTGCACCATTCTGACAAACCTTAAAGATGGCTGTCATCAATTTGGACAATACAGTAAAAGAAAGTATCTTCTGTAATCATTATATTCTGAACTGCCTGAACCACAGACAGTGCAGTACTTTTCCTGGCCCTCAGAAAATATCCTGACAACTGGTTACAGAGTCATCTTATTTGATTTTCTTTCAGATCCGTGACTACTAGCTTTTTGTCCACACATTTGGGCAGTTTTAGGAGAAATGGTTACCATTCTTGTTCAAGCTCTTCCATAGCCCAGATCTTTTATGTCTTATTTAAATGATATTTAACAAGAACCATTATGCAAAAAGATGGATTATGTCAATCCTTTGGTTTTGGAATAAAAATTCCTATGCCATCAATTTGTGCTGCACAGAAGCTGTCAGTGTGCTGACAGCAAACCCATTGGATACTGCTTGGGCTTTGGGCAGAGTAGAGGTTTCTCTCCTTTCTGCATATGAATTGAAACAGATTTTAGATATGGATTAGGTATAAATCTCTCCAGAATGTTGCTCCTTTCATATTGAACCTAGTGAGATGTGGAGCCTCTACAGTTTGATGACAGTAGTGTTACTAGGGGAAGAGGTCTCTGGGTAACTGAGTAGGCTGCTCCTTATGCTTGGACATCAAAATTACACAGAATTCTTTTTTCAGGCATCAAAATAGAGTTTGTACATCTTGTTCTATGTGACATTCCCAAGGCTGTGACTAATATGTGGTAAATAAAAGCTCAGTGAAACTTGGCTAATTCCCTAACCTTGGGCCCTTTCATCTTCATGTTTCTAGTGTTAACACAGCAGTAATTGCCTGAAGGATGATGTTTACAGTGATGCAAATATCTTAAAGATATTTTTTCTCTTTTCTTTCATTTCAGTACGAATGACTGAGAATGACTGACCCGCTTATGTTAAGATGGAAAGACTAGAGTCTTCTGAACTCATGCCATTATAAAGAGCACAAACTTCTAATAGCTCAGTATCAAATATATATAGCTTCAGCATGCAATGCACTTGGTTTTGATAGGTTTCCATTAATAAACCCTAAATGTCTTCTCTTTCCATAGCTTTTCCTCTTCTCCTTCTTAATTCCCCTTTTCTTGCCCTCACCCCGTAGACACGTGCATGCACATTCCTAAGATCATAGCATTTAGACTGAGACTACTTTATATTCATCTGGACCTGATTAGAGTCAACATTTTCAAAGGAGACAAATGGGGGGAAAAGTAGGCAGTAAGAAACACACCACTGACTTGTGTAAAGTTTTAAACAGATGGGGAAATGTGCAGAAAACTGAAGCATGAAATGTAATGTTAAGTGGAAGGAAATATCTTGATTTTATTGTCAAATCCTCATGCTACTTAGCAGCAAAAAAAGAAAGAGGTCTAAAAATAAACTGTTGTCACAGGGCTACAGAAGATATATAGGAAAGAATGACTTGCATCAAGCTTGGTCCAGGAAAATAAATAAATAAATAAATTAAATAAGGCCATTAATGAAGATGGGGGCAGTCATCAGAAAACATCTGACATTAATTTTTATGAAGCAGTTAAAATTCTGACTGCAGCTTCAGATTTGCATGTGAACTATGACCAATCATTCACTCTGAAAACAATATGAGATAAATTTACAATTTAGCTTGTGATATATATAGCTCAATACAAATGAATCAAACAATATGCAATAAATTTCATGGATTGTTAAGTTTTAGTTCTGGAGATGTAAATCACAGGTAGGATCATATTACAGTGGGAGATAGCATTGGTTTGATAAAACACTAAAATAGAAAGTCAGATCTTGTTCTGAATATCCAGGCTTCAGGAGAGTGAAAAACACAATAGAGAGATGAAGAACCATGGGGGAGAAAAGCTTATTGCCTTAAAGAAACTCCCAGAAACAGCAGCAGTGAAACCACCTGTTTAACCCCCCTGAAGAAGAGACTGTACACTTAATCACTGAGCTCCACTTGGAGATGAAAAATTCTGATGAAAAATTCTGAAAGAAAGTCTGTGGAGTCACAGTGCACAAGTGTAGCCATCATGATTTCTTTCAAGCTCAACTAGTTCTGTCATAGGAACACAAAAATATTTTATTCTCTTGTCTTGAAACAATTATGGATTTTGATGTCACGGCAATGACATCTATATTTTTCTCACTATCAGGAGAAGGTCAGACAAGTCATAAAGCAAAATGGGTTTATATTTCCAGTATACTCAACTAAGCTCTTGTGAAGATCCTTATTTTACTTATATTTACATAAGATTCTGAAATAATGCAAATGCCACAGTAAATTTAGAGTTTAATTCAGATAATGATTCCGTGGAAATGGAATGGATATCCATGGATATGGATATGGTGACGGGTCTGGAGAACAAGTCTTATGAGGAGCAGCTGAGGGAGCTGGGCTTGTTCAACCTGGAGAAAAGGAGGCTCAGGGACAACCTTATTGCTCTCTACAAGTACCTTAAAGGAGGCTGTAGCGAGGTGGGGGTTGGTCTATTCTCCCACATGCCTGGTGACAGGACAGGGGGGAATGGGCTAAAGTTGTGCCAGGGGTGTTTTAGGTTGGGTCTTAGGAAGAACTTCTTTACTGAGAGGGCTGTTAGACATTGGAACGGGCTGCCCAGGGAAGTGGTGGAGTCACCATCCCTGGAGGTCTTTAAAAGACGTTTAGATGTAGAGCTTAGTGATATGGTCTAGTGGAGAACTTCTAGTGTTAGGTCAGAGGTTGGACTCGATGATCTTGAAGTCTCTTCCAACCTAGAAATTCTGTGATTTTGTGATTCTGTGATATTGTCTGTGTGAATGTAATTGTGACTTCTCTTATAAGGCTTCAAAAGAGAGACTTTTGCAGCCACCCAGGCCTTGCAAAAAATGGTGTGGCTCATTGGAGGTGAAGGTCTTTGTTAAACATCTTGACACAAAAGTGATGTTTTGTTCAACATCATTGATGACCTTGATGAGGGAATAGTGTCTGCCCTCAGCAAGTACGCTGATGACACAAAGCTGGGAGGAGTGGCTGACATGCCAGAAGGCTGTGCTGCCATTCAGCAAGACCTGGACGGGCTAGAGAGAGAGGTAGGAAGAAAGAAAATGAGGTTTATTAAGAGTAAGTGTCCTGCACCTGGGAAGGAACAACCACATGTATCAGTACAGGCTGGGGGATGACCTGTTGGAGAGGAGCTCTGAGAAGGACCTGGGGGTCCTGGTGAATCACAGGTTGACCATGAGCCAGCAGTGTGCCCTGGTGGCCAAGAGGGCTAATGGGATCCTGGCATGCATTAAAAGGACTGTGGCCAGCAGGTCAAGGCAGGTGATCCTCCCCCTCTACTCTGCCCTGGTCAGGCCTCACCTGGAGTGCTGTGTCCAGTTCTGGGCTCCCTGGTACAAAAAAGACAGGGATCTCCTGGAAAGAGTCCAGTGGAGGGCCACAAAGATGATATGGGGCCTGGAGCATTTTCCCTATAAGAAAAGACTGAGAGACCTGGGTCTGTTCAGTCTTGAGAAAAGAAGACAGAGGGGATCTTATCAATGTTTACAAATATCTTAAGCGTGGGGAACAAAGGGATATGGTCAACCTCTTTTCAGTGGTTTGTGGGGACAGGACAAGGGGCAATTGTCATGAAAGCATCACAGAAAGTTCTGCACCAACATGCAAAAGAACTTCTTCACAGTGAGGGTGACGGAGCATTGGAACAGGCTGCCCAGGGAGGTTGTGGAGTCTCCTTCTCTGGAGGTATTCAAGGCCCATCTGGATACCTACCTGGGCAACTTGCTCTAGGGAACCTGCTTTGGCAGGGGGGTTAGACCCGATGATCTCTGGAGGTCCCTTCCAACCTCTACAGTTCTGTGATTATGTGAATTTTTGTTTTTTCCCTGTTTATATCTGAACAAGTAAACTTCACTGAACGGAACTGGAGGACCAATCTCTCCATCAGCATAGCAAAAAAGAAACACAGCACTGAAAAACTGAGGAAAGAACTGAATATTTCATACAAAGAGAGTCATTGCCCCAGTGACTCAAAATGATAACTAATTTTCAAGCAGTTACCTAGATCAGTTCTGATTACACTGGCCTAACTGTTGTTAAGAATAAATATAAAACATTTTAGGAAGAGAGAGAATTGAAAATGAATTTTAAGGATCAGAAACTAAGAAAACTTACAGGAGCCATGAACAGAAAGAGGGGGGAAAAGACCATAAAAAGAAGAAGAAAGGAGATGAAGCATATATTTAGAGATTTATACTCAAGAGCCTACCAAATGTGTCTCTTTCATCACACAGTGATAAATCTACTGACCACTATCTTTGTATAAAAACAAATCAGCAGCTGTGCCTCTATGCCTATCATTAGAGAACTCTCTCTGATGTTCTCAGAAACAAGTCATTTAGCCTGCCTTGAGCAAATGTCTCATTAATAATCTTACTTCTTTGTTTTTGTTGGTTCATTAAGTTCATGCATGCATAAAGCTGCTGCTGCTGCAGATAATGTGCAGAGAGCCCTTAAAAACCAAGGCCTTTCAAACTGTTATAACATTTATTAATTCAGGAAAACACTATAGATTTCTAAAATCTTCAACCAAGGTAATTCATTAGTTGATTTAGTTGATTTTTTTTTTCCACATGTTAATTTACTTCTCATATTTTCTGTTTGAAATAAATTCTTTGCCGTCAAGATTTTTTATTTATTTATTTATTTATTTTTATTTTTAGCAGATGTTCTATGTTCTTTCTCCACTTATTTTAATTTTTACCAGGAGTCCTTGGGGATGGGATGCCAGGGTACATCCCTGTGCATGGCTGTGCAAGTCCCTGCTTTCCTTCTTTGAACTGCACTCAGAAAATAAAACAACCGGAGGGTTGTAGCCAGCATTTAAAAATGCTTCGTTATTTGTTGCATTACAAAATAGAATCAAAATGTTTTCTTTGCTTCAGTACTGCTCTATCTGGCACAAAAGAAAATACCTCATTGAAGACATTAAGAGAAAAAAAAAAAAAAAGAGGATAAAAACTACTCTTCTGAGAGAGTAATCTAGCCTGCTAATCTGTAGGAGCACTCTGCAGAAGTACTTTCAGTCCCTCCTACAGACTCTGTCACATTTTCACACTTTGAATAAATTGCTAGATCTTTGCTAGTGCAGATTCTAGAATCCATCAATGAGGCAAATGGCCTAACAACCAGGATGGAATCATTTATGCAACCTGGCATAATGACAATTCAAGCCTTTTTTTTTTTTTTTTTACAAAGAGGAAATGTGTAAGTGGGGACTGAAGCTTCTGCCTCAGAATACCTAAATAGTTATTTATTAAGAGATTCATGTGAAAAGTAAAATATATGAGTTCAAATTCTGGTCCTCTGTCAAGCAGAGGCTTAGGACTTGGATTATCTTTTCTCTTTTTACTAGTGTTGATTTTTTATTTGACAGTCTGTTACTTGTCTATCACTGTACCTCTTGATATCCTTTTCATTTGCACTGATATTGTCTCTACAAATGTAAAGTTGTGAGCTTGAATCCGCCCAGAAATGACAATTCCATGTCTCTGCTTTGTCTACATCCCTAATTGTGAGGTGATCGTCCTCATCAAGTAATGGACCAATGTTTTCTCTGGTCCTCCTTGTGTTGTTAACATATTAAACAAAGGCCCTGTAATTGCCTGTTTCTGTGCTCCTAAGAGGTGGTACATAAAAAATGACCAGCAATGATGTCTTCAAAAGCAGTTTCCCAGAGAACCTTACTAACTAGTTCCCTGAGCAGCTTGAGGTCTGCTGTCCCCATATCCAGGGTTGAAGTTTTGGTGGCTGTTTTCTTCCTACCACCAAAATTTTCTTTGCAACTATTTCATGGTCACTATGGCTGATTTAGCCTGTCTGTGTAACCAGCTTACTGCTGCTTACCTTTTAAGTTGCTGGTACCACATTTATTTTATGGTTTGTCTTTAAATTTAAATTTGTCTCTAAATATTTCTAACAATAAAATTATTCAACAAATTCAACCTAAATTCAAAAAGCTTTTAGATGTATAGAAGTCATTTTTGGTAACTTTCAGTGTTCAAAAACAAGACCAAAATATCAGATGTAGTGCTAAATGCTGCTCAGACAAAGTTATGAGACAAGCTGTTATGAGCAAGATAGAAAAGGGAAAGACAGGAGTAAGAAAGAAATTGAGGTAGATCAAACTAAATAAAACTTCATAGTACAGTTGTAGCTAGCTCATGGCATTTGATGCATTTTACCTGATTGTGTAGATAGGTAGCTTCTTGAACATAACACAATTTTTATGAGCTCACACTAGCCCATCTTCTGCTCTGTTAGTGTTAGATGAACAGAACATAGTTAGTTAATTTCTACCAGAACAAAATTGTCACTTAATTGTGTTTCTGGCGGACTGTAGTTGGGACTCCTCAGCAACATGTCAGGGGAACTAGGAACGCTAGGGAAAACCCAAGCCCTCTCACACTGCCCAGAAAGAGCATTGACACTGTGATATTGACACCATCAATGTTTAGATTACTCAACTGTTGTTATACTATTTTTTTCAATTCATATTATAAATGAATTATTAATTGAATAATATATTATTCAATTATTACTAATAACTTTAATAATTTGATATATTTGTACTGTAAGTCCAAAAGTCCTGTAGAGGGACTGGACCACATGAGATTCCCTGCATTGTACCAGAACTCAGTAAATATTCTATGTGGATAGCTTTAGTAAAGGTTACTTTTAACGTTCAGACTACTTGCTTGGCACTTCCTCCTCCCCTCCTTTCCAAGTGGGAATTTTGCATAACAATTTCAAAAATATCTGAGCTCTCTGAAGATTTAAATGTCAGTCCTACTGATTTAAATACAATTTCAGCTCCTAAATCACCTAACCAATTTTTGGAAAGCTGCCTTTTTTTTTTTTTTTTTTCCCTCCATGTGTTTTTAAGTTATATTGTGCTACCAAAAGAAAGGGAAAATTAATGATGCTTGTAGTTTAAAATAAAATAAAAATAAAATAAATCCTGAAAATAACACCTTGGAATTTGAATGGCGGGGTTGGTTCTCATTATTTCAGCCGTTCTTGCTCTTTTGACTTTTTAATCCTCACGTTCATTAAATTCAGTTGGAGTATTAGACAAAAAAAAATTGTGTTCTGATTTTCTAATTTACCACTTCACCAGTGCAGACTTCATAGACTCACTGTCTTCAAAGTAATGGAGTGGAATTCAATATATATTTTCCTTTGAAAGAAATACAAATAGCATGAAAACTGTATTTTGCTTGTATTGAGGCTGACGCTAAGATTCCAAAATCCTGAATAAGTAATGTAGTTTCTTATTACCAATTCAGAAGAGATATATGGTGTGGCAAGACTCCTGGATTTAAAACTATGTAAAGTGCTTTTAAAAAAAGGGTATGAAAATATGTAAGACTTAATAAATATCTACAGAGAAGCAAGAATGCAGTCTTAAGCATTTAGTTCAGCATATGTATCGATTTTGTGCATGCTACGTGATGAACAGATTCTATAGAAAGCTATAGGCACAGGATCTCTCACGCTGTACAAGTTCAGAGCACAGTGCATTGGAGAGTTTAGCAGCAGGTAAATCTTCCAGTACTGTGGTTCAAAACTTACTTCAGGATACTGGTAATAACATGCAACCAGGTAGCACCCTTACCATGAAGGTCTGTGTCTTTCTGGTGTTTGTTACTCTTTTTATTAGCTACATAGATTAGCTAAGCAGAAAGACAGATCAAGGGAGAGAAGAAAACAAGCAAAAAGGCAGAGACCTAGACAAGTGTAGAGTTGTGGCAAGACAGCACAGTCAAACAACAACAAAAAAAACAACAACAAACAAAACAAAACAAACAAACAAACAGAATGGTTTGGGTTGCAAGGAACCTTAAAAATCACCTAGTTCCAACCCCCTGCCATGGGACCACCATGGGACACCGCCCTCTAGACCAGATTGCTCAAAGCCCCATCCAACCTGGTCTTGAACACCTCCAGGGATGGGGCAGCCACAGCTTCTCTGGGCAACCTGGGCCAGCGCCTCACTGTCTTTATAAGCGAAGAATTTCTTCCATATGTCTAATTTAAATCTACAATATTTTAGTTTAAAGTCATCGCCCTTTGCCCTCTAGCTATGGTCCCTGATAAGGATTCTCTCCCCATCTATCTTGTAGGTCCCTTTTAAATACTGGAAGGCCACTATAGCGTCTCTTTGGAGCCTTCTCTTCTCTAGACTGAACAATCCTAACTTTCTCAGCCTTTCTACATAGGAGAGGTGTTCTAGACCTCTGGTTATCTTTGTGACTCTCCTCTGGACCTGATGTAACAGGCAACTGACTTAAAAGAAATTCATTTGTGTCTCACAATGGTACAAAGCAACCATTCAGTGTCGTACAATGATCAGAATCTCCCAAAGGAAAATGAATTTAAGTTCTGTTCTCTGATGCTTTTCAGCAAGAAAGCTTCTGGGTGTACTTCTGAGGTTCTTAATCATCTGCAGTGTGGAAGTCCCTCAAGACCTCAGTAATAATCATAATTCATTGTGAAGTTTTATTCTGCATCAGTTGTATTTTGGGGTAAAGTTTAATTAAAAGATAGATGCAAGATCTAGACATTAGAATAAATAATTTGAGGGTGATGGTGAGGTGGGAATAAGGATATTTCAAAATGAACAATATCATCTGAAACAAACAGAAACTCCTCTACAGTAATGGAGAAGAGTGAGGTCTAATACACTGTGACATATGACATGATTTATTTAATGGAGTCTCCATTGCTTGAGTGATTTCAAACCATATTTAGCAGGAGAAACAACACTATGCTATAGCACAAAGCTAGCAAGTGACAGACAATATTATGTGGATTTTTATGTCTTCATTTCTAAGAAGTATGCAATGAGTAAAAACCAGTGTCATTATTTTCAAGACACCATGGGAAAAAATAGAAAAAGTCCTTATTTTCCTTTTCTTACTCCCTTGAGAGTCCTATTGGCATCATCAGAAAAAATAAAGCAAGCAGTGTGTAATTCATCTGTTTAGAAACATACTGTAACTTTGGGAAATTATTCCATGTATTCAAGTGCCTACTAATTGCAGTCACAGTTGCTTCTTTCAGCAAATCAACATAATTTAGTACTAGATATTGAAATTTTCACTATGACCTCATCTGCCACTCCATCCTCAAAAAAATATTTGCTTTAAAAGTCTTCAGGAGCATGCTTTTTCTGCTTAATGAGGTCCATTTCAATGATGGTTGCAGAAGTAGAGGGTTAACAACAATATTGTGGTACCCTGCAGTTCACCAGTTTGGCTTTTCATCACCTGGTTTATCTACCCTAGGACCAAATTGTTATCTTAAAATAAAATGAAAAGCTGCTATTATTGCTTAATGTAAGTACACTTAAAATTATTATTAGTAGTGTGCTTGGTAAGGTTAAATAAGGAGGTCTTTGATGCTAACTTCAAAAATTACATCTCTGATTTAACTAGAATAAATGAGATGGTTGCTTCTCTCTAATTAAAGTAAAAAAAAGTGTATCTATAGTACTTGGCAATTTTCTGTCACTTAACACTATATTACAGTAGCATTTATTACATTCATTATATTATAATTGCAATTACCTTACATTTACTGAGGGTCCTATCCTCTGAGAGGATATTTTCTTCATCTGGCTGAAGAAAATAATCATATTTGTTTGAAACCAAAACGAAGCCTGTGTACCAAACTGAAGGTAAAGTCCATGGATATGCTAGATATTTCACCAGCACAACCCATCAGTCCTTGTCTCTGTTACAGAATCATGGTGATACTGCCAGCAGCTAGAAACACAGTCACTAACCGCACTCAGGGGCCCTGTTTGCAAGGACACAACTGCAGATGTGTTCTAAAACAAACAGTCCATTTTGCTTCATCCCTGAATTTTGTGTAGCTCTGTGGTTTTTTATTTATTTATTTATTTTTCAGGCAGACAGTGATGAGCTGTAATGGGTGACCAGCAAAGAGAAAGGGAACTCCAGCTAGTTTTACTCTTGCAGATAGCTAAAGCAGCATGGCACAGATGGGTGGCCAGCCGAGCTGAAAGTTTAAGAGAAAGAAGTTGAAGGAATATCTCAGTGAACAGTGAATAATAACTTGACTAAATGGGACATTTTATCAGAAGGGTCTTACCTTTTGTGTGTGTGTGTGACAAATGTCATTTCTTTCTTCTTTCCTGGCTCTCTCATTGGTATTCATGATTTTTCCATTTTGGCTTTAAACATTAGCACTATCATGCTTTGTTGGCAAGAATACTCCCTTAAAAATATATTTAAAACTTAAAAGCCTGAATAATTACTCTAAGATTTTTTCTTTCTTAAATGGGCATCTGATTGCACAACATAGAGTACATATTGCGTTAGTTTCTTAAGTCAGTGAAGATAAACAATTAAATGTGATCTATTACTGTGTAAATTGTGAATATTCACAATGTATAAAACAAGAGTTTTCATTTATTAGGTCTTCATGAAACCCATGAAAATTTTGAAATTCTTATTCCCCAAGACATACAGGAAGAAGATAATTACTATGAATTATTCAATTCTTGTTTGCAGTAAGAAGGAAATGGTTATAAAAGGTGAAGTGACTACTTCTGTTTGTAGATCAAATACAGACAGAAGCAGTGAATACAAACTGCTGAATAAGTGAGCAATGCAATTATTCATAGAGCAAATAATTCAGGAAAGAATATTCTACTGTTCGAACAAAACATTGGGTCAATTCATCTATGTAAGGTCATTACATTTTGTGAGTAATATACTTTCAAAACATTCAGAGCACAGCACAGAAGACATTTGTAGTCTCACAAATCTATCCATACTTGTTATTGTTGTAATTTACCAGACAGATCCTGCTGTTTTGCTAAGATCTCTGCCTAAGCCATTGAAATCAAAGGAAGCTTTGATTTTAATGGGAACGAGATCAAGGTTTAGCCACTCAACATGTCCTTGAGCCAAAACAAAACTTCCAAGGAGGTTAATGTTGAGAGCACTGTTTTGATTGCATAATGACGCCAACAGACAAGATAGGAAAAATCATTGGGCTGCACTGAAATTGAAAGTGTACGTGTCTATTTTAAACTGCTAATACTTCATCTAACCTACTGTGCTGAGCAGTCACAAAATGAACCTATGCAGCGGCTGAATCGCTGTCCATAAAGCAAAAACAAGCAATGGAATGTTATTCTGTTCCTATAATACAGTTATTTCTATGTTACTGCAGCAATAGTAAGAAATTTACAGTACTCCAACACTTAGATGCTACATTTTTTAAATGGTTTACAGATGTATTATTCTAAAACAGCTTATTATTATTATTATTATTATTATTATTATTATTATTATTATCTACCTATATATTTATTTATTTATTTTGTGAGACAGTGAGATGCAGTCTTTACAAAACAAAATTATTCAGCAGGGTGACCAATTAGATTTATCCACCAGAACAGAGGCAAATATTGAGTAAAGCCACAGTTTTTCAAAAGATTAAAGTAGCGGCAGCTAACCTTTAAATTAAATTTCTGAATAAATGTATTTACTGCATTCTCAGTAGATGACTTTGGCTTGAGATAGCACAACATACTTTAGAATCTGATTTTGGCAGGAAATTCTCTTTAAGGGGTATAACCCTACAAGCAGAAAAACTACAGGAACACATCTTGTTAAATTTCAAGAAAAATACTAATATTCTGCCAGAAAGTTTTATAATATGTGGATCTCCTGGAGGTGTTTCCAAAATACATATATTTTTTAAAACTGCATTTTCTTATTATTGCATGAGCAAAAGTAATTAGAAAATTGCATTCCCATTTTAAAATAAGGTTGGGCTAAACATTTCCATTTATATTCTTATTTTGGCAGTGACGCTGGAGGTTTTTTTTAACCTGAGTCAATATAGGATTCCCTGCACTTCCACATTGCTTAGAACCCAAGGGAACATCTGAAACTAGTTTCAGATTCAAGACTAAATTTTATGATTTAGTTTATCATTATAGTGAGACAAACAGTCCTATTCATTATAGTGAGTCAATCTATATATTTATTGGCCAGCTTCTACTAAATAACGATAAACTAAATATACTAAATATTCTCCTATATTGTTAGCTAATATTATTTATATGTTTTAATTTTATTCTACAGTTTCAAAGTTGCTTCTGTAATCCTGCTGAAATACTTCATCCACTAATAGTCAATTTTGCTTACTGAGAAAGATAATAAGAATAGATAGGAAGATATCAGAATTTAATAGTCTTTTCAAGACTTAATGATGCAAATCAGCCAATGCATCTGTGCATATTAATTCAAAGCAATCCTACAGTAATGAAATGAAAAACCTGTTTTTCTAAAACAATGGTAAATGCAATTAACAGAAAATTTTAAAGGAAATTATAGTCTTAGTTATTTTATTAAACAATTCATAAAATGCTGCTAAGGTATTCAGTGGGTGTAAACATCTGGTGTTTACGCTTCTTCTGCAGTACCACAGATGACTAATTATTCTCCAGGTGTCATGGAAAAAAAAATGGTTAATCACCCAGTCAATTTCACCTAATGTTCTGCAACTAAGACCTGCTGTTTCCAGGTGTGTGTGTGTGTTTGTGTGCGCGTGTGCACGTGTGTGCATATACATATGCATGTGTACACGTAAGAGTATTCTGGACCTCAATCCACTTCTCCTTGGGGAGGTCAAAGGTTTAGCAATGATACGGATCCAGACTAAACACTTTGTGGCAGAGACGTGGGATGAAAAGACATATTTAAGTTCTTTACTAACACAAACTGGAGAGAAAGAAACAAATCTCTTCTTGTTGAATCTCTTCCATAACTCACGATCCCATAAAACACGATGAAATGAAGACCTAGAATGAGAATAAGATGTTGGAAAACTAGAAGATCTGACCTAATATTCATTATGATATGTAGAACCATTACTTCATTCTTGCCCTTTACTTAATATAGTCATCACTCATGTTTGTGGGACAGCAGTTATATACCAAAAGCTATGATTAGCTATTCTCAGGCTTTTTGTCAATATTTGATGTTTTTGCACAGTTCAGAAGCTCCTTTGAATCTCCTGCAGATGTCTACCATTATGCTGTTTAATTTAACAGAGTGGGTGGATTCACTGAGCTACTGCATGGACAAATTAGGAAATGGATTTTCTCAGGCTAACCTCTAAAGTACAATTATTATTCTGAGGTGATGACTTCTTTTCTTCACTTGATGTTGTGACTTGGAAATCACTGCCCTTCATATCACTTACACAGATGGATGTTATACATGGTTATTTTCAAATGAATTCTTGGAACTCTTTTTAGGTTTCACCCCTAAAAAAATACCTCACAGTAACACTGAGAACACTGCAAAGAAAAAATAAGTTTCTCTAAATCTTGAGGTTAATAAAGGATGTGGAAAAATTAGTATGAAAAAAGTGGTAACTAGCCAGAGAGCAAAAAGAAATCGAACAGGGTGAAGTAAAAAGATAGTCGTGGTATAAGTTGGCTGTCATTGAGCTTCATCCCATTAAAGACAAGGTTGTATGAGGCCCTGGGCAATTGATCTAGTGGGTGGTGTCCCTGCCCATGGCATGGAGGTTGGAACTAGAAGTTCTTTAAGGTCCCTTCCAACTGAAGACATTCTATGATTCTATGTTTCATCCCCAATAAATTAATATACCATTCCTCCTCAGCTGGTTCCTATTGGTTGTGCCTCTCTTGTTCCCTCATCTTTGCAGTTCCTTTTGTTCAGAAGATGTGCAGCAACATGGTCATTTAATGCCTCTTCCATTGAAAATACCTGAATTCAGATCACGTTTGCAAGGTAATCAAATGTGTGAACAGAACAACTTCAGACATGCAAACTAGGTTAAATTTATCTGTTCTGGATGACAAGGAAAATGATGCTGAAGAATCTTTCCTGTTTTTTCTCTAGAGACTAATATCTGGAATCTGTGGCTTCCTATTTTTCATACTGAGGTTAACTTGATCGAGGCTGGCTCAGTTTGGTTTGACAAGTGCAACAGTCATTCTCCCCAGTTACAGAACATAGATATATGAAAATGTATGCATGAATATATATGAAAATCTCCCGGATTACACCAGAAACATGCAAGGCCCAAATACTACAAGCCATCTCCAAAAGAGTTTAATGACTATTACATCTAAATTGACTCCTCTGGACTTCATCTTTTTTTTTTTTTCCCTTTCATATTTTGTGCAATCTCTGTTTGTTACTACATTAATATTTTTGTTCTCTATATAGGATAAAACTCTTCAAGCCATTGTTTTCATGTCATGTGTGCTTGCTTTTGTTTTTACATTGATTCTTTTATTTATTTATTTTTATTATTTTTCTTCTAAGCATTTCTGCCAGAAATATTTCTTGGCATCAGCTTTGCCTGCAAAGGAAATACACAATCTGGATTCCTTACAGATAATTAGTGGATCAAATTGTAGTGACAGCTGGGGGAGGAAAGAGGTAGCTGCAGAAGAAGAGTGAGAGGTAACAGACCAACTAGGGACAGTTCATCACAGCTTTAACAGAGCAGGAATTGTGAGCAGCTCATTACTGAGCATGCCCCATGGGTGGCATTTCTGCACCCCTTCAGGAAGGTCATTTCTATATCTGTTTTTTGATATTGTGTTAACTGCAGTGTTCTAAATGCATTTTTTTTAGTCACAGATGGACAGTTATTGCTGTAGGGTGATTATTTAAAACACTTTTTTGGGGGGAGAACTTTTGATCCAGCCATTTTTTTTTAAATTTATTTTTTATTTTTGGATCAGTTTTGTGGTTAAATCATGGACCAATTACGTGAACTTAAAGAAACTAATATACTTGTTCAACTAGACATATCTTACAAAGATGTCAGTAGAAAACTTTAATACAACAGGATTACTGACATTTTTCCTCAGTTTATTTCCACACAGCCCCTGGGATGAGCAGAAGCCCCCTGTTAGTCCTGGGTCTGGACTTGTGCTCATGGCCAGGCTCTTTGCATGTCTGTATCTAGTGCTAGTAGTGACCACTCTGTTAACTCTGCAAAGAATCAGAAAGATAGGGGAGGAAGTTGTGAGTAGCTGTGCTGATTAAACGAGGCATCAGTAGCAGGCAGTCTCAGTGTGACCTGTAGCAGATGTTGTTTTTAATACCATTCTGCTGCAACCACCACACCACACTATACTGACAACTCTGTGAGGCCCAGCCAGAGGGAATAGTAGGCTCGATACCTGAGCCATCTCCCTGCACTTGCATTGCCCAGAGCAGAGACCAGCCACAGGCTGCTTCCAAAACTACTATAACACATGAAGGCTGAACCATTTTGGAAAATTCCCTACAGCTGATCTATGCATCTGACTTTGGTCTTGGGATAACACTGCAAGAGCATACAAGCTACATGGGGACTCCAACATCAGCAGCCTACAATGTAAGATAGGCAGATCTTGGTGTCCTAGACAGTTAGAGAAAAGCAACCATGGTCCTTAAACCACACAGTCATCCTGCAGTGAGCATCTAATTCAAACATCACTACTACATCTCCTCAGAAATAAAGTTAAGATGTGATGTTTGGCTGCCCTGTATAGTAGAAATTCTAAATACAGTCCCCTGTTTAAATAGGACAAGGCAGAAATCAAGCTTTCAAAGGATTTAAATGAAAATATAAAGTCTATTAGCAAACCTAGACCTAATGATTCTCACAGTCTGACATTAATAGTGTTAGTTTGTTGAAATTCAAGACATATTATGATATTGCCCTTCTTTTTCTCCCTCAAAAAATGCTTTAATGGCCTTTAAAGCCAGCATAATCAAGCCATGATTCTATTGTCAACAGTCTGGAATAAATCTTGCTCTCTGGCATTTACTTATTAGGTAACATAGTCACGTTTCTTTCAACCGTGCTGTGAACACAGAATAAATGGCTTGTGATGTTTAGCACTCTTGGTTAAAATCCCATTTTTATGGTTCAAGAAAAGTGCTATGACCCATGCACTACAACTACTGATTTATCTGCATGGCAGCTTGGGTACCAAAACAGTTTTAAAATACTTCTGAAAACATAAAATGTGCTAAAAACAAACAACAGAAAATCACACTGTTTCTGGCAAGTGCAAAAATTCAGAGAAATTCCTTAGCAAAAACTGAATGCAAGTGAAACAATTGTCATCTCTGTCATCAGAGGGACAGAGGCACCCATCTGCAGACCTGATGGTTTCTACTCTGATGGTTTCACACTGACAGGCAACTGAATTCTACCACAACTACTCACTCACTCCCCCTCCTCAAAGGGAGAGGGGGAGAAGAAAGTATGATGGAAAGAAAAGGCTCACAGGCTGAGATAAGGATAATTTAATTAAAGGGAAAAGAAAGAGTAAAAAAAAAAAATAAAAAAATAAAGTATGCAAAAAAGGCTGCATGGAAGCAAAGAGAGAGAAAAAACAATTATTCTCTACTTCCCATCAACAAGCAATGTTTGTCTACGTCCTGACAAGTGGGGCCTCAATACATGTAGCAGTTGTTCAGGAGGACAGATGTCTTCATAGTGAGAGCCCCTTCTATCTCCTTCTCTTTTCCCAGAATTTATAGCTGAGTGTGACTCCATATAATATGGAATATCCCTTTGGTTGGTTGGTTTAGGGATGCTGTGCCTGCACTGCTCAGCAATAGACAAAACATTGGTGTAATACCTGTGTTGATCTAGCTACAAATGCAGAGTAGAGCACTATATGGGCTGCTGGGGCCGGGGGGGGGGGGGGGGGGGGGTTAGCTCCGTCCCAGCCAGACTCACTACACCTATCAACTAGTTAGGTTTACTTCCTCCTCTGATTACTACCCCTGCTGTTATTCCATGAGGGCATAAACAATACTGCCAGGGAAAAACTGGACAGTATCAAAAGTGACTACAGAGTTCTGAGGACAGTAGTCAAGGGAATGGGGGCCCAGGTGCTCTTCTAAATCCTGCTATAGAGGGGAAACTGTGAGGAGAGGGGCTGTAATAGGTCAGGTCAAAAACTGTCTGCAGAACTGGTGCTGGTGACAGGGTTTTGGGTTCTATGACCATGGGACCCTGTTTGCAGAATGGCATTGGCTTGGGAGATGCAGGACTCATTCCACTAAGAAGGCCAAAGCTATTTTTGCTAGTATGACAGCTGACCTTGTAAGGAGGTCTTTAGACTAGGAATGACCTCCTGTGAAGACAGTTGTGATAACCTTCAATCAATCTTTGCAATTGGAAGAGGTGCATGAGGACTGCAGGAAAGCAAATATCACTCCTATATTCACGGCCAGGAGGGAGAATCCAGGGAACTACAGGCCAGTCAGCCTCACTTTGATCTCTAAGAAGATAATAGGGCAATGAATCATGAAAACATGCTCAGACACATGAAAGGCAAGAAAAGGGAGGATTCTCTCTTCACCAAGGTAAAGTCATGCTTGACCAACTTAATAAACTTCTGAAATGAAATAGTTGACCTGGTAGTTGTGAGGAAAGCAGTGGGTATTGTCTAACTGGACCGTAATGCCTTTTACATTGTCTTCCATAAGATCATCATAGACAAGCTGTTGAAGCTGATGAATGAGCAGACAGTGTGTTGGATCAAAACAAAATTGAATAACTTAGCCCAGGGGACAGTGATCAGAGGTACAAAGTCTAGCTAGAGTGCAATAACTAGTGATGTACCCCAGGAGTCAATACAGTCTTGTTTAAATATTCATTAATGATCTGGATGATGCAGCAGAATGCGCTATCAGCAAATTGCACAAAAATGGGGGGAGTAGTTGATACACCAAAGTGTTGTGCTGCCATCCAGGGGGACCTGGAGAGACTGGAGAAATGGGCTAACAGGAACCTCATGAAGTTCATCAAGAGGAATTGCAAAGTCCTGCACCTGGGGAGGAAACACCCTGTGCAAAAATGCTTGATGGGGTTCACCCAGCTGGAAACAGCCTGGCTAATGGCATCCTGGGCTGCATTAAAGCAAAGTATTCCCAACAGGTTGAAGGAGGTGATCGTTCCTTTCTGCCCAGCACTGGTGAGGCCATATCTGGAGTACTGTGTCCAGTTGTCCAGTTTTGGGCTCCCCTGTACAGGAGAGACATGGACATAATGGAGAGAGTCCGGTGAAGGACCATCAAGATAATAAAGGGTCTGGAGCACCTCTTCTATAAGGAAAGGATGAGAGAGCTGGGACTGTTCAGCCTGGAGAAGAGAAGGCTCTTGGGGGATCTTCTCAAAGTATATCAATACCTAAAGGGAGGCTGCAAAGTGGACAGAGCCATGAGCGGGACAAGAGAAAATGGCCACAAACTAGAACACAGGAGATTCCCTCTGAACACCAGGAAGTACTTTACTGCACAGGTTGCTCAGAGGGGCTGTGGAGACTCCTTCCTTGGAGATCTTCAGAGGTTCCTTCCAACCTCAACCATTCTGTCATTCTGTGACTCTGTGATCTTAGAGACACCTTGTTTGAGAAGGAACTTAGAAGCTGTAGGAACGAAGCATAGTAAAGTAATATCAAAGAACAAGTTAGTTCAGACACTCAAAGATCTGAAAAGATCAAACATAATTACATATTTAAATAACATTTATCCTTTTTTTTTAAAAAAAAAAAAGTCTGAAAAGTTTCCTTAGAGAGCTCATGCTATGGAAAGGGCTAAATAGACTTGCACTCTTGGCTACATCATATAACTGGATCAACATTCATCAAGCCATCCCTAATGCATGTATCTGGCATGCAGTCCAACAACATGGACTGGTTCCCAGGGCCAGCCTGGTTTTGGATGCCTGAACAACTGTTGTTTTGATTCTTTTACCAAATTATAGAGCATGTGAAGCTGAGCTGTCTCACTTGCTGAGCTACCACTCTGAAAACTTCTTACATGTGATTCAAAGCAGGGCTACATCTCATCTAGATTATCCTGGACTCCTGGAATTTTCTGCTGAATAGACTTTGCATAGAAAGGCTTGAACTCCCGATAGGTTCAGGAGTAAAACTTGAAAGCTGAGCAGATGGGAACCTTTCCCCAGAACTCCCAGTACAGGACTACACTCTTCTACTCCATAGCCAACTTCGTACATGTTTGCTCCATCACACTCTTCATCCTCTTTTATGCAGTGGGAAATCTGTTGCTTTGAAATATATTTTGTACCATGTAGTTTTGGAAGTGAAAACCGTGTAGTGTAGGTATGTGTAAAAGCTAATTTAGAGCTACCTTGGGTATCTTTAGCAAGACAGAGTTTTACAGAAACTGCAGCAAATCTTACCTACGTGACTTAACCCAGGTTTATTGAGTCCAAATATGAGTATATGAGCTAAAAGAACTTTTCTCTAAAGCTATGCTTTTCAGCCAAGACTGAAAAACTACTTTCTACTGCTAACATAGTAATTACTTTCTCATCTCCATATCTCCCCTGACAAGCTATATAGTTCACCTTCCTCTACAGTGATTTACTCTTAAAGGCGAAAAGGGGGATGGGGGTGGAGTGGGGATGAAGAATTACAAAGCAGCCCATCCTCTTTGTTTAAACCTATGGTTAGTCCCTGACTGTACTTGGAGAATGATGACAAGATGTTCTGCCTCTGTTCTCTTACACAAGAGGCTTCAAAGGAGACAGGGCTTTAGCCTTACCCATATGCTGGCCAGTAGACCCAGCTAGCTGAGCTGGCATTCTTCCAGGAACAGAGAAATTCTGCATTGCCCAAATTCAAGGTCATGCCCAGTAAGTTAAAACTATCCTTCAGAGATACAGCCATGCAACAAAAGCTCTCTCACAATGGGTGTTCCAAAACTTTCATTTAAAGTAATGTAGAGTTGCTAAAATTGAGACATTTTATAATACTCTGATGTTCTGGGAAGGGATTTTGTTAGTCAAAATACTATGGAAACAAGTGAAAAACTTGAAAAATAATAATGAAAGTTTTTAGATTATGGTGGAAATCACCTGTTTAAACTTTTTTTTTCTTTGTTAAAATATTAACAAGTATTGAAAGGTTTTATATACTGTATTTTATAGAATCCTATGGGTTGGAAGGGACTTTCAGAGCTCATGTAATCTGACCTCTTGCTCAGAGCAGTTCCAATTAGTACATGTTGCTCAGAACCCTGTCCAACTAAGCTCTGTGCATCTCCACAATGGAGATTTCACAGCATCTTTGCATTTTTTTTTTCCTAACCAGGTCAGAATTTCCCATATTCCAAGTTTTGTCCACTCTCTTGCATTCTTCTAAGTTACCCTTCTGACCTGTGCTCTCTATACCTTCTTCTTAGTCACATGGTCTGAACTTTTGGGTAGACCTGTGCGGTGTCAAAAGTTGGACTTGATGATCCTTAAGGGTCCCTTCCAACTCAGGATGATTCTATGATTCTTAGGGAACTGAAAACTGCAATAATGTATTCCCTGAGTCTTCTGTTTTTAAGACTGAACAGATTGTCCTGGTATGCCACAGCCTCTCACCTCCTACCCATCCTAATGCCCATCTGCTAGACATTCTCATATCTATCAATGTCCCTCTTGTACTGGGGAGTCCAAGACAGGATTCAGTAGTTGATGATGTATCATGAGTGCTAAGTGGGAAGGAAACATCAGTTTCCTTGTCCTGATGGCTGCACTATATGCAATTGACCCTCTATGCTGCAGGAGCACATTGCTGACTCATGTTCAGAATATGAAATTAACCTATACTTCCAAATTGAAGCATCTGAGTAATTCCAGACGTTAAAATATTTCTATAGAATTTTCAGCTTTTCATTCTGCTTCAGAAAGGAACAATAACAATTCCTTTTGAAATTTCTTGGGAATGAAAATGAGATTGCCCATAAACTTTATTAAATAGGCTTTTCAAAGATTCCATACTGCAATAATTAAAGTACTGCAATTAGGAAAATAGCACAAGCCCATTCTAGATTCCATTTCAGAGACCTGTTTAAATTGAGATGTCCCAATATGTTCTTTCTTAATCTGAATGCTTAAGGATATGCCATTGTTGCTATATATATATAATTATATATTATATAAAAGAAACAGATATTTTGCTATAACACGTTCATGGAAATCTTTTCTTGATACTATACTTATTACAGTTAGCTCAATTGACTTCTCTAACCATTCACACTGCAGTGCAGCACATTTTATTAAATCAACAACTGGAGCTGTACTGTACAGGAAACAGGAGTGTATAAACAGGATATGCAGTGGACAAATAGTTTTAGCAAGTATAGAATTTTACATAAAAGCCACGCTACTGGGTAATACATAGATATTGAGCCAGAAATGTTACCTGGGAATAGGTCACAGAGATTCTCTTCTCTTTCTTGAGAAAATTCTTCCAAATGGAAACATAATGCTAAAGCAAGCGCTTAGGTAACACAAGAAGTACTGCTAAAGCACTGTAAACCTCCCATGAGTAAAAAATCACATTGGGGATTGTGCAAGACTGCTGCATTCTTTTGTGCATGTGCTGCTACCAGAAGCCTGGAGTGTAAGAAAAACTTCCTCTGTCACATTGAATAAGTGATGTGTATTTTTTTCATTTACATCTCTGTTGTCATCATAGTCTGAAAATAAAAAGGACAAAGTATTTCTGATTAATGGTTTCTTAGGAATACAAAAAATAAGTGAATAACAGATGTAGGTCTTTTTAGACTATGCAACTTTGTTAATATTGAAAGTTTCTGAAGCTCTGAATAAAAGTGACATTCATTAGGAATGACATTATTTTTCTGGTGATTCAGGGTGGGATTCATCTTGTCTCACTTCATCCATCAAAGCATGAAATGTGCAATCTAAAATAGTGTGCAGCCTAAGAATAACCATCTGTTTCTGTTGATCCTGGAAGGTACATAGAGAGTTTATCTTACAGTATATACCTAATTTTGTCTGTCCAATGTTGCCTGAAGTGCATCCTACCCACACTTGTCTGGATGACCTTATCATCTGACACTGACCACTTATCAATTACTTTGAATCAATCAAAAAATTCTGTAATGTTTACTATCCTCATTTCTTTATTTCCTTTTTTTTTTTTTTTTTTCCCTCTCATGACAGTTTCTATCCATATAGTGAATATTGATGTTGCTGGACTGCTTGTAATTGTTTCTTGAAATAAGTATTTCTCCATGTATGCCACTGTGGGAGTTGTCTCCAAAGAAATAAAACTAGCAAGATCTATAAACAAAGCAAGCCTCAGGTGAAAACAGTGCTTTATTTTGCCTAAAAAATCTGGAAATTTCTCTCTAAGTGTTTGTACAAAGACACATATATCTGATCCCTTTCTACATCTTCCTTGCTCTTCAAGGAACCCGATGAATCATTCCCTTATCCTTTAACATTAAGCAGTTTGCACATTCCACGTGGAGAATGCATTCGTAGCCAGTTGATCTTTAGGCCTCTTAGCATGATGTCTGAGCAGTCTTCTTAACAAAGAGGTTCGACTGGACTTTCAAGAGGGTGAACTTATGACTGAGATTTCCATGCCACTGAGAAGTTTTAATGAACCTTCTCTTCCTTTCAGGAACACAGTAATTCTTGAAGTACTAAAAAACATTTCTTCTAGGCATAACAAAGTCTCACCTTCGGTCAGCACCAGACTTAGTCAGCCTATTCATCTTCTGTTCCTTTCCTAATTACTTCATCTAAGTTTGATAGGTTTGGCAGATATCTCAGGAGGAAGTCTGCATGGGTCAGACAATCAGACGCTTCTGACTGTGGCCTGAGGTAGGGTTGAGATACCTCCTTATATCACTCATGCTTGCTTCCCTTCATAGCATAGAAAAATTGCCTGTATGTTAAGTTCTCCATAAATTAAAAATAAGGTGATAACAATCCCCACAACACATTACTTCATGTTCCTTTCTCACTCACACTGAGAAAAAAACAAACAAAAAAACCCTTAGTTTTTCATCTAATTTGTTTATTTTGCAGGAAAAAAAGCCACAGCTTATATACTGAGAATGTTGGAATATTTGTGAATAAGCCTATAAAACTAAACTCTAAATAACATTTTGATAGTCACACATATTCTTTCAATATCACAACTCAGCAGGAGGAAGATTATTTTATAAAAATAAAACTTTTTAGACTCTCAATTCATCTCAAATATCCTTAGATTATCTCTTTAAGTCATTTCATCTTGTTAACGGCATGTGCTGTCTGCACAGCACCCTGTGCATACCAATACTGTGACTTGAAAACGGTGTTACTGAAGGCTCAATCCCAAAGTTACTCAGATGTTTTTTCAGATACTGCTTGTTCATCTGGCTAGACGCTGCTCTCTCTCTCTCCCCACCCCCCTTTCTCTGTCCCATAACTTTAATAACCTCCTGAAGGTCAGAAACCAACCCTGAGAAAGAATGATATTGCAGCCTTTACTTGTTGAAGTACCCCTTATTTAGCCAGGTAACTAACACTCATTTCGGATTTTGAATGTCAACACATGAATCCTTTGTGAATCTTGTCACAAATCTCTCTGGTGAAGATCTTCAAACTATCAAGGCAGTATTCCTCTGGTTTTAGCAGGAATTCAGAACCTTTCATCTCCAGGGATTTGAATCTCAGTCATCCGCTGTAAAATGTGGGGAAGTCATTGCTTTCTCATATGAAAGGTCTTATAAAGGCAGTGACACTATATTTTTGAGATGTTTGTAGATTCCTGTAGTAATGGGAACTACATAAATAGATTAGACATCCAATCAGTTATACCAAAAAAAAAAAATAAAAAAAAATGCCCAACAGCTGGTACCAGGAACACATCCTTAACACATACTTATACATTAAAATAGAAATAAATACTTGTTTTGCAGCTTGCATGCATTATAACACACAGTTGAAATAGAGCTAGTGCTATGTAACACTAGGAAAAATTTTAGATGTGCCATATTATGGGAAATCAAGCACACATTGATAACGCCATGTCAAAATCTTACTGAATCATACATATGAAATAGATTGTGCCTTTAGGAAATCTGAGTTGTATAGCTCTCCAAGAACACATGAATCCACTATCCACTTTCTTTTCTTAAAAAAAAAAAAAAAAAAAAAAAAGGTACCATTAAATATAATTAATATAATTTAAAGATATATGAGCTGGTCTAATTTATTCTATGAAACAAACAAACAAAAACAAACAAAAAAACAACACTGTAATTAAGAGATTAGTCATGGGAATTTGGAGTTTGCCTTTGCCTCTGCCTCTTTCTCTCTTGCCCAGGCTGGTGACAGTTTTCTATCCTTTCTTAGCCTCAGACCATGATTCATAAGGTATCATACATGTCTCCTTTTATTCATTTTATTTCATCTTAATAAAAGCAACGTTTACTGCTTCCTATCTCTCTGAAATACTTCACTAGTATTTATGCTTTTTAGGTCTCTTTGTTAACACCCAAGAAAGACGTAAGTGTCAGTAGACCAGTAAGGTATAATCCAGATGAGTCTCTTCATTAGTTGTCAGTGATGCTTCTTCCAAGTTACTTCAAGGATATTTGTTCTAATCTCAAACGGAATATGATGGTTACACATCTTTCTATGACCCGGTCCCATTGGTAGCAAAAGGGTTTTGGCATAGCATAACTCTGGTTTTGCTTCCAGTTTTGGAAGCATATTTCATTACAGCGTTTTTTGGAAGGACCAGATTACTTTCATACACATATTCTCTGCTAGACAGGTACCTGAAATGTAAGTGTACTCAGTAACTTGCATCAGTACTACAGTTAGCTTGTCTAAAATTAATTCCATACCAAAAATTTAGGAATAGGACACCTAAGAAGAATTTCTTTCTCATACATCTTGTAGAAGATGCCAGAGTCCACTCTATCTTTGAATTTATCGGCAACCATGGGGCATCAATTAGTTTTGATTTCCAAGTTGTTGCCAAATGTTATTTTTCTGTCTGCTCTGCAGTGGTACTTACCATGTGGCAAAACAGGCATTTATCTGCAAAGCCAGTAGCATTTTGTTCCTTATGTTTTGCCTGCTATGTGACAGCAAAATGACTCTCACAGAGTGTGTATCAAATCATTGTTATATTCATTGTTTGTTTTACAGATAATCAATTTATGATAGAAATAGAGCAGATATTAAAACTCCAACTATCAAATTCATACTTATTGCTTTCAGAAATATATAAGAGAGAAGCCTTATAAACCTAAGTAAGCATTCCTTAAGGATGGAGATGTTTACCCTAAGACACAGTTTGTTACTGAAACTCAGAAAACTAAAAGTATTTTGTTTATATCCATATGTGAGATCTCCATATGTGAGAATATCAGAGAAACCTGCCTTAGATCAACGTAGCAATTGCTATTTTCTGGTATTTCTAAATTAGGCATTGGCTTTCTCTTGCTCTTTTTTTTTTGTTTTGTTTTGATTTGTTTTGTTTTGTTTTGTTTTGGTTTGGTTTGGTTTGGTTTGGTTTGTTTGTGGAAATTGGAAATTCACACTTGCATTTCTGCAGAGAACAGGTCATCTTGTCTCATCAAGAGGTCGTTAGTTTGTACTAAAAAGCTTAGGTCTCTGGATCTGGTCTGAGGAACAACTTGTGAGTCCAAACTGAAAAATGAGAAATGCATGCTGATTAAAAAGATCCCAATATTATCAACAGTAGAAATACTTCAGTCTGGTCACTGGCTTAGACTTCATTGTACTAATCATCATATGAACTTCTGTTCCATGTGGCTAATAACAACAACAAATCTTTATTCTCTTTCACTCAGATAAATTGATAAGATAAATCATACTGTCTTATTAGAAAGGTGGTAGAAGAAAAACAGCCTTTTTTTTTTTTTCCATTTTGCATCTGTTTTCTTTTCCTTTCTTTCCGTTTTCATAACAAGAATGAAAATAGCATTGTTTCTTTAGGTGAGAATTGCCTTGAATTGTATTTTTGTTCTTGTTGCTTAGCAGCAGCGATGCAAACATATGGGTGTGTCTGCTTCGAGGGCATTTTCATTGCTATTTAATATCTTTAGAGAATTTTCCACATTAACAAGATGATGTATCCGACGTGGTTCAAAAAATCTACAGCTCAGTCTCTGTTTCTCAATTTAACAGCAAAGTGGTTAAAGGGAAGGGCAAATATATTGTAAGATAATGTCTGTCTTGCAAGGGAAATGCATATCCATCAGTGGCAATGCATTTTCTATTTATTAACAGTGTATCATTCTCTTCTGTACCTTGTGTTATAATTCCAAATGAGCACGCACAGTTCTATAAACTGAAACCACCAGAGCATTTGAGAGGATTAGGAGAGAAACATGTAATTTTTTTTTTTTTTCCTTTTTCCTGAATGTCTCCCATTAAGTGGTTGGAGTTACAAGTGAACAATGGTTCTATTTATTATTAAAGTTTAGAAGCCTAAAACAGTGAGGGATTCAGATCTGGTGTATGGTCTTTGCATATCTGCTCTAAGGATATGCCTGCAAAGATGACATTAAATCAATATCTTTTCTTTATGATTTTCCAGACTTTGAGCCATATTGATATCCAGAGTCTAGCTACTACAGATCACAGATTTGCTACATCCCCTTGATCCTCAATGATCAGCTGCTGTAGTGGACTTGGAAGAGGAAAAATCTTCAAATTTGTTAGAGCATTTAAACAAGGTTGAAAAATTACCTTGATTAGGGAACCTTCTGAATACTTGTAAGCAGAATTGATGGTTATTGTGTTGAGATAAAACAGCAACAAACATCACAACAACAACAACAACAGAAGCAGCAAACAACAGCCTTAATAAGCGTAAGATCTGTTCATAAGTGATTGAGAGAACTAGCTCAGAGAAAAAAATATCTCAGAACTTTAGAGGTATTGTGTGATTTTATTGTGTGATGAAAAAAATAAAAAGGAAAAAAATCCTTCAGCCTCAGCACAAAAATAAACATATAATCACATATACAATATAGAGTTGCATTCTTATAGAAAATAGGAATATGCAAGAAAAGGTATTTAAGCAACGAACTAAAGGAGTTTGCAACAGCAGTGGCAGCTTGCAAACCAACAGTATATTAATATGTGATATAATGTGAAAGTACTTTACATCCTATATGGACGTAAATGTTTACTTATTACACTTAAAGATATATATGTATTTTAAATGACAATAATAGTTACGTAATAGGTGACATGTTACTACAGTAATGCTAATTATGATCCCTCAGGAGGCCAATTTCTGCTGCTTTTAGAAGATGGGAAGTAGTTACCAGAAAGGTCTACTTTCTTTGAAATATTCTTTCATAGCCCATCTTAACTGCTGTTTTTTCCAAGATTTAAGCATGAGTTTAAATTCCATTGACTTAGCTAGTTTGCAGATTTTTATGGCCAGAAGACCCCTAGCTGCCAGCTCTAAGTACCTAAAACTCTGCATCTGACAAAATGGATTCATTTTAGTTGGAAAAACATTTTAGACACTTGTAAATGAATAAAGGTAGTGCACTGGAGAGCAATATTATGTTGTGGTTATTAAGTTGTCTGGAAAAAGTCGATACAAATGGCATGAATCTGTAGGAAATAGAATAAAAAATACATTTAAGGTGAGATTTATTTACCTGTCAGTCCTGTATATTCCTATGGATTCTTTGCTATGATAAGGATTTATGGATTTTATGGACTAGCTGAGATTGACACTGACAGGTGATTTGTGGCAAACAGAACAAACAAATACTGTATATATAATTAGTGCATTTAGAAATATTTTAGAACGCTGTATGATTCTTGTTTCTTTTGGAACAATTTTTATAGTTTTGATGTGCAAGGCTACTTTCTTACCTATTCTGGTAAAAAACAAAAACAAAACAAACTGTTTTGAGGTGCAAAACATTTGATAATTTGATAATTAAGCTAATTTGATATTTTCTACCTGAATGTTGAACCAGTTTTCCAAACCCAACTTTTACAAAAATGCTCTGCAAGTGAAAATTAATTCAACAGTAAGAGTAAAAACACTGCCACTTTTTTTTTTTTTTTTTTTTTTTTTCCCAATCAATTCACTGTTTTCTTGATTATTGAACCAATACATTATGTATTATTTCTGCATTTCTGCCTTTTCTGTTTCTAAGGCAAATTAGAACCAGAGTTGCTGTGAGCCACTTGCAGAAGCTGTGAACTTTCCCAACTTGTAACTTTCTAAGCTGAGCGTGCTTGGTATAATGTATAACTATTCAGTGCTAATTGACCTTCAGCACAAAGCTACCTTCTTTTCCATATCAAAAGATGACATGCTGATCACTGCAGTATTTGGTTAGATCAAGGAAAAGGCCTTGCGTAGTCACTTTTAGTCAGAATGTGTAATGAAGGCTTCCTTCAGTTTGAGTTCAAACATAAATGGAATGCTTCCCAGGGTCAAGGCTCCTGCGCTGCAAAAGTCATTCCTGGATGTGAGGTAAGAAAGCTGAGAAACTCATGAGTCTGGCCAATTACTCTGTCAGGAGCAATCACTGACATCAGTCATACAAGGTCTGTGCTTTTATAACTCACACTTATAACCCCTAATCTACCAGGAGCCATGCTGAAGTCTGCTGTCACATCATTTCAATCACAGTCCAAGTATCATACTTTTTCTTAAATTTTTTTTTGGAAAAGAGGAAATTAGGAAAGTAGTGATGTAAAGTTTTATCACTAAGAACTATTTGGAATTAAAATGAAATGCAATATGTTTAGGTGCCTTTCCTTTAAAGCATAGACTATAGACTACTTGTGAACAAATCATTCTTTTGGGTATTTAGAGAAATATTTTATCATGGTCAATCCCTTTTTAAAGAGCTAGATGAAGACTGCAGGTTGGATAATTTAGATCAGGTACTATGTTCTTGAATTTTATTCTGTGCTATAAACATGTTGTTTTTCATCACTCTCTGGTGGAATGGAGGAATTCCACCCTCAGGGACAGAACCTCCCTCCCCATACATCCACCAGAATTAAGAATTAAGACAATGTGCAAAATTCACTTTTTTTTTTTTTTTTTAAATCATGTTCTCCCTCAAATGTAACTGCTTACTAGAAGTGAGTCTATTCATTTGTTTATTTATTTATTTATAATAATTATTATTCTATAATTCATGGCACTTGAATTTCTCAAAAACCATTTTCAAAACATATTTTTATTGAAATGGAATGTTAAAAAAATGCAGAATTCTTATTTCATTTTAATCAAAATTTAGCTATGGTAACTTCAAAACACAAAACAGTAAAGCAATGAGAAACAGGCTGCTAAATGAGTCTGAGACATATTCCTATGTCAGACTCATACCTGTTCCAGGTATGGAAATGTATATTTATTTTATAGCTTCTCTAATGAAATATTTTATTTATCTATTTATTTATATCTTTTATGTGTGACACCAGCATATTCGCACTGGCAAGAGTAGTAGCAGCTCAATTCAGGAAACCTTAGTAATAATACAGTTACATACTAATGAATGTAAGATTGGCAGAGACCTCTGGAAGTCATCTAGTCCAGACCCCTGCCCAAGCAGGGCCATTTCCAAGACCATGTCCAAGCAGCTCTTGAAGGTCTCCGAGGAAAGAGACAACCTTTGGTGGCCACACGCACAGTCTCTCTTAGTTCAACAGCCACAGTTACCAGTCTTGAAAACCGCTGGCTACAGATGGATACCAGAGGACTTTTATTTTTAACAAATATTTAATACTTTCCTACTGTAATGGGGAAATTTGAGTTCTGATTACAATTTCAGGCTGTATGACTGCTGCTCTTCAAAGAAAATATTTTTTCTCTGGAGATTTCATAAAATGTATTAGATACCAGGATAAGCTTTTATGGACAACAGTTGCTGAATCAATTAATATCTCCAATTACACAGTTTCTCCTTATCTCCTTTGAGAATTCTTCATTGTGATAAAATGTATGGCGATAAGCATATACAGTGAATGTTATTTTCCCTAATTTGTCAGATTTAAATGAATTCTATTTATTATCAATTTCTTTGTAATTAAAGTGGACACATTGTTATTGGAAGTAATGGCTTAGTTGGTAATTTTTATTGATTACCTACATATATTAAAATGAGATAAATGACCAGTCTAATTGTTTGTGGATTGTTGTTTCCTGGACACTCATTACACTTCTGACTGAAATAAGGGATACATTTCTCAAAGTGAAAAAATATTGCTTTTTATTAGCTGATCCAAATACTCCTGTGTCAAAAGAAAAAGATGGGGTTGCAGGTCTTCATTCACACACAGAGAAAGTCTCGAGGGCAGGAGTTGAGTGAATACCGAGACATATCAGGAAGACATACTCCTCAGCTCAAGGATGAGTAGCAGAGCCAAACAAGCATTTAGGGTGGAAAGGACTCTTGAAGTCACCTGGTCCAACACAAGATGAACTCCTATGTTTGTATGTGTTGCTCAGTTTGCTGCCTTTTCATAATCTCCAAAAAAAAGAGGTTCTGCAGTCTCTCCAGACAACCTGTTTTTCTACCTTTTATTAGAATGGCCTCAAATTGGGCACATGCTCCAGAAGCAGCCTTGTAAGTGCCGGGAAGAAAGGAATAAATATTTTGCTTTGCTTGCTGATTATGCTTTTGCCGAAGCCCCCAGGTGCGCTTTCAAGGATCATCTTCTCCATAATTTTACCAGGCACTGATATGAGACTGACAGGCCTGTAATTATTAGGATCTTCTTTCTTGCCCTTCTTGAAAATTGGCACAACATTTGCCAGCTTCCAGTCTATTGGGACCTCTCCGGATTCCCAAGACCATTGAAAAATAATTGAGAGAGGTCCCACGATGACGTCAGCCAGATCTTTAAGCACCCTGGGATGAATCCCATACAGACCCATGGACTTGTATGGATCCAGGTGGAGCAGCAAATCCTGCGCACATTCAGGGTCGGACTCCAGGTTTTCTTTTCCCTTTTTTATGTGCATATCTACCTCTATTCATAGTACAGATGCCTTATAAATCACTGTGCCTTCTCATACCATAACCAGCCACTTAGAAATTTGCCTTTACAATGTAGAGCATTGTTAAACACAGGTCCTTTCCTGAATAAAACTTCTAGAAAAGTACCACTGAAAGCAGTGAAAGCATTTGCCTAAAAGAGCCTTACAATTGGAACAAAAGAGAAAATCCTACCATTTATTAATTAACTCTCAGCCCTTTTCTAAAATATACATTTGTCAGGTAAAATAATATCTGTTCTTGAGCTGAACATTTATCTCTGTGCAGATGGTAATAAACCAGTGTTTTCTTTAAGGCCAGAGCATTCTTGTAAAAATGGGGTGGGAGTGAATACCAGCTACACACTGTGGTACAACAGCATATGCTGATCAATACTACTCAGGATATAATTACATATGTTCTTTTATTGTGTATAATGTCTGTCTAGATTCTTACTTTTGTATTTCATTTGAAACTCAAAATCAAACACATAAATCAAATTGCCTCTTGACATTTTATTCCTATTATTTCAAATCAACTATGTCACGTAATTATTAGATTTCTCTGCATTATCCTTAAATGATTGTGATCAAATATTTTTTTTTTCTTAACAAACTTTTTTATTTTTATTATTTTTATTTTTTTTACTTAACCCTTTGGCCTAATTTGAATCATGAATATCCTGAATAAATTTTTGCAGCTGATTTAATCTAAAAATGAGGCTGCTGAACCACTCAGGACTCCTGTGTTTCATAATCTAGCTATGACCTGAATTAAATAAGGTGTGCCTGGCCTAGGAATGAAAACTATTAGTGTCTGCTATATTGAGTGGAGGGTGTGAACATTTGACTAGCTGTGGAACCACAGGTAAGCTGAGGTAGGACAACACATCTGGGGATTGCCAATCCAGTCCCTGCTCAGAGGGGGCCCTCTACAGTAGGCTGACCAGGGCTGTGCCCAGTTGGGTTTTGAGTATCTCCAAGGACAGACACTCCACTATCTGTCTGGTCAAGTGAAAAACTTTATTTATGTTTTAAAGTGTAACTTCTCATGTTTTAGTTTGTGCCTGTTGCCTCTTTCCCTGTCTCTGGGTACCACTGAGAAGAGTCCGGCTGTCTTTATTCCTTTGCATCAGAAGTAATATGCAATATTTAATTTACATTATGGACATTTACGTTATGAACATTTTCATTTTGTCCATAAAACATATTCATTTACACAAACTGAACCTTAGAAGTCTGGACAGCTACAGCAGAGGAAATTTTTATTCAATCAATTAATTAATTAATTAATTTATTTATTAAGCAGAGGTTCCTGGGCTTGTTTAGATGGACCCCATGGCTCTGCCTATATCACCATTTCCCATTTACATTCTCTCTTCTGGACCAGCTTTCATGTCTTGAGCCCTCTGCCCTTTCCTGTAATTCTAGAGGCATGTAGCATTGCTGTTTTCAGGAAATGGTACAAGATCTGATGTTTGGAGCGTCCCCGTCTCTCTGTTCAACTTCCTAGTACCACACTGGTGAGACACAATGGTGCTATCTGCATCCTGTGTTTAACAAATGGCCAAACTGCAGAGCCATGGAGCAGCTGTGAAGTCCCTATCTGTACTAGTCAATGCCATACCATAAAAGATACCTTAGCTTGTTATGCAGCACTATTATATATTTATATTGTTATATGATAATAACATGGTTCAGAAGTTTTGATACCTGAAAAGATAAGGCTTTGTCAGTGAAGGGATGCTCCCTGGCTAATTACCTCCTCTTTTCAGTAGCAGTAAATTAGCTTTGACAGAGTGTTTAGGAGATTTCAATAATTCTAGTTTTGGAGCTAGCTGGGGAATCCATGCATATTGCAGATATACATCTATTATTTGTATGTCACCCCAGCACTCCCTTAAAAATAGTTTTCTACTTGTAGAATAGTTATGCTATGTACTTGGTGTGAAAGAATAAGAAAAGTTGGTTGCTCTGAGCTGTGAATGATGACAAGGACATATATGTAGTTTTGGGTAAGTATACAGGTTCTGTTACATGCTCCTTAGCATCTTCAGGGTGTCTTTCCTTCCTCTGAGCCTAATGCTTACAACCAGTGGTACAGGTTAGCTGGTAATGAACATAAACCACAAGATAAACCATAAGAAATATATTCATATATATTATTGGTTACAGTTCCCAGAGATGGTTTCTATTCTTATAGAAACATGCCCCACTATCAGTTGATGAAAATGCAAGAAATGCCATCAAATTCAGGGGTTCTTGATTTCTAGAAACCACTTAAACTTCCAAATTCAGTATGTTTTAAAGGGGAACTATTTTTTATTGTTTTGATTTTTTATTGTATGATTGAAAATAAATCAACAATAGCAAAACCAAAACAAAATAACAAAAATGAAATCAAGGCATTAATACATTGGGGATTGTTCAAATTTATTGGAAAATAAGAGTTCCTATACAACAGAATTATTGTCTCTGGTGTTAATCTCACAGAAATATCCATCTCTCTCTGACCTTAATGTGAAATGCTGATCCTTCAGCTTTCTGTCAGTGTCAATTCAAGTGGAGCCCAATACAGATAAACACATTTGTGTAAACTGTTCTTTGTTTTCTTTCTAGGATAATTAAGTAAAAGCCTAATAGATGAGCTCAATTACTCAAAATTAATCACTTTCAGGTTGGTTAAATCATGGCAGATTAATTGCTTGTATCTATTGCTACATTTGATTTTATTTTTATTTTTCTATCAGCGGAAAAACTAAGTAGTTCTCCTGTCCTAGTATAACATTTCTCATTTTGTAAGATTTTTCTTTTTCATTATAATAAATTTCATTATAATAAATTTTACTTCCATTAATATTTTAAAGTAAATTTTTTGAATTTTCTTTTTATATGGTTAATATTTTGGCTCCTGCTATCCCAAGCAAATTATTAATCAGCGTCAATACCTAGCTTCTTTCTGAAAGTTTAGGGAAGAGTCAAGGAAACTCCAGGCCAAACAGTCTAGCATTAGTACTGAATTCACTTCATGGCAAAGTATAGGACTCAAGTTCTAGCAGTGGTTGAGGATTTTAAATATATTAAAACATTTCAAAGCTCTAGCAAATAGATTTTACACTAATTGTTTGAATGGTCAAGAAATTAGTTTCTGTATATTACTAACATATTAAAGATCTGATACTTTTTGCTTTAAGCCATACATAGCTTGTTTTATAGCAAGAACCTTTACAGTTGCCCAAGAAGGTTTGAATTCACCTCAATTTGAGCCATCAAAACATAAAGCTTGTAAATGATTCTGGGTATCTCTCATAATCACTGGAAAGGAAATGACAGAGGCATCTCTAAAGCATGAAGGATTCCACCCAGAATCCATTCACTCCACCATCACATGAATTCTTGAATATTCTTAGATTCTTAATTAGATTCTTAATTCATGAATATTCTTAGATGCCCCAATTATGTGATATGAATTCAAACACCTGTGGCTAGTACCAAAGATGACAATGACTGCTACTACTACTACTACTACTACTATTACTACTATTACTACCGTTTGCTGAACAGATCTTGGAAGTCTGGATAATCAATCTGCCAAACTGGCATCATATGTTAGTTTTCTTCATGATAACTGAGGATGTTTATCCTATCTTCTGGATATTCATTTTAGGAAGGGAAACACTGTGATCTGGAGTTGCAACCCTCCATAATGGCTATTCAGCTATTGTTTTGCTCCACGGTTCATGGCAATTCCTCAATGATAATTGATAAACGTTTTCCTCAATGAAAACGTTTAAGAGCTGGAATAGTTGTCTGAGCCTGTGTTTTCCAGAGATAGCTTTACAGTTTATGAATTTGATAGCTTTTTAGCATGAAGAATTCCCACATCTGTCTAGTACATGGAGTGCTAACAACTGTTGGAAAAGCTAATTCAAATGAATGCCAGCACTTTATTGTCATCCTGGTAAGAATGATTTATTAAAAGAAAAAAGAAAAAGGAAAAAAAAACAAACAAACAACAACAACAAAAAACACCTGACGTTGAATTTTATGTTGGGATTAAAATAGAAGTCACCATAAACAAGCTTGTCTCCTGTTTGGGGATGAGTAGGAAAAGTACAATGCCAAGGAATAAGAAAAAAATATACTTGTTTATCAGATGAACACTAAAAGTTCACAGTGGAAGGTATCAGAATGTTGACCCAGAACAGATTAAGATTAATAATGAATGGCTCAGCTATTGTATTGATCAGTGTATTGCCTGTGTCTATTTTGTAAGGAATAAAATACAAAATATTGATTAAGGCTACTGGCAAAATATTTTATCTATTAAAGTTGCAGTATTTTTCCTAAAGCTCAAGGAAGTGTTTAATTAGATGTATACATATCTATACACATGATTAAAATACTTAACTACTGGCAAAGGTTCTGATTCGGTAATACAATGCAATTCAGGTTTATTACAATTCCTTTACTACTGTTTCTGTAAGCTGTCATGTAACTTGTAGATTATACAGAAACTTTTGCTATAAAACTATCAAAATACTATATATATAGAACAGGAAGCGTTTTAGCTCTTGTTGTATAGAGACTGGCAGAAAGAAGGAATATTAAAGTGGCTATTTGTTACTTGAGAGATCTGCTTCACAATTAGAATCTTCCTGAGGGAAAAATACGGTACTGAACTCATTAGTGATACAGTAGCAATTGATGAAAATTTGAAGAAATTTAAGGGGAGAGGTGTAAAATAAGATGGAGGAATAACAAAACAAGCATCTTCACCACACAAAGATCTAACTGTAACAACACTGCAGACACTTTAGCAAAATGTTGTCAAGAGTGTAATGCATAATTGCAACTTCCAGAAGTCACAGCAATTATGTTATGAAAATGAACGTTAACCTTGTAGAATTTATCAGGTAGAATTTATAATGCTGGTGGAAATATACAAATGTGCTGTGAATTTCCTAGGGATGTTTTATCTAGTATTATATTTCCTCTACAGACCAAATATACTTTTGTTCTGGTCCTGATCAGAGCAATAGTCTGGACTAGCACTACTAGAAAGTGAGTTCATTCACAGACTGTATTAAAACATGCAAGTAAATGACATTCTCAGGAGGGGTATATTCTCCATACTGAAATTGTTGCCCAGTGTAAAATAAATAATTATAAACTCTTTAACTGGGTCACATTTGTGCAGGCATCTTTTACCATTAACAGAGATCCTGCATGCAGAATATACAACGTAAATCTTCAAAGCAATTATTTATTGTCTCATGTACACAGCTGATAAAAATTCTAACATGCTACTAGGCCAAGCATTAATTTGCTCAGTGGCCCTGAGGAGACACACAGCAAGCCTCTGCTGGCTGGGAAGTCATCAGTCAGTTGCAGAACTGCCTTGCTCGTTGCAAACGGTTGATTCTCAGTGTTGCTAAATGCCCATCTTTTAATTCTTTAAATATTTCCCCCCCCCCCCCCCCTTTTTTTTTTTCAATGAAACTTGTTTATTTTATTTTATTTTATTTCCATTCTTGAATCCTTGAAATAGTAACTATTTTTAAAACAAATTCTGCCTATGTTTTTACTTTTCTTATCTTGGTTGGCTTTAACTTTTGTACTTTTTGTACTTTTTGACACCTCAGCAACAATTTTCTCTGATTGAAAAGTCACCTAGTATGCTACACAAGACTGGGCTTTTGGTCACAGACAGATGAACCCCTTGGCTGTGGGCTACTGGATCTTGTAAATTTATGCTTCTGTATCTGGTAACCTGATTGAGGTCATGTGCAGCGCTCCAACTGGGCTGAGGACATATATATATTCCTGAAATCATCTCAATGTCTCTCCAGCTTCTTGCCCCTTCCACTCAGCCTTGCAAAAATCCAGACAAACACCTACTATACTGTTTTTTGATCGGTGCCATCTATATCATAGATAAATTGAGTAAAACTATTATAAAAGATGTTTATTTTTTCCCCCTTTTTCTTCTTTTTTCCCCTTTTCCTTTTCCTTTTCCTTTTCTTCTTCTTTATTACTGCACAGAACACAGAAATAAGAGATTTGAAGATGGAAATGTTCTAGTCTTGATGTGTAATTTTATTTCTACTGCATGAGCCCACTGAATAAACCTTTCTGCAAAACCATTAAGAATGTTTTAGGTTGGTCACACTTATGTTGTCCACTCAGATGAAGTAAAATGATTTTTGTTTCTGCTGTGGAATGGTCACTGGATTGTTTGGCAAGTTCCCAAATTTGAAATGCCATTAAGAGGAAAGAAATCATGAAAAAGTAAAATCTGATTTTTTTTTTGTTTGTTTTGTTTTGTTATAAAAGATAGCAGTAAGGAATAGGGTAGAACAGAACAGGCAATGCATATGTTTGTGTTGTAATGTCTACAAGTCACAATATATTCTTTGTAAGAAATCATTTCATGCAGGAAAGTGTGTTCATGACCTATAGCAGACCTCTTAAATTAGTCATATGAATTTCATCCTAATGATACCTGTTTCTCTTTGCTTAATGTAATTGAACTGAGAATAAGTACTTCACAAGGAGACTTGTAATACAGATCTCTAAAGTTAGGTGAAGTGAATCCTATCCATGTTATTTTTAATGATTAAGTGGTTTGATGTTAAAAAAAAAAAAAAAAAAAAAAGAGATTAACAGGGGAGTAGAAGAAAGAATCAATTGTGATATTCCTAAGGGATTGACTGTTCCTTTCAGTACTTGAAAGTTCTGTTCAGGGAAATGGGGATTTGGCATATATTATTATTATTATTATTATTATTATTATTATTATTATTATTATTATTATTATCATCATCATCATCATCATCATCATCATCATCATCATCATTATTTTTCCAGAGGAATTTATGGGAATGGTATTATCCAGTTGCTAAAACAACAAAAAATAAACAGTTGCTAAAACAATAATTTTATTATAGCAAAGGGAAATACCTGAGAGAATCTCATCAATGTGTATAAATACCTGAGGTGCCTGAGGTGTGGGCAACAGAGGGATTTGGCCAACCTCTTTTCAGTGGTTTGCAGGGACAGGACAAGGGGTAATGGCCATAAGACAGAGCGCAGGAAGTTCCACACCAACATGTGAAAGAATTTCTTCACAGTGAGGATGATGGAGCACTGGAACAGGCTGCCCAGAGAGGTTGTGGAGTCTCCTTCTCTGGAGATATTCAAGGCCTGTCCGGACGCCTACCTGGGCAGCCTGCTCTAAGAAACCTGCTTTGGCAAGGGGATTGGACCCAATGATCTTTCGAGGTCCCTTCCAACCCCTTCAGTTCTGTGATTCTGTGATTCTGTGAAACTTGGGATAATGAATAGCACTTTGTTTATATTTCAAAATGCGACTTAAATAAACGTGAAATGCATTTGGCTTTTTTTTTTTTTTCTCTTCATGATAAAAAGCTGCATAATACTTTAAAATGGAACATAATATTTGGAATAAACAAAATAAATAAATGTAACATAATAAATAAATAAATGGAAGATAAATAGTATCTTCTCCCCCTTGAAGAATGTAGAAAATATTTTCAATAAATGAAACTTATACAGAAAAAAAAGTTATACATGACAATAAAAAGATTGTGAACTTTAGAAATGGTACTCAGCATTTGAAGCCCCCAGTTATAGAAGTATATGTTACTTCCATGCATCAGAGTGGTATATGTGAGAGAGATGATATGATTTATAGGTGACTTTAGGAGGCATTGCCAAATACTACGTTCATAACACTAAGCTTTTATCTTCATCTTAAAATTTGTTTTAAAATAATGATATTAAATGAATGTGGGAAAAAAGATTTATTTTAAATAAATAAAATGTTATCAATGAAAATGAACTCACTGTATTAACATGATTATTTATACCACTGTCTGGCTATCAGCCTCTTCTTTGAAGCAAGTAGTATATTGGACCAAAGATATTCTTCAAGGTAATTCACCACATTTTCTATCTTTATGAACAAAATTTATATGTTTGCTCCTGTTCTGTCATGTCTGTTTTACAAGATTCTGTATCAGACTGCAGGGTCCAAATTTTTAGCTTTGGATAGAAAGGGCTCTCATGAATATGAAACCCATTATTCAGAACCTGGCCTTCAATATCTTCAGCTGTTTGAAGATCTAACTTTTCTGAAGAACTATGTCATGGATTCCTCTGCATTCATTGTGTAATGTGAGCAACACTTCAGGGCTTATCTTGCTGAGGTTTCAGCTGCTGCTGCTGATGGCCAGTTCCCATACAAATCTACATTTGGTAACAGCTTTTCTTAGGTGCTTGGTAACTCTTGAGTCTGCCAAGCAGTTACATAGTTCTCTCTAGTAAAGAGAGAATGAGCCATATGAATGGATCATACCAGGGTCACTGTGTGTGATAAGGTTCTCTTCTTTTCTCCTTTATCCCACATCCCAAATTGAGAAACAGAGGTTTAAATGTCAGTTTCAGCCTCAAATACATTTTACATTATTTATCAATTAAGCAGGAGTAAATGAAAATTGGACAGCATTCTGGGAATTTTGGTGGGTTCCAAGTTCTTTAGCAATGCTGGAGTTTAGAAAAGTGGTATGATACCCAACTGGGTTCAAGGTATTGTTCATTTCAAATACATAGACTGATATTCTTATTTCATTACTCTGATCCTTTACTGCTCAACTATTATAGTTACCAAAACCTGCAGCAAAATACTAAGAAATGAAATATTGAGTCTTAATCTTTTTGATCAAAATGTAACAATTTTATAAGCAGTGCCAGAAGGCTATGAAACTTTTCTTCACCGTAAAAAAAGAACTAAATTATTTACCCACGAACAAGCTACATATAAAAGAGTGGTTAAATGACAGTATAACTGTCATGTATATGTATATGACAGTATAACTTGATATATATATAACAATACGTATATAACTTGATATGTTCATAGGACTTTGGCTTTATAACTAGCTGTTAAATATAAAGAAATACATACACATCTGTAGGAAGTTTAATTGTCAAATGAAACAACAGATTATAAGAGAAACACAAACTGTCAGTTTTTACATGAAAATTATTAACAATTCTGGAATATTAAGTCTTCAAGATGATAAAATGTCAGCTTCAACATTTGCCTTTACTGAAGAAAATAACAGACAACCACTTTTTAATTATGGGAAATTATGGGAACAAGCCACTTTTTCCATCTTAAACAATGGAACCAAAAAGGTTGTAACAAATTTTTATCGCTTGTAGATATTTTGATCAAATCCATTTTTATTATAGAATCCATTGGATAGATTTTTCATGAATTATGTTCCTTTTACTGTCATTTTACACATTCTCCAAGTCCTTTAAGGTACAATTCGGCATTTTCAGATCATATAATGTAGGTACTATTTTCCTTTTTGTATTCTTCAGTTTCTATTACAATAAAATTTCTGAGATGACCATTAAATGTCATTTCAGACAGTGAATAAGTACTTGCAAATTTTCAATTTTTCAATTTTTTTTTTTTTTTTGGGGGGGGGGAGGCAGAACAAAAACATACATATAAAATTATTACCATTGTGGAGCAAGAAAAAGAACACTTAAGCATTTAAATTATTCAAAAACTTGAACTATAATTGAAAATTCTGTGTTAGAATTGAGACAAATATCTTGTCCTGTTAAAAATATTCCATCAACGTAAAATGATTTCTAAACGTATCAGGACCTTTCAGATATCTGTAATGAAAAAATTCTCAGTTATGTCTGAGGCTTACCATTGGTTTAGTTTTATATTTGTCAAAGTATTCTATATTATTTAAGATACCATAGGAGTGTTTGTACAGATAAACATCAAGTTGATGAAAATTTTCCTTTTCTTTTTTTTTTTTTTTTTTTTTTTTTTTTGGTCCAGCCTTCTGGGCTGAGAAGTGATGCAGAAAAAAATGAAATACTATAAAACTCAGCCTTGACAAAACTATTTGTTGTGTTGGTCTTGTGTGGCCCTGGCCCTTAATTTATCTGGAAGTATAAGATACATTCTACTGTATCTGACTTTGATTCCACAATGAAGAGTAATAATGTTAGAATGTATTCATTTCTTCTACTGCCCATAGGAGCCACCACTTGCCTTTGCTATCTGTGTTAGGTAATGCAGTCTATATAGATGTTAAGGTATTATCTGTCAGGTCAGTTTGGCGCTCAAACTTGATCTTTAAACTTAAACTTCCATACTGCACATGTTGCCTTCATGATAGCTTAAGTTTCCCCTCTGGCATGGGGTGAGCTGGGGTTCAGAGATCTGTGTTCATGCCTGAGATCTCATAGCAGACACTTAGAACAGGAAGCAGATGGCTGGAGCCACCAGGGTCTTGCTGGAAGAGGCAGAGCAGCAGAAGGCAGTGGAAGGAGGTGTGATGTTGGGATTGTGGGCTGGGGGTGGGAATCACTCACATAAACAGCACTGAGCCCTGTATGAACAGGGGACCCAATGAATCACAGAAAGTAAGTTTTCAAAAGGTTTTGACTAATTAGTGAAATTTCTTCTTCCAGACATTGTGCTCCTTGCTTCCTCTCACTGCTTTCCCAGTTAGTTGTGGGATAATAATTTTACTTCATATTTAGTATTTACCTTCTTAACAAGTACACTTTTTTTTTTTTTAATTATTTAATGGTTATGAATTCCCCTACTATTCTGATTTCAAATATATATATATATATATATTTTCCTTCTCCAATAATTAATAGCACATCCATCAAATGTATTAGTGTGATATTGGAAGTGCTATACATCAGAGAAATGAAAGAATCAAGTCTTGGTTTCAGTTTCTGAACAGCTCTAAATATAGTTTCTCATAAATCTATGTTTTTACAGAAATATGACACAGTAATTGGATTATCTTTGAACATTCTCTGTTAAATAGTGGGGAACTTACATATGTTTGCTTTGCAGATTCCTAACAAACAAAAACAGGTGCTGCTGGCACATAGGTTACCATGCTAAGACCCTCAGCAGTTGCACTTTCTCTCAGGAACATTTTCAATGATCCCAGTTTTTGCTTTGGAAATATTATGATCAATATTCAGAGGTTGCTTCTTCACAACCTCCAGGTGACAAAGTAGACTTCTCATGTATTTCAGAACTTTGCTCAGTTGAAACATGTGAGAATTACAAGACTGGAAACTGGATCTATGAAGAAAATGCTTCACATTTAACAGGGGAGCCATTATGAGGCAGCATGACAATTTCATATATTAAAATCTATGCTTTCTGTTTAGTTCATTAGATAAGAGCTAGTGAACCAGTGATCTATTTAGTACATTTGTGTGTTTCTAAACACATTCTCAAATCCTTGTTCACTTTTCTTGAGAGTACTTTCCTGCATGGGAGAAGTGTACTAAGATTAAACAAATATGTGGCCTTGGAGTGATTTTGAAAAAGCATATTCCTTCATTTTTTATTTTTTTTTTTCTAGAAATATGTATGAGGCACAAAATCTGCAGTTGTGGATATACACATGCTGAGAATTCTACATCTGTTGGTTAAAATGAAGAAAAAATCAACAATATGAAGAATGATCAAAACCAACAAATGGAAAACTTTCCCTTCAAAAACTCATAATTTAAATCTCAGGGGACTATTCAAAGCAATAAATATAAATATAAATATAAATATAAATATAAATATAAATATAAATATAAATATAAATATATATATTTGAGTTACTGTTGAATGTTGTTTCTTGACCAGACAGTGAAAACAAAGATTTAGTAACATCCTGTGAGAAACAGTTGTGTTCACTGTGTATTGAATCATTACCTAATTGCCTTATCACAATGGTTTCAGTTGTTTCAGTGACTTTGTGGCTCCAGTGGATTTGGTGACTGAGACAAGTGAAATTGTTCTGTCCTATCCATGGTATAAGTTGTGCCACTTTGCTTTCTAACTTGATGCAGTGGGTAGAAAACAACTAAGGATAATGAAAGCAAGTAGAAGCAGCTCCTCCTGTTTGCTGAGATCTATGGCACTGTATGTTTAGTAATATCACTCCATGATTACTCCATACTGAATGTCAGGTTACATGAGAAGGGTGCTTCTCCTTCTGACTCTAACATCCTGCCCATTGTGCATTGGGAAAGTGGTAGGTAAGAAACAAAGGGTCTGGTGCTGTATAAGCACCTAGCACAGGCTGTACTATAAATTTTATTAATAATTAATGTGGAAATAGAAATTAATGAAATTTAATATAACAATTACACTGATATTCAGCTAGTTGAGTTTCTAAACGTGCATTAGTAATCTGAAAGTGAAAACACATTTTACAAATTTAGTTACACAGTTTGTCTAAACAGTTGTCTGGATGCCTAGAGCTTTTATTAACAACATTTTCAATTTCCTTTCTGTTAATCTAGAAATTCTAATAACATTAATATGAGGTTAACGAGAACAAAAACATTTAATATGTTATTTCTCCGTCAAGAAGAGGCAGAACCAGACTTTATTTATTTATTTATTAAGAGAAGGAAGCTGAGAGCAGAAGTTCTTGTGGACGTCCACTGTGTAGCACACCTTTTCACCTGCCCATTTACATCCACTGCAGAATGCATTTCATCCAAGGGGTCTTATTCTGAGCATATTCCAAATAAATGACAGTAAAGACACAGATTGCAATCATTGTGGCTTTGATGTGACAGTAAAGAACTATGAGGATGTTACTATTTCTATAAAACAAGAACTAAATTGTTTCTGTGGTAAATTATCAGTGCTCGTGCCTCATTTTTTTCACCTTGTGGACTTTGGGTAAAATATATACTTTGGGAAGATCTTGCAGGATGCAAGCCAATTGCTGTATATAGGCAAATTTGATCAAACTGACAAGGTATTGCTACTATGGAAATCCTAGGTAGGACAAATGTTCACTGCTCTTGTTCACTGTGATTTAAAAAGTATTACAATTGGCTGAATCTAATTTTATGTATAAAAGACTATCAGAAGCCAGGCAATACAATTGTACCAGCTATTGTTTTTCTGTTCTAAAAATCTTAGTTTGGCAAATAAACTGAGAGTTGCAGTAACTTGAGTTAAAAATAGAGAAACCATTAGAAAATATATGTTCAGTTTACACTGAAGCATAAAAATTACTAACATAAGTAAGAGCCTCTGTGGAGGAATGGAAAGTCCCCAGAGCATTTTATTTCTCTTTTATAATAACTGTCTCAATAGATCAGAATGATTGACATTACAATTAGAAGGCCAAGAAGTTTCTACCTTTATTTAGTTTTAAAATAATAATAGCAGCTGTTTAAGGTCTAGGACCTCTACTACTAAGTTAAACAATAACAAGCTCACCTTGATTCTGAGCAAAGTCTTGTTATTAGACACTAAATAAACAGAATCATAAATCCTGATGGAGTTACATTGTTTGAGACTGACTTCAATTTTGTCAGATCTTTGGTATCTTTAATTTTGAAATAGTTGTGCAGAGCTGCAAGGGACTATGCAAACAAGTATTTATGTATTGGATATCCAGTTTCCTCTGTATGCTAACAAATGGATCAGAATGCTTTTTGCTTATGAGAGAAGGGAGAATTACAACCAGAAACACAATATTATGATTAAAATGGGTCATAGGGGGATCAAGGGCAGTGCCATGCACTCATCTTATGTAACAGCAGTTTATTCTTAGATCTGTCAAGAAGTGAAGCAGCTCCTAGGGACAAAGATCAATGAGAAATTATTTTCAGGTCTAAGGAGACATTTTGCTTAACTCTATGTAGCACTGTTACTTCTAGTAGCACTGCTTGGCAAGGTATTCAGTAGATTTCTTTGTAACACACTTACCAGAAGGCTTCTACAGAGCACTGTCCTGAAGTGAACGAGATTTCTGACCTGGTTTGCAAAACTCCTGCATGAAAGGCCAGATAAGGCACTCCCAAAACCTGATGTTAACAAGGGTGATAACACACATGTGGTATACTCAAGTAATGTATTTCTTCTTCTGTAGTGCCTCAGTTATTGCCTGTATCACTTTATTGAGACTAATTTTTGTTTCTATTACTGGAAATACAGCACATAAGTCAAAGAAGGTTCCTCCTTCCTTGATATTTAATGACTCTCAGCCCCTTCCATACATATATAGCAAAATGCTCTTTGTGCTAAGTACATTTCACCTTCAAGTTAGATGAGCACTTAGCTCTTTCTGTCAACTACTAACAAGTAGAATTAAAAATTGAAAAAAATAAACTCTTTTATAAAGAAAAACAAGAATTGAAAATAAATTTGTTTTGATTTTCATCTATTCAGTGCCCCAAATATATTAACTGAAACTTTTAAAACTAAATATACCTTATAACCACTGTATTACCCTCTTCAAAAAATATTGCTTTAAAAAATATCTACTTTTGAAATTTAGCAAGCAGTATTTTGATGATCTTATACAGTCACCATATTTTTTTTCTACTAATTTATATTTAGTCTCTTATTTTTTAGCTCTACAAATACAGAGCTATCATTAAAATAACTTTGTAGGTCAAATTACAGATTACTTTTGTTGAACATGTAAACAGCTGTGTGTGTAAAATAAAAACAGTACTAAAAGTATTTATAAAAACTGAGGAAAAATAGAAGCAATTAGAAATATATTTTTTTCAGTACTGTAAAGTTACTTAATAGTACAGTACTTTTGCAGCACTATTAAAAAATACTATGAAGTACAATTTCCCATTGTACTGAATTGTACTTAGTTTACTGATATAGCTTGCTTGGTTGTAGTCAAGAAAAGCAGCAATCAAAAATATTACTTAAATTTAAGTGATAACTTTTTTGAAGGTTTGTTTATTTTCTCTAATCCTACTTCTTCTGGAGGTTAAGACTCCAACCATCTAGAATTACCTGTTTCTGCCCTTTTAGCTAGATGTCAGTAGTTTCTGATCCTTTGCTTCTCATATTTTGAGCTCAGGCACACTAATATATTTCAGTAATAACTTTACTAAGTTGTTTTATAGGTCTTAAAATTACCTTCTTACCTGCAGCTGAAAGTTATGTCTCAACTGAAAAAATTTCCTGGCCAAATTATTGTCTTAATTCCTTAAAAATATAATTCATGAATTCATTGTTTTAGCACTGTAGTATAGTTCTATAATCTGTTCTAAAAAGAACACATATGCCTCTGATGTTATGTTGCAGGTTTCCAGTCTTTGGAAATATTTGACATTTATTTCTAGTTAGGCTTAAATCAAAATCCCATTAAATAAGACACATATATATATATATATATATATATATATTAATAAAAACATACTATTTTGGAATAAAGGTTAGCATGCAGAGTCTTAGTGCAATTTGAATTTCTAATATTTTTCATTTTTAGTAAATTCTATATTTATTCAATATTTTTCAATTGTAGTGTATTTGAAATGGTAGCAGGCTGTCAGATCAAATTTCTGTCAGTATTATGTATTATAACATAATACTGAAATAGCAGAATTTCTTTCATTACAACTGGAAGGATTCCTTGGGTAGTTAATGTAAATACCTTATCACTTACTGTATTATGGGGCTTTGTTTATAAATAGATCAAGAGTATAATTCCAGAACAAATCATACCCTTCTTATTTTGCAATGAGACAACTGGAAGCCTGGTGTTTTGAACATGAGAATAAGATGAGTACAAATTTGAAAAAAAAAAATTGAAAAATATTTTCGTAACATTCTAACTTTCTAATGTTAGAGTAGTACTTTCATTATTAGATTCTACTTTTTCTAAAATATCGATATTATACTGCTCATGTTGTATATCTTTTCTCATGGTTTAGTTATGTAAGTAAGAAAAGGAATATAATAAAGCTTAAAGTAAAAATGTATTTGCAAGATATTCTGAAAAAAGGCATAACAATGAAAATATCAAAGGTCAGAAATGAAAAGGACCCAAACAGTTATTTGTCTTAGAAATCATGAAGTTAAAAAAAAGTATCATAGTTTGTTGTTCTGGTGCATGATCTTTGACGCTGTAGAGTTCGCAACAATGCATAAATAAGGAGAAGATCTTTCAAGGTAGAAAAAAAAAGCCTCTAGCAGAGTGCATAGAAGGTCTTTTCAATATCTATGCATTTACTGCTTTGATACCAATTCAGCTGTTCACGGAAGAAGCAATCTACACAGCTGAAATGCCTATAACAAATTGTTGCAGTCCCTACAAGATTAGCACATAGGACAGACATAGATTCACTCTGTGGTATTTTAGTTAACCTCCTCTGTCATGTTCTCCCCTATCCATCTCATGTATGATTTTGAAAAGGAGTCTAGATAAATTAATAATTTCAGGACGTGCTAAATTTAAAACAGTTATCAGCTGCTACCATGGATTACTTTTCTCCTAGTTTCATTTAATAGCATATGCCTAGTTGGCATAAGGAAAGGCCAGAGACAACAGACACTAAGAAAGAAGGTACTTTAGTATTGAATGACAGGCAGAAAAGAGGATTTAGGAAAAATTCTGTAAGCAAAGAACTTCTCCCAAATGTGAACCCAATCTCCTTATATATAAGTATCAAAATATTTGCAAACCCACAAAAAAAAAAAAAAAAAGCAGGACTGATAGATCACTTTGGCTCTATTTTTGTCAGAGCAGTTTAAAAACACTTTCTGCGTGCAGATGATGAACACTCAGTTCAGCCTACACCTATATTAATACAATGGCAAGGCTACAGGGTGAAATGGGACAAAAGGTGAGGAACTGTGAAAGCAAGGTTTGCAGTATGACTTTGCTTGAGCATTCTTTGGTAATTGAATGATATGGAAGGCTTGCACATATGGGGTTTTTCATGTGTTAGATAATGTCACTAGAATGGCAAGGAGACACTTTTAGCTCTCAGAGGCATTTTTAACTCTTTCCCTCAGGCATCTTCTAACCACTGTTTCTTCCTCCTGCATAGCCCTTTTCTCTGGACTGCAAGAGCAGCTATCAAGTTGGACGAGGCATATTTGCTTCAATTTGGTGCTTCTGTTGCACTCTGTTTGCTATAGGTCACAGAAGAGGTGAAATGGACTCACTGCTGGACACAATCTCTCTGATTGCCCTAAGCAAGTGTGATCCCCTGGGTGTTATACACCTAGAATTTGCTGTAAACTCTACTTGATATCCATTGATATTTGTGTAATTCCACAGTTCAGGAGACTGAGCATTTGCAGCCTTTATCAATTAGCTGCAAAAATTTAGAGCTTTAGAGATAAAGTTTCAGCAGGAAGAAACCATCTAAATTCCAGAGAATGAACACAGTTTCCATGGAATTATTAGGGCAAGGTTTTATAGAGACAGGCAATGTATTTCATTCTATTTTAATAAAGGCTATTTTTTTTCCCCTAGACCACATAGTATACAAAGGCTATTTTTCTAGTCATGCAGAAATCACAAGCTCCAATTAGCATTTTAATATCAATTTAGGAATTTAGTGTCACTCTAACAGGAAATATATTCTTTCCTTTCTTAGTTTCATATGTATATTTACTGAATGGGGATGTGCTTCATTGGCATTCGTCCCTTATTTGTTCAGTCTACAGCCCATTTTCCAACCCCTTTTTCATTTAACTAGGTTGATCAGGGTGATTCAAAGCTTTCTGATTTGCCTCCCCAGTTTTTCTGAACCCTGATGTAGACAACAGAAAATGTAAGGGCAATTTTCAAAAAACATATTTAAACTTCTCCCTACAATGGAAGGCAGAAAATGAGTGATGGTGAGACTGAGCATTTCTGAATCTTTTCAGGTTTTCTTTCAGTGCTACACAGAAGCATGGTGTGGTGGTTTAACACCAATAAGTAGTTCAGCACTACCACACTGCTCTCTCACTCCCCCTCCTCAAAAGACCAAGGGGAGAAAATATGATGGGGAAACAAACAAACAAACACAAACAAACAAACAAACAAACAAACAAAAACACACCACAGGTTGAGATAAGGACAGGGAGGTTATTTCCCAGTTACTGTCATGTGCAAAACCAACTCAGCATAAGAGAAATTATTGACTATCGATAACTGACTAGAGCAGATAGTCCAAAACCACCTTCCCCCCCATACATCCTCTTCTATCTCCTTCACACAAGTGGCACAGGAGTACAGGGGCTGTGGTCAGTCCCTTGCGCTTTGTCTCTGCTGCTGCTTCATGGTCACTCTCTGCCCCTGCTCCACGTGGGGTCCCTCCCACGGGATGCCGTCCTTCATGAACTGAACCTGCAGGGGCTTCCCACAGGCAGCAGTTCTTCAAGAACTTCTCCCATATGGCTCTGTACCACGGGGTCCATCCCCTAGGAGCAAAATGCTCCAGCACAAGTCTCTCACAGGTGGCAGCTGCCCCCACATTTCCTGCTCCTGCGGGGACTTTCCATGGGCCGCAGCCTCCTCCAGGCCACATCCACCTGCTCCACCAGGGGCTCCTCCATGGGCTGCAGCGTGGAGATCTGCTCCATGTGGGACCCATGGGCTGCAGGGGGACAGCCTGCTCCACCAGGGGCCTCTCCATAGGCCACAGGGGAACTTCTGCTCTCTGCCTGCTGTACTGACCTTGGGGTCTTCAGGACTGGTTCTCTCCCAGCTGCTGTTGTGCAGCAATGTCTTCCTCCTTCTCCACCCTCCAACCCTCCCCCCGCCCCCCTCCCCCTTCCTTTTTAAATCTGCTCTCCCAGAGGTCCAACCAATGTCACTCACTGGCTTGGTTCTGGCCAGCAGTGGGTCCCCTTTGGGGCTGGCTGAAGCTGGTTCTGATCTCACATGGGGCAGCTGCTGAGCCACCTCCTACAGAGGTCACCACCTGCAAGACCCCCACTACCAAAATCTTGCTATTTCAATTTCAGCCATGTAATACACATGTAATACATGAGTATTTTCAGAATACAGAAGAAGGAAACTAGATTGTGCTGGCTTTGCTCATTCAATCTCTCTCTCTCTCTCTTTTTTTTTTTTTTTTTTATGTAAGAGATTATTGAAGAAAGCCTCTGTGTGTCAATACACAGAGAAATTGCACTGAACTGCAGGATGAATGTGCACAAATCATGCATGCTTCTTTTTTTCTTTGTAGCATTTATATATTATTTATGTGTGCATTGAGTAAAATTTAGATATTAATACAGTCTTTTTTAATGTCATATAGCAGTATGTTGGCATCTACTTTCCTGCTGCAGGCTACTAACAGTGAGTTTTTTATATATTCTCAGTCAGAAAGAGAACAATAACTGGATGACCTACTGATCTTATCACAGTATACTGTCATTATGCTGTTTTGTTATCACCGAATATAAAATATTTAAGTAGGAAGAACCTTTGGACTTTCCCAGGAGAAATATTAATAGAAGCCATACTTATGTGTCTATTATCTCTTTTTTCTTTTTCCTTTTTTTTTTTTTTTTGTTTGTTTGTGGGGGAGGGGGAGGGAGAGAGGGTGTGTGGGGGGAAGGTGCAAAGCAAGAATGTCAGAAAGATCTGCTCCCTCCCCTCTTTTAATCTCATTCTGAAAATCACTGTCCATATTGGTGGCTGCTCACTATGTATTACTGTATAAGCATATTCAAAAGGTATTTGCTTAGGAAACAATGGCATACCAGGCCAAATACAATTCTGTGCTAAAATAGTTTTCTACTATCCAAATAGAATTATGATCACGCCATGAGGTTGTCTAAGCTTTCAGTACTGAAATGGCCAACAAAATCCTAGACCTTGAATTCAAGTCCTGAAAAAAGCGTTAAATATTTAAAAAATAAGCGTAAACATACCTTGATTAGGAAATGGCACCTAAGAAATTTATAAGCCCTTTAGTTGCCTTTGTTAGGATGCTGGCAGCAATTTTACAATACCTCGTATAACTACCAAGCCTGTATCAATCAACAGATATTAAACAATTAAGATGCATTCCTTTTATGTCTTCCTGGTAGAATTAACCAGACCTATATCTGTGTTTACTACTTTAAGGCCTAGTGGAGTAGCTTGAATTAAGAATTTCTCATAGAACTGCATGAATAATTATTTTTTGATCCAAACAATGTCCTTGTAGCATGCCAAACACTTTTTTTTTTTTTTTTTCCTTTTTCCTGCCTGGGAAAACAATAAAACATTGCTTAGGGGTAGGTCTGGGTACTTCATTCTACCTAAGACAACTTTTTTTTTTTACTTTTTTTTTCTTTTTAGTTTGTTTCTGTTTTAAATTTTCTTAAGGCCTTTTCTATTAGTATTATAAACTTAATAAAAATAAATAAATAAACTTTAATGAGATGTCTTAGAGTAAAAACTGAAATATCGTGACATTCAAAGGATTTTTTTATTAAAGAGTTTAAGCTGTCACTAAATTCAGCAAACCTCTAGAAATGCATTCAAATCAGCTTTAAATGAGGTTATTGAAATCCCAAATTTGCTTTTTATTCTATTTTTCATTTGCAATTTTTTCTATTTTGCATTTCACCATGCAATAATGAGAGCATTGTCAAGCTTCTCAATATATACATACAGATCTGAGTGTTCTAAAGAACAGAGATATTTGTAGTCCAGAACCTGTGCTCTTGAGAATCTGAAGGATCTGAAGCACTTTGGAATGAGAAACAAGTGGTAGAGAAGGATTTCTTATTAAGCAGTATTCTCTTCAAGTGATGAGTGCAAAGTTCAGCAAGGCATTTTGGCATATAATTAGAGATCAAACTTCCTAGAAATTTGGGCTTGATTTTCAATTTGGTCCCTTCTCTGTTTCTTTTTCCTTAACACCATTGGTTCATCGGCATTTCTCATGGAAATCTTTCAGTAGATCTGCCAGCTTTCCCTAGGTAGATGATCTTTTTCTATTTCCTTCATATCTATTTTTCAGAAGCAATAAATTCCTCCACTAACTTCTTTGTCTCTCCTGTTATTTTCTGAGTCAAATTTCTTAACTGTTCCAGTTTTAACTTTGGTTATCTTTCCAGCACTGTCCCAACTTCCTATGCATTTTTCAACTATTCCTAACTATCTACTTCCTTTAGAGAGTTCCTGCTCTCTACAGGTGAGAGTAAAGTAAATAAAAATAAAATAAGGTATACACCTTGAAGTGACCTGATGTCACTTTCTATTTGTCAGGCTAATATGTAGATAATTTGCATTTGTCCTATCACAGGTTAGTCTTCTTATTTTAGTTAAAATAGACAGACACAGGAAAACATGAAATAAAACTGAAGTGCTTTAAGGGAAAGGAATTTAGACAAATAGAAAAAAAAAAGGCAGATTTAAAAGAAAACAAACAAACAAACAAACAAACACAAACCTCCAGTACAACACTACAGTGTTATATAAAGCGATTAGGTGAGGAACAGAGCATTTAGCTGTCTAAAAGAAGCATATAGAGCAATCATATTTGTTTTGGATGTTTCTCCTGTGATGTTTTCTGGATTTATCAAGAACTATAACTTATCTGTGCAGGTCAGTTGTTTACAACCACATCTCTTTCTCTTCTCTTTCTGTTTGATTTTTTGCATCATTTGTTTCATGTTATTTTTTAACTTGAAACTTTGTAATTTTTTAAATGTTACTGAAAATATGAGTAAACTGCATTCAGCACTCATGAGAATCTTTTCCTGGTAGGCAGTCACATATGACATTGTCCATTACACTTTGTAAAGTTGACACAAAGCTCCCTAGTGTCTGTTTAGATGATGTAATTGAATTAATTGCTTATAGTAAGCTGCTCATGAGAGGGGGGTAAAGTAACAAATGTCAAACCTTTGCCAGGAGATGATAAGACATCATTGGGAAAAGTGAGTTTGCATTATGCCAATGGCAAATCTGGGAATATTCTTCATATTTCATGTCAAATTTTGTCTTTCTATCTCACAAAATGGAATATATATTCTGGTGGGAGGATTAAAAAAAAAATCAAAGGTTACTAATGATAACACTACCTGTAAAGACATATGAATGAATGGATCATTTATAAATATTCATACGTATTTTTCATTTACTTGATTATTCAATTATTTTTCCCCCCATTTCTTTTTATCCCAAAGTTGGATAGCCATTGGAATATATCCACAAGGATATCTCTATCAGAGCTATATATATTATTTTCAGTTGATTTTAATAATGCAGTAACTATGTACCAGTAATCTTGATTATACATGGAAATTTCTGAACTTTTAGCTGAACAGGTTAATAGAGTTTTTAAGAAAAAAATATGGTTTGGATTTGTCCTTTTTGCATACACGTTGTCATATCTGTCAAGTAAATATACTTAATGTTAAGTAAATATACTTAAATAATACTTGAATCAGAATAAATTAAAATATAACTAACTCTTTTGTGTTTGGAAAAAGCCAAAAAAAAAAGAAAATATTTCAAAGAAAAAAAAAATGCATCTGCATTTCAAAAGAAGCTAGAAGGTAAACAGGTAAAACAAAAGTAATGTTTTTCTCAATGGTAAAAAAATATTTTCAAAAAACCTTTTGTTTATTTTTTGATACCCAAAACTTGGCTTAAAATTTAAGATCATTTAATTATTAGGTTATTAAGATCTCTTGGTTATTTTCTTTTAAATTTACAAGTTTACTACCTACTTTATGTTCATAACAGAGAAAAATGTTAATGTTGCAAAAGACCAGAAAGATCCCTCCCTCAAAAATGTTAAGGATCTCAGCTCAGTTGCTGTCACAAAAATGTACCGTGCAACACTTAGAAAGTTATCGGTCAGTGAAAGGAGAATAGTTAATTTCAGTTCCCATGAAAACATTGCATTAAATAAATTACCAGAAAACTATGTGTTCAAGTGGCTAAAATGCATAGCCAGCTGTTTCCAGAGATATTTTTATTATTTTATCAAGAGAACTTGATGGTGTACATGTCTGCAGAGCAAAGAAATGGTTAAATTATTTTATAGATGATTTGCATTAGGTCTCTGGATTTTAAGCTTTTTATGAATATAGCCAATTTTATGGAAGATTCCCTCAGGAAGCCCCCAATGGTTCATAATTTGGCCTTCTTCAATGTCAAATAGGCTATGAACAAGCTTCTTCATTGTAGAAGAAGACAAATACTTAATACATTGTGAAATATTTAATATGTGTACCATCCTATGAATCTTGCTATATTTAAGAGGTAAATTCTACTTTCAGCATTCTTTATTTTTAATTCCTCTGTGATTGTAGGGAACATTTCTGAGCAAAACCAATACTTTATTACCCATTGTTTACGTTGTAAGCACAGCAGATGAAACTATCAGATTGTATACAGCATAAATATTGAAATAATTTCTTAGAATTTGCACCAGCTACTGTGGTGGCTACTACATTAATTTCTTGTTATAAATTCTTTTATACTAAATTAAAATTTATGTGCAATAATATTAAAAATCACAGAAGTTATTAAAAATTCCATGTTATTGAAGTTTTCCAGACACTATCAAGGTACTGAAAGCTAAACCTATCAGACTTCCTTCCTATCAGATATTGTTCCTAACTCAGTCACTGATGTAATGTGTGCCTCCCTCTCTAACCTCTCCTACATCTGTACCTCTCTCACATTTTTTCCTCCAATAAATTCAACGAGAATTTTTCATTTTCTTTGTGCTTTGTCTATTATTCTGTAGGTTCACAAATGTTTAGTGTGGTATCTTTGAAGACTGTCATACAGGAATCTGTTTTGAGTAACTAAGCTATAGAAATCTTTCTTGCTAGTACTAGAGACAGAACATCTTTCACTTAAAACTGTTTAAATGTATTTGTGACTGCCCATATTGACATGAGATAGATTTGATTTTCCACATCATAACCTTGACCTGTGTGATGCACAAGCTAGAACATATGACTAAAAACCACAGAAAGTGACTGCAGAAGGCAAGCAAAATACCTTTAATCAAACTCCTTATCATCTCTTCCTTGGAAATTTGGTTCTTAAAGCTTCCTAAAGCTTCCTAAATTCTTCCTCAACTTCTACTTTCTCAGGAAGCATACATCAAACTCCTGCACCAATACCATGTAAAATGCATTATCTTTCATATGCAGTTACTCCATGACAGCAGAATGACTGGTCATCCTTTTCTGAAGTAACATGGCAAATCCTTTTACTGTCCAACCATTTGACAACTCCAGTCAAAGTCATCTGTTCCTCCCACTTAAATGAAATACCTCCTACTCTGGCAGTGGGAGGTCATGTTTCTGCATTTTCACAGTAACTATTGTGTTCCTCAATTTTTAAAATAGATAGTCTGAGGTCTGATTTTCAGAAAGCAGATATTCAGTCTTTCACTCTTAACTGTTTCACTGCCTCAAATCATCAGTCACTTTTGAATACATAGACCAGAAAATGCAAGGATAGATAATTATCACCTCTCATAAGAAAGGGTACACTGCAAATGAAGATTTTTTTTTTTTTTAACCACTCTGTGGTAATAAGCATACAGAAATTTGGGAGACAGGTTTGACAACCATGCACTAGTAAGAATCCTCTTTCAATATGTTATGCAACTTCAAGTAAGTCTTGCACATTTCCATGTCACTTCAAAGATTTCCTTTTGCTTGTTATGTTCTGCTGAGTTTAACCTACATTGTGTAACTGCACTGATTTTGGCCATATTTGGGTACCAGTATTATAGTCTACAGTATAGAACAACACACACAGAAAACAGCAGGGCAGCTCACAAAGCAAAGCTGTCAATCACCTCACATAAGCCTGGTTGTTCTGTCGTGTCCAACTTCAGAGTCATTACAGGAATAAATTCTTGGAGCAATCTGACTGTTTCTGAAGAGTAAGAACTGTAGTGTTTGAGGTTCAAAGTATAAAATAAATAAAAACACAAGCAGTTTAAAAATTTGCATCCCTGCTCCTTGGAATTCCCACTCCTCGTACTTGCGATCAAATACATCTTCACTTGTGCTGTGAAAACTGAGAGGTAAGATTCAAATCGGAAAAGTTGCATAGAAATATATACATTTATGTATGTATATGCCTATAATTACATTATCACCCAAGGTTTTCAACAATAAATGATTCTGCAAAGTGTCAGGAACTTTAAGATTTAAACTATAAAGAGACATGTTCTTGACTTATTCCCATCAGTCTTCTGAGGGACTGGAGAAGAAATACATGTTTATCAATGCTGACAATAATTATCCAGGAAAAGAAAGTGATAACCTTTATCATGTCAAACTGCTTAAACCTAAAATATACAGTTTCTGAGGTGCTGTCTAGTCCAGTTAACTAATAAGAGCTCTACTGGAATGCAGTGACAGTGTGCTGACAAGCTCCAAGTCTGTGCAAGATCAAGGTGACTTAGAACATTGTACCAATTATCTGTTGGATATATAACAGTCTTCTACAGCTGTCATGTTTGCAGAAAAAGAAGTGAGAACAAGGAGAGATACCTTAATGAGATATATGGTACCATGGTCTCTAGTGCTCTGAATGAGGCATGTGTCATGGATGCCTTGGATACCTTCATCCTTCTGTATATTTGACTGGCTGTAAGGGCTGTGTCAAGGTGTGCTATCTCAGGCTGGATTTAGAGCTGGCAGAAAACAAAGTGATGTTACTTGGTGCAGAAGAATCTATCAGAAATTTAGTATGACTGCAGACTGGCATGACATGAAACATTCTTTGTGCAACAAATATATAATGAGCAAAAAAATGAACCCAGTGTGTTTCCTTGCAGTAATCTGGCAGCCTGATAGGAAAATGTTGTAAATGCTTACAATTATAGTCTTTGCTAGTGAAACCATATTGGGTTTTGCTAGCAATGCTCAATTTAGCAGGTCATCAAGTTGCTGTTATTAATCTGGAAATACTGACAAAACTGATAAAAAAAAATAATGTTGTGTTTAAATATTTGAGAAGCAAGTTCAGTGTCATTTAATACATGGAAGTTTATAGTTTTGGTATGGACTTTTTATTAATTTATTTTTTTCACAGAACACAGTTGAAATTCTTTAGAGATGAAAGCAGAAAATATATTGCAAAAGAAGTATTAAACTTGAGTTAAAAACTAAACTAATTTAAATATCAAAACACTATTTTGGAAATAAATAGTTTGACTGATGCTACAACTAATCATCTGTATTGCCAAAGCTCTCCTGGATTAAACCCACATAAATCCCCAAAGCTATTTGTGTATAGAAATTGTTAGATTAAGCTTTTGAATAGTTTACCTAACACAGTGGAATTGAAATAAAGAGGAGGGGAATGAGATTGGGATATTAGTCCTGTCTCTCAAATCACAAAATCAACCTAACCAGAAAATGAAATGCTTTTCAATTTGAAGCAGAAGTTCAAGAGACAAATGGTTTTCTCTTCTTTATCTGTGAGCTTATAAAAAAACAAATAACAACAATAACAACAACAAAACCCCTCTAATTTCCTAATTGCAGTCCACTGTTAGCATTTGAAAATACTGTGAGACAATCTTAATTTAGTAAAACTCTGATTAAAAAATATCACCATAATCAAAACAAATTTAATTAAGAAATTTGTACTCGAAGAGAGGAAAGGCTACCTGGGAGGGAAATTATTGATATATTGGAATATAAGAATAGACATTGGAAATATTGTGGAAAAATATATTTTCTCTTTCTGTGTCCACTCAGCTGAAAAAAAAAATAAAAAAAAATACTGTAATTGGTTAGTTTACATACTGCAACCTCTATTGTAATTTGGTAATAGAAACATAAACAAGGGTTTAATGTTCCATTTTCTAAAATACTAAAAATACCATGCAAAATTTTCTTTCACTGACAAGGTTTAACAACTTGGACACATGAAAAGTTGTGTGTACATTAAATATGACTGATAAAATTTCTTTAAAGGTTATTTACAGGATTAAGAAAGCCAATCTATGTGTAAAACTCAGTATAAATTTCTCATTTCTTTCATTTTTGATTAAATAAAAAAAAAAAAAAAGATTTTGATTGCTTCCTTGAGCAAATATCTCACAAGATCTCTTTTTTGATCTCTTTATTTTGTTATGAATATTGACAAAAAATGTTCACTGAGGAATAATAAAAAGGAAGCTGAATATTTGCAATACTGTGTTCTGAGGGAAAGAAAGGGGAAGGGGAAGGGGAAGGGGAAGGGGAAGGGGAAGGGGAAGGGGAAGGGGAAGGGGAAGGGGAAGGGAGAAGAGATTCAAAATGAATATTACTGTGATATGCAGAATTTCAAGTCCTGAAGATTAGATTCTTGTCTCTGGGAACAGGCATTTAGAATCAAAGCTAACTGCCCATTTCCTAGGTAACTGACAAGACCTGTGCTGGGGTCCATGAGGTCTCACTCAGACCATTGTTGCAATGGAAAAGCCGATCCACAAAAAAAAAAAAAAAAAAATCACCAGAGAGATGGTGCTTCCTTCATCATGCCTGGACTGATGGGAATAAAAGTTCCTCCATGCAGGACTATTCAGCTTGGGTACTAAATGTGAAACATTGCTGCTCAGAAGCATAGACTGTGCTAGCAAAGAAGATGCATCATCTCATGATCTTTGACTTCATATGCACTTTCATTTTCTATTAGAAACTCCACCTTTTCATTTTCCTCATAGTATAGCCCCTGTTTGTATTTTAAGTCATAGGCTGGCTTTGCTAATGAAATGGAAGACCTGAGCTCTGGATCTGGCTTATCAATTATAGAACATTCAATGAACCATAATATTCGATGATTAATCTTAAAGAAAATATTTCAAAATACTAAGAAACCCCAAAAGAGTGTGTCTACTGTTCCTTGCCTTACATTTTGCATGGGCGTTGCTCCCTCAAGAAGTGTTTCCATTTTATCATTGTTTTTTTTTTTCTTCCATTTTATGTGGTAAAACCAGAATCAGGCCTAAGAAAATTAGTAAGTGCTCTAAGGAGTGAAAAGCAAAAAATGTAAAATTAATGACCTGGTCTATCATTTTTAACAGAGACTAAATTTCATAATCTTAATGTCACTGAAAGTAATATTTGACAGTAAAGGGTAGTTATATGAAGAGGACTTAAGCAACACAATGTGTAATCTTGAAATGTTCCAGAAGGTAGAGTAGAAACTTTAATTCTTGGGAAGATGTGTCAACATACAGAATTCAGGTCAATGCTGAGATATTCCACTCAAAATAACCAGTGGGAAATACTGAAGAGAGGAGATAGGCTTGCATATCCTGGCTGAAAAGATATTTGGTGCCTAACCTCAGAAAAGACTGGAGGAAGAAGAGGTGACTGGACTGATATTGCATTTTGTACAAAGGTTGTACTCATCACTTCACCTAGCCTAATGTGATATTGCCTGGGAATCCCTAGTCTGGGTAGTTTGTTCCAGAGCAGAAATGTAACCCTGGCTGTTCTATATTCCAGGTTGTACTTGAATATGGAAAACTGTCATTATCAATGACTTTTCTTCTTTGCTACATCTGTGTGGAAGCAACTGTGCTCAGAGAATTCTTGTTCGTTCAGACAGTAGAGGTGAGGCTTGGTTTGTGAATGACAGGACTGATGCATGTGATGGATGCTGAAGTTCTCACACTTAAGAAGAAACTTCAAATGTCAATATTAAGATCTAATGAAAATGTAGGCTCACAGTGATGTCAAGTGCTTATAGAGCTAAATATCAGATAGATACAAATACAATGATTCCTAGTGTCAATATTTTGGATGTACAGCTAAGTAAGGCAGTTGGAAATTTGTGAAGGTTTTTCCCTAAAAAAGTCTCAACAAATTGCAGTCCAGAGGCTCCCTGTTCCAATGGGGATGCTTTTATACTTAATAGTCCACAGATCTTTTCCCGTGATTTAAGCCAGGTACATCTAGATCCTTTGTGGATTCTTAGCATGCACTCTTCGGGAAGGAGCTCCACAGCTTAATTACTTGAAGAACAACTTTTTTTTTTCTTCTGAACCAGAATCTTGAGCTTTTTTAGCACCCATTATTTTTGTACTTCAGGGGACTTTTGTACTTAAGTGAACAATCATTAGCCATTTCTCTTCTCTATGTTAATTGGTATTTTATAGAAAGAATGCATCAGGTAGAAATATAATCCTTATTTCAAACAACTAGAACCTTTTGTGTGCAATAATACAGAATGATCTCATATGATGTTACATAGTTCAGGTTAATGCATAGCTGCAGAGAAGAGAAAGTACATACGACATAAGTAAGTCTATTGGAAGTGGCTTGTGTATTTTGTATACGTGAGTGGTTAGCTTTGACATGAAGGTTTAAAATTTATTTCTAGTGATCTAAATTCACTTTATGTAAATGTGAAATGTGAAGCTAGCATTATAAGTACCTATACTGGTATATTTTACAGAAAAAGATATTCATGCTAGCAGTTTTATGTGCCTGTATTAATGGTTCTAAATGTTCATTTTGACCGTGGCCTCTTAATTAATACTACTGTATCTTTTGCAAGCTTACCATGAAATCCAAGGGCCAGACTGATCATTGCAGTATCATGCTGAATGTATATCAGGGGATATTTTAACAGTCTTCAAAATAAAATTCATATTTCATTTTTTAAAGTTACCTAACATTTAAATAAAAAGAATTATGATTCTTTTAAACAATCAGATTATTGGAAAGAGATGTGGTCTTAAGACCTAACCAAGTAATTTTACAAGGAAATTGAATGTGTTAGTGTTAACAGTACTCTAGTAAACATTGCTGACATTGATGACACTATGTATAACAGATCAATAATTTTCAGCTACTTAATTATCTGGGTGACTGCATTTGACAATTCAAACATAAATAAAATTCTTACCTAATCTCAACCTTATAAAGGTTGAGAGAATTGCTTCAAAAGACTAAAATGCCTTAGTCTGAAGCAAACACAGTGTTTCCAGTAGCACTAACTACTTGTTTTTTAAGTAAACTGTTTTCATTTTTCAAACATTTCGATTGCAGAAGTGACATTAAGGAAGTATAGAATATTTGTATATTGCAGAAGTACCATAGGAAAACCACTCAAAATGGTGTAATTGGCTCATTTCCAAATGGTCTCAAAGAGTTAAAACACAGGGTAAAGATGCAGAAGCTGGATAAACAGACAAGTCAGGGCTGCCTCTGCTGATTCTAATATATTATTTGAAGTAAAATGGAATATGATCAATTAAGTCAATTAAATAAGTCAATTAAATAAATAAATATATATATATATATATATATAGAGAGAGAGAGAGAGAGAGAGAGAGAGAGAAAACAAACGCCAATTTGTTTTTGTTTTTCAGTAATGCAAAAAAAGAAATTTTGGCAAAGCTATTGCTGCACTTTGTTTTCAGCTAATTAGGGAAAATCATGTAACTCCAAAAAAGAATAAAACTTGCTTTAAGGATATCTAAAATCTTATTACAGGTCTAGATCTTGATTTCATAACTGATCTAATGTAAAGATGATCCAAAATCAAGGAGTTCCAAATTTTTTTTTTTTTCTTTTTTCTGGTGTGTGTGTTTAAACAGAGAAAGAGTCTACTGAGAGTGAATCACTGTAATGCTACAAAGAATCAGACTCTCTTGGTGTGTTCAGAATCCACTGGTTTCCATAATAGCTTTTTCACATTCACATCTTAGACTAAAACCAACCAAAGCAATATATCATTTGTTTAACAAGACACAAAACACAAAGTTAAAAAAAATACAAATCCATAAAATATCATCAGGATTTTTTATATTTTTATTCAGAATTTACAAACAGTAGAGAGATTTCCTCATTTCTGCCATATTTGCAAAATGGGGTGAAATTGTAGTTTAGGCACTTGAGCCTAATAAATTAAACATAATAGAAATACACAGGCACAAAATTCTTTGCTGATTTTATAGGCTTTTTATAAACAATACTGTACACACTTCAAGGCACTGTCTGAACAAAACTAAGTTGTAATATGCAGGGTTTTTTTTTGTTGTTTTGTTTTTTGTTTTTTAATGCTACTTCTGAGATTGTGGCCAAACTGCTCTGCCTACACTTAGAGAGGTTGTTTTAAAAAGACAAAATCAGAAATGGTTCAGAGAAGAGTTACTAGAATTATCTGTACTTTGGCCTGGAAAACATGTTAGGAAGAATTTAAGAAAGTTCATGTCATCATTCATGATTTATCAAAAAATTCTTGCAGAAGCCCTAACAAAACATTTTGGATCTAGAGATCAAGTTATGTTGCTTTTAAATTTCATGTTGTGGATCAGAATAATAAGAAACAAGAAAAATAAAATAAATACAAATAATAAATAAATAAAAATAAAAATAAAAAATAATAAAAAAAATTAAAATATATATATAAAAAAGAAAAGATAATATTACACTTTTATTCTTTTCTTTTTCTTTCTTTTTTTTTATTTTTTCTTGAGGAAAAGGATTACTTAAGGTTGTATTATTCTTTAATTTACAAGTTTTATTTTATTTTATTTTATTTTATTTTATTTTATTTTATTTTATTTTATTTTATTTTATTTTATTTTATTTTATTTTATTTTATTTTAATTTTATTTATTTATTTTTTTTTGTGAGGGAGGGATGTTAGAAGGAAAAAATGGAATTCAATACTTTTCATCTTAATCATTAATTTTATTATTATTATCCACTTTATTATCCATTTATTTACACTTATTTTTTTCTATAGTCATACTGACTGTTCACACATATAAAGGAAAAAAAAAACATTTAAGGTACTGTACCTTATGTTTCTGGTGGTTTGTTTCTTGACTCCTGTGGAGGCAAATCTCTATCAGAAACAGATTTTATTTTATTATTTTATTTTATTTTATTTTATTTTATTTTATTTTATTTTATTTTATTTTATTTTATTTTATTTTATTTTATTTTATTTTATTTTATTTTATTTTATTATTTTTGCTAAAGGCACTGCTTCTCCTGCCTCCAAAAAAGCAAGGAACAAACCTTTGTCCATTATTTAAACAAGGGTGGAAAACCTAAGTTGTTAATATGACTCTCTGAAATTGCTTACAGTTAGGCTGAATATGAAAAAGGTTTTATATATCTTGTGAATTTACTGTCTTGACCTCTTCCCATAATGCAATTTAATTTTTAAATGTTGTGTGAAATAAACACAAAGCAATGTTCATTTCACTCAATCAAGATAAAATCAGAATATCTATTGCAATTTTTAGTTTTTAACTTGAAAAAATACATTAAAATTAATTTCAGTAAAATCTATGGAAAGATAAAATGAAAAATTTAGTTTAAAATGACTCATCTAGCTTTTTCCCTGAAGGAAAGTGACATATTAGTTCAAGATTGAATGTTTGAAGGATCTGATGAGTTTTGTTCCAGAAACATTTATATAAAATTATTCAGGCTTTCTTAACAAGCACTCCACTGGCAGAAGATTCATTGACAAGGAATAATGGCAGCTGAGAATTAGTAATTCTTTTCAAAACACGTTTTTTTTTGAAATTATTTTTATTGGAATTTCATGAACATTAGTATAACAAAACTTCTAACAATTCTATAAAGTCCACTTTCTAATGCAGGGTCAGGGGAGCTCTGTAAATTGAACAAGGAAAGTACAAAATTACTGTTTCTCTTCATTAAACTCCAGTGGTTGCAGCAGATGTGTATCCTACATTGCTGATATTTAATAAAGAGAATCTGCATTTCTGGATGTTATATACAGAAATTAACCTTTTGCCTTTGCTTAGTGTCTTCAGTATGTAAATAAAACGTATCTGTTGAGTGTTTTTTATTATATGAATCATAAGATCAGCATCTGCCAGTTTTTGTGTTGTCAGAGAGGAATTTAAAAGGCTTCCTTTAAGAGCTGTTCCTCTACAGGCATTTTACAATTTGCTTTGCTTTATTTGATCAGATGTACAAAGCCTGAGAAACCCCAGCGATACAAAAGATAAGGAAAAGCATATCTATTTTAAATAAAAGGATATTATTTTAATACAATAATTATAAAATATTTTTAGTTTATATATAATTTACATATATTATAATACATATAATTTTAATTTGTATGTATTTTTAAATCTCTATATAATTATTTTTAATTTATATTAAATAATTAGAAATTATAAATTAGAGATAAATAATTATAAATTATAAATTTATTAAAAATAATATATAAATTATTTTAATAAAAGGATATTCTGTTTAAAATGCAATTTATTTTCCATTTTCACATTTTCAATTCCAGCTCCCTTCCCTTCCCTTCCCTTCCCTTCCCTTCCCTTCCCTTCCCTTCCCTTCCCTTCCCTTCCCTTCCCTTCCCTTCCCTTCCCTTCCCTTCCCTTCCCTTCCCTTCCCTTCCCTTCCCTTCCCTTCCCTTCCCTTCCCTTCCCTTCCCTTCCCTTCCCTTCCCTTCCCTTCCCTTCCCTTCCCTTCCCTTCCCTTCCCTTCCCTTCCCTTCCCTTCCCCTGTCTGTCTAACTGTACTGGACATTGCCAATGACTATCAGTGTTTGAGTCTGACATTTGAATGTAAATGCAAAATGATTGTTTGCAAGTGTTTACCGTTTGTGACATGTGTCACCATTACAGAATCACAGAATTTCTACGTTGGAAGAGACCTCAATATCATCGAGTCCGACCTCTGACCTAACACTAACAGTCCTCCACTAAACCATATCCCTTTGCTCTCCATCTAAAAGTCTTTTAAAGACCTCCAGGGATGGTGACTCCACCACTTCCCTGGGCAGCCTGTTCCAATGTCTAACAACCCTTTCGGTAAAGAAGTTCTTCCTAACATCCAACCTAATTACCATTTTTAATAATCTGAATAATTTTGTTTATCCAATTGTAGCAGTAGTTTTGTCAGGAAAATAAAAGTATCAATACTGTTTGAACACTGTGGACTGGAAAGATGTTCGATATTCAAATATAAATATGATACCAAGGGAGTAACGCTTTTTATTTCTTTCCATTATAAACCATATGCTTGCAGCACCACTGAACATAATAGATGAAAATAGAGTCATGGTTGACTAGGAAGGTTGCAGCTTAGACCTTTGTACTTTCGAAAACTGAACAGATGATCATGTGCTTCACAACAAAAGAGTCCACCTTTTTATTATATTAGTGGACAGACAGAATTACTTAGCAAATCAATAAAGAAAAGTTCTCCTGGTACAACTGCTCTGTTCCTTTCTGCACTGTGTCTGGGAATCACCGCATAAATTTATGTTTGTACCTACTTCTAGATTTTTGGATACTGAATAGCTTCACTAATATAATTGATTCACATAATGCTGTTACACAGTTGAAACTAAAACTTAGTTATTACTTGTGAAAGAAAAACAGGAAAGCAGGTGTTTGGGTAGATTATATCATTAAGTACTACTCAGATAGATGGGTAAATTCTTCAGAAGGACACCCATAATGTTCTTAGACCCTTTTCAAAATGTGTATTAGCTGTTTGAACAGCTGAGATTCCCTCTACAAAATAGCATATCCATAATATGACTGTTGTGCATCCACTGCAAAACATTTAATTTTATATACTTTGTGAGCCAAGGCAAACTAAATTTATTAAAGTAGGTCCTGAAAATGCTTTAATATCTTACATAGAAATCTAACCTTTGAATTGTCAAATATTTAAAAATTCATACAGAGTCATACACATATTACATACACATGCATGTATTCAAATTCAGCAACATGTCCTTGGGAAACTGAGATTCGCATGTACATTTTGCAAAAGCCAGTATTGTGCTGTTTTAGTTTTTAAACTCCAGCTCTCAAGAAGTGCGTGTATGTTCTTTTAGAGAAAGTCAGCAAGCGGTCAGATAAAGTTCTCTGTGAGAACAATATGGTTTCAATTTGGAGGAAAAGTCTTGAGAATTCTAAAGAGCTGTCAAGTGTACTTCACTTTATTATTGATTAACATTAGGTTAAATAATAAAACCACAAAAAAAATAATTTCAGGAAATAATAATAAACACACAAACAAAAAAAAAAGCTTGCTTTTTGAAGAAAAATTCAGGAACACTCTGTACTGTTTCTGTTTTACTCTGGGAATTTAGACTCTTAACAGGAATTACTTTGCAAATTCCTGGGTACACTGATTGTAGTGCTTGGGATTTAACATATTCAGAAGGGGAAATGTAGATGTGATAAGCTATTGATTATCAAAAAATGCTTGATCATATAAATCAATACTGTTTCATATTTTACATATATAGAATTATAAGCCTATGTGATAAAATAAATAAGTAAAGCAGCTTAGTTACAATGCTTTATTTAATGATGCATTTAAAATAAAAGATCAAATAAATAAATACTTGCATTTTATTTTTATGTGCGCATATAGTATAATTCAAAAGATTGATGGAGAATATAAACTGACTAAAAGTTGAAGCTGACTTCTTTTAGATCCTACTAAGTCAGTAAAGTCAGTATCAGACCTACAGTATGTATATTTAATAATACTGATAAAATTTATTACTCTTCTTTTAGTAACATTTAAAAATCCCACGCAGGATCACATTTAATGAAAACTGAACTTTTATTTGCTGACTTCTAAATTATACATGGCATAGTTCTAGGCTCTTTTGCTATCAAGATTTATTTATTTATCTATTTATTTATTTATTTTTTTGGAAGGCAGCAGTGTCATCTGTGAGTTCTTTTATACGTGATAACATATTTTTTTTCAGTAAGCTGCTTTTTAGGTGATTCCAAGAAACATACATACATTAGTTTTAGTATACTTTATTCTAAACAAAGACAATAGTTTGCTTGAGATGTGGGGAAAAATAAAAATTAAAAAATAAAATAAAACAAAACAACCAAAAAAACAACCAAACAAAAACAAACAAAAAACCCACAAAACAAATAAAAAGCAAACCAAACCAACCATCCAACCAACCAAAAAGAAACAAAAAACCACCAGAAGCAGATAATCTCAACTAATGTAAGTAAGGTCCTCCTTGAAGAAAAAAAATACTCTGAACTATTTACAGAATTCAGCATTTTTGTCTTCTATTTAAAGTATTTGCATAGGATAAAAATAAAAATAAGGGATAATCCTATGCAAAATCTGCTGAAGTGTTACATCAAGAAAGGCTTATATAATAATATATAAATAAGCAGTTATGTAAATTTGAAATCCAAACAAAAAAGCCAAGCAGTACCTATCCATAAAATGAAAGGAACAGCTTATTTAAGAGACAACAAGTTTTATTTCATTCTTACAAAAGACAAACATTTTAAGAAAAATTGCAGAAACAGTTTTATACTATTCATGCCTGACTTACAAGGTTTTACACTGGCCATAATTTCCCTGCTGTCTTATGTGCAAAGATAAGCTCAGAATTTCTCATCTCAAATCCAGCCAGAGACATTTCAGGAAGAACACACTTGAGTTTCAACACTATGGATGGTTCCACATATTCCTTCTGGGCAACTCACCACTACCTTATCTTACTGAACAGGAAACATATGTTGCAGTCATGCATCACAGGCTGTGAAACAGGATACCTTTGTTGCTGTTGTTAGCATATCTACCTCTTTGCTTCCAGCAGGTGGAGTGGCTTCAAACGCCAAAGAACACAACAGGCTTTTTTTCATGCTTGCTGAGGAAATATATCTACTTTTTCTCTAGGCGATATGTGAAACCAGAAAATAACTTTTCAGTAATTAATTTTGCTTGAGTAATAATGGCTTCTGGATTGGCCAGTTTCTGGAGTGTAATGATCAGGTGGATTAAGACTGTAAGGCATTTCCTGAATCTTTGCATTCAGTCTTGACTCCTTGTTTAAAAATGAAAAATATAGCTAGACATAAACCTTTAGGCCAGTAGAACATTGTCCTCAGGCTGAAGCCTAATGACGAAACTGGTAATTTATTTTTATTACTTTATATTCTAGTCATTAACAAGAAGATAGATTTTCTGTATTGGTTATTACTTAGAAAGTTGATCACTGACAGATTATTATTATTATTATATTTTATAAAATAGTACTTCATTGAATGTCTTAAACTGTTCTATTAGGAATGCAGTTTAATGCTGTGGCTTACTATTGTCATAGTTATTAAAATGTATTATGCTATGGAATGGTGATCTGAAATTAGATAATATATATAGGTATATTATATGTTAGAAATATCTCCTTGAATTTAACTAGGAATTATAAATGGTTTAGATAATTAGAAAAGATGGAAAAACAAACAAACAAACAAAAAGTATAGAACAGGTATACAAGGATACTCAAGAAGACTTTTAAGGAGACTTACATTTATGTACAATCAGACATATATCCCAGGGCAAGGGCAGAAATTAGCTCTAGTGTTAAAGCTATCTAAAGACAGCAACATTTATTATTCTTATTTTTTTTTTAACACTAAAAACGTACCTGTCCCAGATGAAATCTATCTTGCTGTGTTTAGTAAGGTGCTTTTCTATGTTGACATGGCAGTTCATCCCTTAAGGAATAAGCCAGATCATGCACAGCTAGCCCTAATGACAAAACCGAGCTAAAGTCTGACAGTTCCCTGGATATCACTGTCTGTTTTTGAGCCTGATTACTTTTAAATAAACTTGAGAAGACAAATGCACAGAATCTCATCTGACACAGTGGCATGAAGAAGCATACACATTTAGTGAAAAATAAACAAATTAACTTTCATTGCTAAGTGGTAAAATTAATGAATAGATACAGCTCAAGATTGTCTGGTTATTCATTGCGTTTGAGCAAATTACTTGTTTAATGAGCAGAGCAATGTATCAAAGTTTGTGTAGATGTAGTATTAAGTAGAAATTGTTCTTGTCTGAAGTCTTTGGACTTTTAGCTGTGAGACTGTTGTACTTGTGATGTTGATTTTGCCATTAGTAATAGGTTTCAGTGGTGCTTCTGGTAGTACCTCAGTCACAGTCTTGATATGATACTGGTTTAAGTTATTAATAAGAGAGATCAGAATTCCTGAATAATGGGAGATGCATACTCTGGAGAAATATTCTAAAGCTTAACAGGTCTCTTCTCTCACCAAGAAAGACAGAATTTCTTCATGGAGGAGGTGGTTAAACATTGGAAAGGGCTTCCCCCATCCCTGGAGGTATTTGAATAGACGCTGACAGACACATGGCACTAAGAGACAAAGTTTAGTGTGGTTCAGGTTGATAGTTGGACTTGATGATCTTGAGGTCTTCTCAAACTTAGATGGTTCTGAGATTCTACAGTTCTATGATTCAGTGTTTTTAGCTCACTATCTATAAGGTATTAGCTAAAAAAAGGATGAGTACGCTGGAAATTCAATGTTTTATTTAAACTTCCAAAAGTTTTATGTTGTTGTTTTTCATATCCTATTATTGATTTATAGTTATCAACTAAATGATCCCCATTAAGCAAAACTCTCCATTCTGGACTCAAATGCATGTTTTATATCTCTGTCCTCAATGGGAATCCTCAGATGCTTTAAATTATAAAGACAGGTTTCCTGTCTTAGAGTCCATATAATTGCATTGATGTTTAAACAGCTTTGAATTTAAAGCAAAAATAAATGGCAAAAATACCTATTTTCTAACAAGATGCTTTAGGAGAAAATACATTTCTACAAAACTCTTGAAAGATTATTTTGTATATTTTGAGACTTTGATACATTTCTTATTTATATCTGGACAACTGAATGTAAATTCAACTGTATTATTATTATTATTATTATGTATATTTTCGAACTATAATACCAATTTTATGGCAGTTTAGTATAGTTACATATTAATATCCAAACTCAGAAAATAATGCAAACATAACATAAAACGTAAAAAAAATGTAATGGAGAAGACCTTGACACTATCCTATCCAGAAAGCAAAAGGTGTATATATATACCCATATATGTGGGTATATATATATCCCAAGTATACAAGTACAGTGTCAAAATACCAACTTTTATTTATTTATTTATTTATTTATTTAAAGATGTGGTATATTTAAAGATGAGAGTTATGGAGAGTTCTAAGTCTGAATAACACCTAAACAAGTACAACATATGAAGATATATATATGTATTTGTGATGCATGAGGCATCTGTATGCTACATCTGTATGCTGTGTTCATCTGTTAATGTCATGATGTTAAAAAAATCTTTATTGCTTTCTACAAGTGATATTAATTATTTAAAGTTTATGAAGTGCTTTGGAATGTAACTCGTTTGTAAATACACTAGATAAATGTTAAGTACTGTTACTATAAATTTAAAACGGCAACAGAAATCTAATAATATTATTTTATTGATTTGCTAAATGACAACAACAAGCTGGGTTTGTTCTGCTATGTAAATGTTTCTGTGTTACCTTGCTGCAGAACTTGTTTCTTAAATCATTGTGCCCAGCCCAGGAAAAATTATCTGTGTACAGATGTGGAGCTCTGTAAGCATGCACCAAAACTAGAGCTTTTTAATACATATAAAGAAGTATAGATATGGCAGAAGAATTATGGGGAATATTAAATTCTTTGGTTACAGGTGCAACCAAATTACTTTGGAGCGTTCCCTGTACAGCTTTTTTGTTTGTTTGTTTTTCCAGAGTGACTTTTACTCCAACATGATGAAAACACCAAAATAAACAATCTGGAGAATTAAGGGCCATGGTTGTTCTCAATCCCAAATGATTCTTCTTGCATCCCCCCAGGGGTAACTGCACCTGCTGCTTCCCTAAAGCACCTGTACACCAATGCACGGAACATGGGAAATAAACAGGATGAGCTCGAGATCTGTGTTCGTTCACGAGGCCACGATCTCGTTGCGATCACTGAGACGTGGTGGGACAGCTTGCGTGACTGGAATGCAGTCATGGAGGGCTATGTCCTCTTTAGGAAAGACAGGCTGGGGAAGTGAGGGGGTGGGTTTGCCCTTTATGTGAGAGAGCAATTAGAGTGTACCCAGCTCCAGCTGGGGGTGGGTGAAGGAAAAGTGGAGAGCTTGTGGGTAAGAATTAAGGGGTGGGCTGGTATCGGAGACACGGTGGTAAGGGTCTACTATAGGTATCCAGATCAGGAGGAGGAAGTCGATGAGGCTTTCTACGAGCAGCTGCTAGTAACCTCACAACCATGAGTGTTGGTCCTCATGGGGGACTTCAACTACCCAGACATCTGCTGGGTAAGCAACTCAGACAGGCACGAGCAGTCCAAATAGTTCCTACAATGCATTGAGGACAGTTTTCTGATGCAGGTGATGGAGGAGCCGATGAGGCGGGGGTGCTTCTGTATCTCTTTCTTACCAACAGGGATGGTCTTGTTAGGGAGGTGAAGGCTGGGGGCAGCTTGGGATGCAGTGACCATGAGATGGTGGAGTTCCAGATGGAACTAGGCAAAGGAAGTAAGGCTAAAATCGGGATTGCTACCCTAGACTTCCGAAGAGCCAACTTAGACCTCTTCCGGGACCTGCTTGGGAGTATCTCATGGGCTAGCTTGCTAGAAGGCAAGGGTGCTTGTGAGAGCTGGGCTACATTTAAGCAGCACTTCTTCCATGTTCAGGATCAGTGCATCCCGAGGAATAGGAAATCGGGGAAGGGGGGGCAGGAAACCCGTGTGGATGAGCAAGGAGCTCATTGATAAGACCAAAAGGAAGAGGATGGTCTATGAAATGTGGAAAAAGGGCTTGTCCTCTTGGGAGGAGTATAGATGGGTTGTCAGGGCCTGCAGGGACGCAACGAGGAAGGCTAAAGCCCACCTAGAGATGAGGCTTGCGAAAGAGATAAAGGATAATAAGAAGTTTTTTTTCAAGTATGTAAACAGCAAGAGGAAGACTAGGGATAATGTGGGTCCCTTGCTGAATGAGGGGGGTGTCCTGGTCACGGGAGATGCTGAGAAGGCAGAGATACTGAATGCTTTCTTTACTTCAGTCTTTGCTTCAAGGACACTCCCCCAGGACTCCTCGCCCCTGGCAATAGGACAAAGGGCTAAGGAAATAGACAAAGGAAATAGAGGGTTCCCCCCTGGTTGATGAGGGAGTGTTTCGGGAGTGTCTGAGTGGGCTCAATGCACACAAATCCACGGGTCCTGATGGGATGCATCCATGTGTGCTAAGGGAGCTGGCAGATGTGATCGCCAAACTGCTCTCTATCATCTTTGAAAGGTCCTGGAGAACAGGAGAGGTGCCTGAAGACTGGAGGATAGCCAATGTCACTCCGGTCTTCAAGAAGAGCAGAAAGGAGTATCCGGGAAACTACAGGCCAGTCAGTCTCACCTCTGTCCCTGGAAAGGTACTGGAGCAGCTTGTTCTGGATGCCATCTCCAAGCAATTGGAAGAGAAGAAGGTTATGAGGAGTAGTCAGCATGGATTCACCAAGGGGAAGTCGTGCTCGACCAACCTTGTTGCCTTCTATGATGGCATCACCAGCTGGGTAGATGGAGGGAGAGCAGTGGATGTCATCTACCTTGACTTTAGAAAGGCTTTTGATACTGTCTCCCATGACATCCTACTAGCAAAGCTGAGAAAGTGTGGGATAAATGAGTGGATGGCAAGGTGGGTTGAGAACTGGCTGACTGGCTGAGCTCAGAGGGTGGTGATCGGTGGAGCAGAGTCTGGCTGGAGGCCTGTGACTAGTGGTGCTCCCCAGGGGTTGGTGCTGGGTCTGGTCTTGTTCAACATCTTCATCGACGACCTTGATGATGGAAGAGTGTCTGCCCCCAGCAAGTATGCCAATGACACAAAGCTGGGAGGAGTGGCTGACATGCCAGAAGGCTGTGCTGCCATTCAGCAAGACCTGGACCGTCTGGAGAGATGGGCAGGAAGAAACCAATTGAGATTTAATAAGAGCAAGTTTAGAGTCCTGCACCTGGGAAGGAACAACCACATGTATCAGTACAGGCTGGGGGACGACCTGCTGGAAAATAGGTCTGAGGAGAAGGACCTGGGGGTCCTGGTGGATGACAAGTTGATCATGAGCCAGCGGTGTGCCCTTGTGGCCAAGAGGGCTAATGGGATCTTGTTGTGCATTAAAAGGAGCGTGCCTCCCCCTCTACTCTGCCCTGGTCAGGCCTCACCTGCAGTACTGTGTCCAGTTCTGGGCTCCCTGGTACAAGAAAGACAGGGATCTCCTGGAGAGTCCAGTGGAGGGCCACAAAGATGATACAGGGCCTGGAGCATCTTCCTTATGAGGAAAGGCAGAGAGACCTGAGTCTGTTCAGCTTAGAGAAAAGAAGACTGAGAGGGGATCTCCTCAGTGCATATAAATATCTGAGGGGTGGGGGACAGAAGGATGTAGCCAACCTCTTCTCAGTGGTTTGTGGGGATAGGACAAGTGGCAATGGCTGCAACTTAGAACATAGGATGTTCCGCACTGACATGCGAAAGAACTTCTTCATGGTGAGGGCGACGGAGCATTGGAACAGGCTGCCCAGGGAGGTTGTGGAGTCTCCTTCTCCTCAGACCTCTTTTGACTTTTTCAATGTCTTGAAACCACTTGTTGAATAAGCTATGTTGTAAGCTATGTATAAAAATGTTGTTATTAATTTTCAACTTTTATAACCTTAAAATGTCTATAATATTCTGTTAAAATTATTTTTTTAAAGTTAGCCTGAAAGTTATAAACTTTTGAAATACTACAGTGTTTTCTTTCTGGAGTAGTCAATATGTTTCAGGGTAATTCTGTACAGGTGTGTTCAATATGAAACTTTCTGTATATTTTAAATTCTAAAGCAACTGATTTAGTGAGTGGCAAAACAATATTAACCAAGGGAGAAAGTTTCTTCCAAGCTCCAATTGTACAAATTTCTTCAACTTAAAATAAAATATTTATTTCTTGAATAAGTTTAAATAGATTTTGTAACAATGTAAAGGGTTTCATTACATGTTAATTTCAGAATACCTTTATATTGTGTCATTATTTTAAAAAATGATTTATCATTCAAAATAAAGTGTTTCTAGGCACTGTAAAAGAAACAAGTGCAGTTTTGGATAAGGTAAAAATGTAACTCGGAAGTGGAATGAAACTTATTGTATGTACAAGCTATGTCCTCTGTAATGCATGGCAAAACCTGTTTATTTATCACTGGACCAGGACACATTATTTAGTTTACAAATCTACTTGGATCCTACTGTGCCTGAAAATTATTTATTGGTACATGGAGGAAGAATGGATTTTTATAATTGGCACTGAAATCCACCCTGCTGACATAGAAGACTGACACAATATTAAAAAATATGTGCTTTTGCAGTTCTATTTGAAGTGTTCTGTTTGAACTCTTATTGCTCTTACTACTAGCTTTTCTTGTTAAAAATCTGCCTTTTGTATCCCATTCATCAGAAACCAATTTCTCTCAACATTTCTTCTTTATGACAGTCAGAACTTCAGGGAACCCACCAATATTATATGGAGTATGTTGCTGAAACACACATACAACTGAGAGAACAACTAAACAAGAAAAAGGGTTAATATGTTTTATGAAAGCCACATCTCATAGAGTCATAGATTTGTAGAATCATATAATATATCATATGGTATAATCTGGAAGACATTCACAAGGATCATCAAGTCCAACTCTTAGCTCCACTCAGGACTACCTAAAAATCAAACCATATGTCTTCAACCTTTTGGTGAAGAACCTTCTCCTATTCAATCTGAACCTCCCCTGACACAGGGAAGTCCCTTGGGTCCTATCACTAGTTACCAACTATTTTCCATTGCTTCTCTCATTCTTTAAAGGCTGAAAGGAGAAGATAAGTATTTAATCTTATACTAACTAGTTTATTGTGTGCAAAAGATACATACATAGGAATGTGGAAATAAAGCATGTGAAAATGGATTGTATTTTAGTCAGTTCTAGTATGAAAAAAAATAAAAAAGCTTTTTTTTTTATCTTTGCTTGTTTTTTTTTTTTTTTTTTTTGTAGGAAATTTGGCTTGATTAAAATCATTAAAAATATGAAGGCTGATTTTTTTTTCCCATCAAATCATTCACATATTTAGTGATGTAACAATATTTGTTATTGAGTTGGTCTTTAAACAAATAGAGTAGGATTACTGCCTGAGCAATTTTTATATAACTGTTGTAGGATCATAGAATGGTTTGGGTTGGAAGGGTGGTAAAGATCACCTAGTTCCAACTTCAGTGCCTTGGGCAGGAACACCTCCCACTAAACCAGATTGCTCCATCCAACTTGGCCTTAAACATTTCCAGGGATGGGACATCTACAACTTCTCTGGGAAATAACTAAGATACTAAAGGAGTGATTCTTATGCCAGGATACAGAAGTCTAGGCCTATCTGATATGTCATAAATTTCTGTTACACCAGAAAAACACAGATCTTTTGCACCTCACCTGCTAGCCCCATGCAAGTGACTGGAAAATACATAGTCAGATGAATTCATGCAAATCGGCACCTACCCATCTAATCCAATGATTGTATGAATTCCATTGTAGTCAATGTAAAGAGGGGTTCAGCTCTAAAGAATGATTTCTGAAATAGAAAGGAAGAATTGTTCTTTGGAATCAAATCTTTTTCTCCACTAGTATAAAGGAAGATGAGAGGACTATTTTGGTCTATCCTGAAAAGGTGCAAGGAGATAAAGCCTACCATAAAGTATCTTTTGACACCCCTGTTTGGATGTACTTAATTTGAATTCATCTCCTGTTGTAAGAATAAGCCTGTCTGTTTCTTATATATACATATATATATATATACATATATATATATATATATACACACATATTTGTTTTACATTGATTATTAATGGAAAATTTGTTTTTTTATTATGAAGGAAGTAATCAAAGAAACAATCCTCTCATCCCAAGATTTATTTCCTGGAGTATTAGGTATTTTATTAGAGTACAACTATAACTTCGGTACAAAATGATCCCTCCACACTCTTCCTCCCCGGTAAAATAAGAGAAAAAAAAAAAAAAAAAAAGAAGAAGAAAGAACTTTCTGTTGCAGTTATGAAGCTTGGTGATTTTGTTTTGTAGAAACAAATACATTTCTTTAGCCTTTTTCTGCATTTGCCAGGCTGACCTTAACAGTGTCTTATTTTGTAATCAATATCAAGAATGGATTTAATATTCAACTTCAAGCTTCCTTAATATTTTTCTGCTTATATCAGGTAAGGTTGAGATCCAATTCTTCCTTTAATATGACACAGATTTTGTTAGCTAACAAAGCTCTTTGCTCATGGGATGCAAACAAGTAATAGATTTTCAATAATTTATGCAATTTTGTAACTTTTAGAGTGTGTGGACAGTTTGGGGTTAGTGTAAAAAATATACTTAATTTGCTAGTAAGAGAACAATTACCTTTGACTGGTTGATAAAATAATTTCTTTTGAAACACCAGATTGATAAATATTAACAAAGAGCGCAATTAAAACAAGAGAAAAACAGTGATAAATGAAATGGGTATTAATGCTGTCCTGAGCCTGAAAAGTGATAAAATTGTAGAGTCAGAATGTATAATTTAACTGGTGCTTAAAAATAAGCTAAGTGATTAGGACATGGTCTCTTAGATGAATACTATAGGCAGTGAAGTGCACTATGATATAATCTGGAATGAAATTACCTTCACTTTTCTGTTAGATATTTGGTGAATATTTTAACAGTTAGGTCTCAGGCTTTCTTAACTGTAACAGTTCTCTTTAATAGTATAACTTCTTTCTATCCTTTGAGTTGTCAGCAAACATCTCAAGTATTTCTGGAGAAACAAGGTAATGTTCAGGTAATGTTGAAATTTCCCAAAGAACATTGTTTACAGAGATGTGATATTTGAAAGAATAACAAGAGGAAGGAAAAAAATAAAAAAGAAAAAAAAAAGAATTTGAGGGCCTTGTTACTCTCCTTCTGAACTTCGGCAAAATACATTCTCAATATAGCTATAAGTAAGTGGTGGTAGCTTGTAATTCAGGACTATTCCTTGGATTTATCTGAAAGTATTGGACTCTATGGAAAAATGTGGCAATTAGGAGAAGGAAGAAGTCTGTTTTCTTTCCCCTGACAGGGAAAAAGGTTGAGGATGGGTAGTTTGTAGAGGAAAGGAAAAGATAGAAGAGACATAATCTAATGGTGCCAGAATGGACCTTCATAGGTATAACAACATGAGGCATAACCTCATGCATGCTTGGTAGTGAAGGCAAGGGACTGTGATTCCAAAGAACCATAGACGTCAGTATAACATTATATAACATTTCATATAAGATGAAAGAGATAAGTCTTCACTTTTACATATGGTTACATATCATCTCATCTGCTCCACCTCATCAGTAGTGTGAGAAAACACAAGATGACATGAAATAAGACCAAGGTCACTTGAGAGAACTATTACTTTAATTTGTGTAGTATATAAACACATATAAAGGTGTAAGAATATGCAAAACAGAAGGAAAACACTACTTTGAGGATTCCACTGGCAAAATGCTTAACTGTCATGTGCACAGTTTATGATGCTTTAAGGAGCTCTTAACAAGATTTTTATTTTATTTTATTTTATTTTATTTTATTTTATTTTATTTTATTTTATTTTATTTTATTTTATTTTATTTTATTTTATTTTATTTTATTTATTTTATTTTATTTTATTTATTTTATTTTTATTTATTTTATTTTATTTTATTTTATTTTATTTTATTTTATTTTATTTTATTTTATTTTATTTTATTTTATTTTATTTTATTTTATATTTATTTAACTATTTGTTTATTTATTTATTTTGCATGGCTGCATATCTATTATTTTCTTTATATTGAAACTCATGCAATTACTAGTGTCCAGGTAGAAGTATTATTTAGAAAAAGGTCTAAAAAAGTCTACTTTCGTTTTTTTTTTTTTCAAAGTCCATAGAATAATAAATTGATTATGACTTTTTAAAGAGTTCATCTTCAAAAAATGTAATTACAGAGATGCACTGGGAAAGGGGGCAATATGTTTTCACTCAAATGTACTCTGGTTTTAGATTAGTCAAAAATTGTTCTGTTTACTTCCAAGCTTACACAAAATAATTGCAAAGCTGGATGACACCACCTGAGAAGCATTCTGAAGCATTCTTAATATCCAAGGTTGTGAAAAGAGGTAGGGTCTCTTTTCTGAAAGAAATGGTAGGGCAGGAGTAGGGTCAGGAGTGGGTTACTAGTGAAAATAGAAGAAAGAACAATGTAGAAAAGTTACTCCAAATATTGCCATCCAAACTATATCAATTAGTAAACAGGTAGTCTCCATGGCATGCACTAGCTGGCATGAGGCCAATATTAAATGACTGCTTTCTACTTAAGAGAGCTAGTGGGTATCACTGTGTGTATGCAACTTCATGTACAGTTATCTAGACTAGGGTGTGCCTCTATTGCAAAAAGAACAGTTGGGCCATTGAGTCAGGTAGATATGATATTTACTTTTAACTTAATACTATTATCTTACTATATTTTGGAGGTTCAGGCAGGCACTATAAAACTTATAATACTTAAAAAATGTTTTATTAAAATTAAATTAGTGAGTTTTCATAAATAAAATGTAAATGTTTTTGAGATTCAGATATACTTCTGTTGTTTTAGAAGCAGTAGTGTCATATGCCTTAATTCAGTACTGTTGTATCCCCATACAATAATGATCTCATTTTTACTTTATAAGGAAGTTCATTGGAAAAAAAAAAAAAAAAAGGAAAAAATAAAAAAAAAAAGAAAAATATATAATTAGGAAGACAAACAACCAAAACCAAAAAAGTAAAAAAGAAAAAGTATAAACTGAAAAGAAGCAGAAAGGCTGTGGCAGAATGAGTTTGCTAAACAATTAGAGAGCAGGGAAGGCAATCAGAGAAAAGATAGCACAGTCTGTTCTTTGTGCACATCTCCTTTCTGCAGAAGTTAACTTGATTCTGTTCTTATTTGTCTTTCTTCATTTCAGTTAATTACATTAATTTAATAGTTAGTAATGACTTAAAAGTTCTGAAAAGAAGGGGAGAAGGTATACAGGAAAAATAGGTTTCATAGTGTAGTGCACAGCAAGATCACCGGTTTGCTGTCAAAAGAGAAAATTTAAAAATTGTTTTCAGTATTCATTAATTATTTCACATTTTGAGAGGAGAAATTTCTTTAATCTCTTACAGAACCCTTCCACTCCTTATAACAAACTCAGTATGGAGCGTGTAATGTAGAGATATGCAGTGTATCTTGTGTACAGAAGTCTAGCAGAGAGAGTATAGGAAATGGAAAGAGAAAATTCAGGTCTCTTTTCATGGTGTGGTGATTCTCTCCTTTCAAAATATGGAAAACCTTTTGAGAAAATCCATCAGAAATGTTGTTTTAAAATATGCTTCCATAGGTCAAACAAGGAGAAAAAAAGTTTTTAAAAGTTTTTCTTGAAAATGCATTTTCTTTAACATTAGGAATAATTAGATCTAAGTGAACATGTGTTAAGACACAACTTTGATAATAGTTTCCATCTTCTGTGACACAAAGTATGGGATGCATTGGGGAGTGCTAGAGGTAGAAAGGAAAGAAAGGTCTGCAGAACTTTTAGCTTTCCTACAGACCTATCCGCAAACACAGAGATACTGTTTGCAAATTCCAATGGATCTTTTAAGACGTAGGTGGAATCTGAAGTTCTAATATCTGGATTGCTTAAGGTGCCAGTGAAGTTCCAGCAGTGTGACAAATGATGTTAGGCTTAAAATCCAGATATAAGGGAACTCCTCTAAAACAGTGAGGAGTGGAAAAAGAAAACGTGAAACAGACTGAAAGGCAGCCCAGGCTGCCTTGACAATGAGAATACATTTGTTTAATGGTATCTTAAACTACAATATATTGTGAACAATGTTATTAAAATCAGTGAAAGAATAAAGTGCGGAGTTCTGTGGGTGATTCATGAAAATTTTAAAATGGAAATTTATGGTTCGACATGGGAAATTGTACACTTTCAATGTTGACCTCCTATATTGGAAGTACGTACCCTTGAGCACAGGCAATTCCTACGTTTATTTTAGCAGAAGCAGTGGTATTTTCTTAAAAACTGTCCACTTCAGTTCTGAATAATATCAAGCATATTTTTACTGCCCTTCAACATAAAGGTTATTTCTAAGTGTGGCAGAAAAGCTATATACCTTACCTGCACTTTCTGAAGCTCAGAAGATTTCTGGATTTTACTCCTAGCATCACTTTAGGTAGCCCCAAATCACAACCTGTTATTGTAACAGTTCACACAGAGGGTTACTCTGGAAGTACTGACTTTAATGACACAGTGCTTTTACAAGGGTGAACCTCAGTGTTTTAGGTGGAGTAGTAACAACAAGCCTGCTGCTGATTGTTGAAATCCCTCTGAAAAGCAAATGGGTGGTTTTCTGGAATGTCCTTTGAAGTGCAGACACTTACATGGTTACAGGATCTTTCAGGTAATCCAGCACCCCTCCATAGTGCCAGAGAGATTGCTCTGAACCTTGCTACACAGGCACTAAAGCTTGTAAATGAAATAAATGTATGGAAAATCTGATTTCAAACTTTGCCTTGAGACTGTTTAGTAGAGTCATTTAGATGAGACCATTTAGACCTGGAATTACAGCTACATGAGTCCAGGATTCTGGTGTTACAACTACATTTTGAATATAAGAAAACATAGATTAGTTTCCCATATTCAGTTCTTAGCTGTAGCACAGATATTGTGGACAGAATTCTTCAGTAATAGGTAATACAAATGAGATTAGATTGTATTCTGTGAAGTATATGTTTTATACTGTGCTTTTTACAAGGCTTGATTTGAAAGCTAAAGCTCATTTGACTAAAGTGAATATTTCTTAAAATTTTATCTAATGTAAAATAGCCCTTCTAGTATGGAGTGCCAGGGGATGGTGATGGTGTAATCATCTTTCACATAATCTAGTTTTTATTCTTGGATCTGTTATTGATTACTGTTCACAAAATGATGGAGGGCAATCCATAATTATTTTACTATGCATCAGCTATAAATTGAAGGCAATGATTCTGCTCTAGATTTTCTGATTGACAACGTTACTTTGAAATGTTTTAAAAAAATAAATCTCAATACAACAGTTTATACCATCTGAGAATTTTTTCTTGACTAACTAAAAAAACTCAAGTGACAAACAGAAGCAATAAAAGTGAAGGCAATTTTCAAATTAATTCTCATCCTTTCTCAGAAAACTTTCTGTAGGAAATAATAGAAAAAAAAAATAGTTTGCCATTCCAGCTTGGATTAATATTATGTTTTTTATTTTTATTTTTTATTTTTATTTTTATTTTTTAAATACAAATAGTTTGAAAAGGCCTATCATTTTGAGTAATTTTCCAATGTAAATGAAAGAAAAGGGTCATGGTTCATAGATACTTATTAATTTTGCTAACAGAAAGCAATTTACTTTTCCTTAATTAAACTTAACCACTGCAGTCTTTGTTTTAAATTGATAAAAGGATTACAAAATTATCTTTTCAGGTTTGTATAGCAGTTAGTGTTTGAATAAAAATGTCTCTTGCCTGAACTCAAGTTACAATACAGAATTAGAAAGAGAATCGCTCTTCAAAAATTTCAAATAATCTTTATGTTACTTTATTAATTGCTGGAGTTTTCCTTTCAGTCCTAAATTATAAAATTTGTGTGATTACTGAAAAACTAAGTTGAAATACGTAGGTAGAGCCTGTCAGTCAAAATACAAAGTCCATAAATGAAATGCATAGTTCCTTTTATATATTCAGAAAAATCTCTACTCAGAACCAGCAACTCTGATTTAGCTATGAGATTAAATTTCACCAGCATCAGTGGAAGAAATGTTCATTAGAATGGAAATTTCTATTAGCAGATATCCTTCCACTGACTATCCACTGAATAATATGAGTAAGTTGTAATGTCTTTTTATAGCCCTAAAAACAAAACCCTGTTGTATATCCCCCACAAAAACCTAAACATATGACATACACACAGAGTGCACGTTACAATAAGCTGCAGCTTATTGTAGCTGACTTTTGCTATGATGTCTATTTGGAACATCACAGCTATGTGACAGTTACAAGAGTGCTTAGTTTGCAAGCATAAGGCAAATGAGCAGGGATAATAGTAATTAAGATAGATGAATAATTACCAAAAAAAAAAAAAAAGGATTAAGAGGATGCTAAGAACTATTTATTATTATTATTATTTTTCAAGTTTGATCAGAAGGAGGAACACATTTTGAAGACAGAAAAATGAGGTGAGATTAAAGCACGACCTGACAAAAGCAGTGCTCAGCCACATAAAGATGTTCAAAACAAGTAATATGCATGTCTAGAAACTCTATAAAATGATATAATTAGAAATAATTAGGACAGAACATAAAGTATGAGTGCATAAAATATGAGGATAAAATTTAATATACATATAATGTATACAGAGCTCCCAGAGAGGAATATTTTGTCTTAAATTTTCCACAAGGACAGTTATGCTGAGAAAGAAGATAAGTCATGATGTCTTAAGAAAACTACCAGCAGAACACAGAGAACCAGCAAAACTGAAATGTGGAAGGATCAGGTAATTCCTACTTCAGCCTTTGGTGAAAAATTGTACAAGTAATTGCCTTTTCAGCAGCCAGATTTTTTAAAATTAAATCTCAGATAATACACAGTAAGAATAAAGAAAAGAATTCTTAAACTGGGAAATTGAACAATAATTCATCTTGTTATTTACTCATTAATCTGAGTAAGATCTAAGAAAACAGAAAAAAAAAAAAAAGGAAAAAAGAAGGAAGAAGATGTGGAAGATAAGGAAATGGGAAGAAAATGAAATAGAATTCACTATATGACTTCCTTGATAGCATAACACTTTTGATAACAGAACAACTATGTCTTTAATTTCTTTCTTCTTCCTTAAAAGATCTGATAAATTTTTATAAATGAAAATTTTAACTGCACTGTCAAAGACAGGAAATTAATACATGTTACACCAGATAAACATAGAACTGAACAAAGGATAAAACCAGAATGAATTATGCTGCAATGGTGTCAAGGTGCCATGGGGACTGTTGGCTCCCTGTGGCCCGGTGGTAGAGGACCTCTGAGGTGGCTGGACAGGGCCTGGCAGATTGTCCTGTCCCACTGTCCTGACCAGGAGCCAGGCAGCCAAGACACCAGGGCAGCCCCAGACCTGGGTATCAAAAACCTCTCTGGGGATGGGGACAGGCCAAACCTGGGCTGGGATGTACGCTCATGGGTCAGTCAGGCTTGATCGGGCCCATAGCTGGGCATGACAGAGTTGTGAGGAGTTGGACACCAGCCTTGCTGGACACCAGCCTTACAGGTTAGGGGCTGATCAGTTAGGGGCATACATGGGGTTTTGGGCCCTAGGCAGGGTGGGGGAGGCCAAGCAGAGCCCTCAGAAATTGAAAATATCTTTCTGGAGAGTGGTTATAAAAAATTATCTAAGGCAGAAATTTCAGTTTGAAATTTAAAGAGCTTAATTGACTTTGTTTTTCCTTTGTGGTTTAACTCTATCAGGCAGTTTAGCATCACACAGCCACTCACTCCATCTCCCCACAGTGGGCTGGGGGAGAGAACCAGAAAGGTAAAAGTGAGAAAACTAGTGGGTTGAGATAAAGACAATTTAATAGGTAAAGCAAAAGCTGTGCATGCAAGCTAAACAAAATAAGGAAGTCATTCACTACTTCCCATCAGCAGGCAGATGTTCAGCCACTTCCAGTAAAGCAGGGCTCATCATGTGTTACAGTTTTTTGGGAAAACAAAACCCATCAGTCTGAACGTCCCCTCCTCTCTCCTTCTGTTCCCTCAGCTTTAATTACTGAGCATGATGCCATGTGGTATGGAATATGTCTTTGGACTCTTTGGCTGAGGTGTCCTAGTTGTGTTCCCTCCCAGTTTCCTGTCTTTCCAGCCTCCTTTCTGAAGAAGAAAAGTCCTTGAATGTGCAACCACTGCTCAGCAACAACTAAAAAGCCAGTGCTTTATCAACATTATTCTCATCCTGAATTCAAAAACACAGTACCATACCAGCCACTCTGAAGAAAATTAACTCTATCATAGCCATAACCAGGACACTTTCAAAATGACAACTATGCGGTTTATAAAAGCATCATGAGTATAAATAAAAAAGAGGTATGACCTGCTGTTGGTATGGAATTTTAATATTTGGGAAAACATGTAGATGGAAAACAAAAGATTTAAAATCAACATAACTTGCAACAGCTTCAGCAGAAATGCCAAGAGAAGAAGTCCAGCTACTGTCAAGATGCACAAAATTAATTTCTGAACTGAAATTCTGAAATTAATTTCTGAAGGATATTATAAAACACATTTGCAACCTCAGAAGGGTGACACAAATGTCAAAGACGACTGTCTGTGATGCTCTGAACATATTAATATCTAAACTTAGACAATGATAGTAAACAGGGAGGCATTAAATGAAAGTTTTTAAGTGGTATAGCTGCTCCTAAATTTAGGAGGGCAGTTGGTAGATTCAGAAGTATAATTCACAAATCAGGCTGTAGAGGTTGCTTTTAGAGTAAATGGACACCAGAATGTTTCTGATGCTAGAATGACAATATGGTAAGGTTTAGGATACCTATGGAAGGCAGTTGCAAATAGCAGAAGGAAGAATATGTTTGAAATTATGTGTGAATTGGGATGTGACTTGGGATGTGACTACCTCTTTCTCTTCAATAACTCAGAAGAACACTTCACTGGGAAGTGGGAAGACACCTTCTAAGATCTTCTCAACCATGGTGTTTGAACTTAGATCACTTCTGTGTCATCATAGATTTTGCCACTTCACTGATGTTTTCTCCAGTTAAAATTGATTTGATATGGAGTTGTTTTTCATGTACTTAGAGAATGTAACTCTTCTACTGACATGCCAGGTGTCTCTTTTTTATTGCAGGGTCTACAGGTGAGAGTTAGGCTTGTAATGAGGTTAGTGAACATATCACCAAAGCTATTATATATAGCAATAGCATCATTCAAATTATCCAAGCAGGTCTCCTTAGAATTAGGATCCTGACTACATCACAAATGAGATGTACTACCTGAAAATTTTGCTGGCTGCCTGCCTGCTTGGGAACTTGAGAGCTCAGTGAAACTTTGCTGCTTTGCTTGGAATCCACGTTTTGTTCTTTGGCCTAATCTTTAACATTTTATTCTAAAGGGAGTGAGGAAAAAATGTGGGTTTCTATAAAATGAAAGCATTTTTCAAAAAAATCAATTTCATATTTGTATAATTTAGCTCATCAGTGCTCATCAGTATCATAGAATATAGAATAGCTTGGGTTGGAAGAGACCTTTAAATAGTATCTAGTCTAACCCCATGCCCACAGCCATAGGCAGGCACATCACTCACTAGATCAGGCTGCCCAAAGCTGCTTGCTTTGAGCACTTCCAGGGAGTTTCAAAACTTCCCTGGGCAACCTGTTCCAGTTCCTCACCACCCTCATAACAAATAATTTCTTCCTTATATCTAATTCAAATCATCCTTCAAACCTACCCTTTTTCAGTTTAAAACCATTATCTTTTGTCCTGTCACTACATTCCCTGACAAAGAGTCTCCAACCCTCTGGTCGTTTTTGTAACTGTGGAACAACTCTAACAAGTCCATGTCTTTCTTGTTCTGGGGGCCCCAGAGGTGGGTCCAGTACTCCAGGTGGAATACTCACAAGGACAAAACAGAGACCTCTACAATACATTGCTTGACCTGATGGCCGCACTTCTTTTGATGCAGCCAATTGGCTGCATACAATTGGCTTTCTGAGATGCAAGTACTCAGTGCTAGCTCATGTCCAGTTTTCATCTACCAGAACCCCCAAGTTCTTCTCTACAGGGCTGTTCTTAATCTATTTATCCCCCAGTATCTACTGATGTTTGGGATTGCTCCAACCCAGGTGAGATCCAGCACCTTGCACTTGAACTTGTTGAACTTCATGATGTCCATGTGGGACCACTTATTTTTTGCAATTTTGTTTTAATATCCTATATTAATGGGTGTGGCAGATGCTAATTCCCTAGCTAACATCTTGAAGTAATTTCTAGATCAAAGAGTAAAAGCTGATTCTGCTGGAGTTAGTGGACTTGTGCTCTGCAACTGCAGAGGCAGACAACCTCATAATGTTTAGAGCTTAGGGATATGTTTGTTTATTTATTTATTTATTTATTTGTAGAGCTTAGGGATATGGTTTAGTGGGGACTGTTAGCATTAGGTCAGAGGTTGGACTCAATGATCTTGAGGTCTCTTCCAACCTAGAAATTCTGTGATTCTGTGATTCTGTTTCTGGCCATTCAGGAAAGGACCTATTACATATCCTTCTTGTAAGCTGCAACAGCTTGGCTTGTTTTTCCTCTTCCATTGTGTTCAGTTTCATCTCTACTTTTGTATCAAACTAGAAACAAAAATATGAATAATTTTCTAAACTATACTGCAGTAGCAAATGTAGACTGCCTTTCATTTAATGATCAGAGCAAAAAAAAAGAGAACTTTTATTTTGGTTAGGCAAAAGATTCATTTTATTATTATTATTTTTTTTTTCTGCTTGGGAAAATCTTTGAAGCCTTTTCTGAAAGCCATATGCTTATTTGCATTAAGGTTATCATCATTCAGTTACCCTCACTATTTTACTGGTGACTTTTATTGTCAGCTAGGATAATTATTTATACGCTACTCACACAAATATCTTTAGGAAATGTATGTATCTTATCTATTTTAAAGGTTAAAGCAAAGTTCTGAAGCATTACATTACAGTAACCCTACTGAAGAACTAGCTGTGACGAGTGAGATTAGAAATATTACTGTTAACATCATTTTAACTTTCATATGTTTCAATAGATCAGCCTCATCCTTTCATACTGCCTACAAAAGTCAGGAATCTGTGATAATACTCTTTAATATGGGTAAATTGTATTAACACCAGAAAAAGAATTTTGATTTTCAAGTTACTGTCATTTTTATTTTTATTTTATTTTTTAATAATTTGCCTCCCTTTTATTATAAGTTAAATGACCTAAAGAGGATATAAAAATGAATGATGAGGATGTGTCCCAAGATTTGATGTTATTTAAGATGTGTAACTAACTTGGTCCACATAATTTCTCATGTGGATATGTGGAAAAGTCTGGAGGATAAAGCCTTCACCTCCAAAGAAGTGAATGACAAAAGCTTTGAATAGCAGTACAGATTTCCTGATTTCCTGGCTCAAAAACAGGAAAAAGCATTTTTTTTTTTTTTACATTTCCATCATTTCCATTATTGTGAAAAAGTAGTTTTAAGAGGACATGCAAACTTGTTGCATATGTAGTTGCTATAAGCATGTCTAAAAAGTAAGAGAAACAGTTAAATACAATCTCCCCAAAACTGAAAATGAATTTCACTGAATATTGTGATCTGTCCCTGGGTTTTGCCTCATAAGAAAAGTATCCCAAGGCTTGTGAAGACCCATGAGATTGAAGACTAACAAATTTCTTGGAGTTTTTTCATCGTTTATGAGTAGTTCTTTTACACACTCTGTGAATGAATGAATGGATGAAATTCACCATTAATAATCCAAAAGACGGTAGAAGTCATTTATTAGTAATGTTTGTGGGAGATACTGAATCAGGGAAGTGATAAGTATCAATTACAATTGAGAGTACATTATAGTGAGTTCTGAAATTATAAATATAGAGAGGGACTCAGGGTAGAACAATTAATGTGACAGTTTGCAGAGGGAGTTAACTGGAGAAATCAAACAGAAAACAGATATAAGTTTTAAACACAGTTTAAAACCCTTAAGTAATGTAAATTGTCATAGGCACACTAATGTTTACTTAGTGAGTTACTTTAATAACTAAATATAAAGAAAACTGTTGAAAAGAGTTACTTTCCTGTAATTAAGACAAGCTTTTACAAAATTCATGGAAAGAAGGTAATGATAAGTATGATAGAATGTTTGGAAAAAATCATCATATTACGTGGATTTTGGTTTCACTTTCAAGAAACGTGCTGTACCGTATACTTCCTACATAGCCTGGCGTTTCTTATACTAAAAAATGTTCATATTCACCTGCTGCTCAAACCAGAAATTACAGATAGGGGAATTAAATACTTGAGGTGATTTTAAGAGCCTTTGCACTATATATTCTTGTTTATTTGGAAACAAGTGACTCAAGCAGACTGCTTGAATACCGGAGGAAAGGGCTCCCCCTTCCTGCACACCCATGATCCAAGAAGAAAGGGTGGTGTTTCTTTATACCTCTACTTGCAGTTAATTACTAAACAAAAATATGAAGATAAAGTCTTTTCAACCTGAAATTTTGCCTCATAACTTAATGATAAGAGGTGTGATTTAGGGGACCACATGGTTATAGTGCCTCTTTGTTGTCCCTTTTCCAGCTACTCATCAACTACAATTGTTGTATTAGGTATGATATCAAGTATATCCCTTCCCAGCCATTTAGCATCCCCTTATGGACCATTTCTCATTAATTTATCTACTTCCTCCACTTATGAGACTCTCTGGACTGTCGGAGTTCACTGTTTTGTGGCAATGATAAGGAGAAAGTCAATATCCTCTGCAATCCCCCATCCCCACCCTATTTTATTTGCTCTGTTTTAAGCTGATCTTGCGTAATATCTCCTCTGAGCGTCACTTGTTTTAGTGTTGCTAAAGGATGTTAGGAGTGATGGCTGCTTCCAGCAACACCTGGCTGCTGGAGCCCAGCCCAGTGCCTCAGCTGCCAGGATGTTTGCCCATGCTGAGGGATGTGACTGCTTCTTTCCAATTTGCATGTTCAGCCATTATCAAAGCTGGGCACATATAACACAGGCACACAGATGCATACAGGACACTGACAAGGCTGGTCAAACAGACTGCCGCAGACAAGGCACTGCCTTTAGCAGCACCTACATACAGGACCCACATACAAGATAAGCACAGACAGCCAAGTCCCCAAGTCCCCTTCCTCCATGTTGGCAGGTTATGTCAATATGCAGGTACAGGTATGACACTCTCCAGGTTTACAAGCACACATACATTTGTGGATCCCCTGAATATCACCACGGCCCCTCTGTCTGCCCAGTGCCCTTGCCTGGATCCCAGACCCCCTTACCTGCCCTGCGGGTCTCCTGTTCACAGGGTAGTGCAGTTTGATGCTTGCTAACAAACACAGACACATTTGCTCTCACACACAGGCATCCCACACTTTCACAACCCCTTCTGCCTGCCTTATACCCCTACCTGCACCTAGGACCAAATTCTTGCCACCTAGTCCAGCTTGAGAACTGTGGGTGAATGACACCACCCACATACCACGTTTGGGAATGATACAGACACTCCTTCCCTTCCGCAGCTAGCACCAGGTACATGGGTTGTACCACTGGCACTGAGCCCTTCTCTTGCCTCATGCCAGTCCCTCCCAGCAGCTGGCTTTTTGGACACTGTTCCACACCAGTAGCAGGGACTGAGCCCCCAGTGTGCTGGAAACACAGGCCCGGGGCACCCACACCCCCAGTCTGAGTACAGTAGCTGGTACCCAGATGACTCATCCAGGTCTACCAGTATCTGGAACTTAGTCCTTGCAGCACATATACCACATAGAGAGTGAGATTATACAGATTATATTTAAGAAAGGATTTAACAAAGAAGAAAGGACAGACTGTGGTGAGCAAGCACAGGTCTTAGCCAAACATATTGACTGTCCCTTTTAATACTCTTTTCTGACTATTCCCTGCTTAATTCTTCTTAGTTTCCTTTCCCTGCAGGTTCCCTCATCAGTTCACATAGTTCCACTGACCATCCTCCAACAACCCTCTGGTTTGTATCTGTATCAGCTGCAAAGCTTCAGTTTGCCTGCAGTTTCTCAATAGCCCATCAATTAGTGTGATTGCCAAGGTTTGTTTCTTGTCTTTGTCTCCATTATTTTTGTCTGTCAGGTTTGTGTCTCTGCATATTTTGTTTATGTCTTCCACCTTTTCCTTAGCATTACATTTGAAATGGTCCCCGATCAGATAATCTTTCTGAAATGAACATTCTCACATTCCACACACTTAGCAGTTTGTAAGATTGATCGAGTTTTGTTCTTACTACTACCTCTCTTGTTTGTTGCTCAAATTTGTGTCGGTATATGTTCTTCCTTATGGCTTCCTTCTTTTCTTGTTACCACCCTCTGTATTCATCAGACCCTTGAATTTCTGATTAATCTCTTTATTTTTCTCTTTTCTAGGGCTGCTGTTTCTTCCTTAGCTCTCCTTAGCACTATTGTTACCTTGGTATTCCTGCAGAGCTTTAAAAAAACGTGCCCCTGCCCCCCTTTTTTTTTTTTTAAATTTATTCTTATTTATTTATTTTTCCTGCACTCCTGACACTGCCTCCTTAGTATTCTTTTCCTTGACTGTCCCTTTCAGTATCACCTCTGACAGCACAAGGGCATGGCCCAAGCTAATCGTCCTATCAAAATTTTCTGGTTTGAAGCCCAAAACTCTTTGTGACTCCACTCACTTTTAAAACTGGGCACCTAGATTTTTCTCTGGACTAGAGGTAGTTGATTAAAGCACAAACAACATATCAACTGCAGGTTGAAAAAAAACCTTCATTTAGTGTAGTATTCTTGAAAACAACACTGCTATGAAACACCACATGACTGATAGTCCTCTCAGAAATTTAACTTTAGCCAGTTATTGATAACAAAATATTTCACCCTTCCCCTCCCCCCAAATGTGCAAACAAATAACTGGAAGAAATTTTATTTATTAGGGAAATCATTTATTTATTTTTTTTTTTTTAAATTTACTTTCATACAGATTCTGGTAGCATTAAAAAAGGGAAAAACATTTCTATTTTGTACTATCTTAAGTGGATGATATACGGAGAACATTTTTGCAAGACTGAGTACATATAAAACAGAAAGGCAGCCAGTAACATGAGCAGACCTTTAAGCTGAAATATCTTCAGTCATCTTTTTTCAAAAAAAACAGGCAAATGAGCTAAAATATGCAATGTCTCAGTTTACAAAGCTGGCTCAAACAAACTGGATGGTTTCTCACTTCTGCAAACAAATCTGTTTAGCTGATACTTGATATTATGAAAATATATATGCTATGAGTGTCTGGGATTTGGTCCCAGAAACCAGACAGGAAAATATAGCAAGGAAAATAGCTGCATGCTTTCTGCGAATGAGAAGGAAACCCTAACACATATGAACAAAACACTTTTTCCAAAGAAAATATGAAAATTTAGAATAGTTTTCAAAGAGAAAAGAATGGTCTGCTGAGGAGAATGTCTGCATAGAAGAATCATAGTTTTATAGAATCATAGAATCATTAAGGTTGGAAAAGATCCAACATCATCTGGTCCAATCATCATCCTACCACTAGTGATACCCACTAAATCATGTCCCTAAGCACCAGGTCCAAACTTTTCTTGAACACTCCCAGGGATGGTGACTCCACCATTTCCCTGAGCAACCCATTTCAATGCTTGACTATTCTTTCTGAGAAGAAATATTTCCTAATTTTTAACCTAAACCTCCCCTGGTGCAACTTTAGACCATTCCCTCTAGTCTGAGGGTGCACTCAATTCCCTCATCCAAATCATTGATAAAAAGAATGCCTTACATCTGTCACACTATGAATTCAAAAATTTAACTGCAATTGAAGCAGGATAAAGAGGAAGATGTGTTTTTGGAACTGATCCATGCATCAGTTTTCTTGCTGCTGTGAATATTTTGCAGAAGATTTTAGAATTTCAAGATATAAATGTTTTCTTAAGTCAAATGGTGATGATGATTGTAAAGCTAATAGTATCAAAAAACAGCGCATCTCAAAAAGTGATATTGCTGACTGCCTTTGTCAGATGTGTCATTGAGAAACTGCCTTTCAGGAAAGCTGACATGTTTTTGCTAAGACATATATAGAACATGAATTTGAAAAACTCCTTTCCCAATACTGGTTAATGGGTAACATGGTGAGTACATAAATTATACAGAATAAAATATTTTTCAATATATGATCTGAAAATAGAAGATAAAATTTCAGACCTGAGAAGGGCAGTTCATTAGGTTGTTATGGATCAGATAGATCAGTAAGAATGGAAGCAATCTGCATATTCTGCCAAGGTAAAAAACTGTACAAACACCACTGTCCACATAACACAAGTACTTTATTAAAGGAACGTTTAAATAACTGAGTCAGAAAAAACTATCAAAATAGAATGGATTGTTTCACTATATGAACCCCTTAGATTTGTATGACATATTCTTCTTTATAGCATAAATTGCCACAAACATTTTTACAGTTATTGGTAAATAAAATTATTTTTGTTAGTTTGTTTTGGAAAAAGAAAGTAAAATACAAACCAACATATATATTTATATTCATATATATATATATATATGAAAAAGAATATAAATATATAAAAGAAATAATATTTCAGAATAAAGTCACTTATTCAGAGATTTTTGTAAAAAGACACCAAAAGGGAAAAGGTAGATTTAACACCAATATAATGTTTTTGATTGTAAGATATATTAAGCAATGGAATGTTCTCACTAGGGTTGGGTTTTCAGGACTTTTTCAGTGAACAATATACTAAGAAATAACCCTACTTTAACCAGAAGTCACACCTACATGACAGATTTTCCTGAATATTTCATTATGGTATTCACTCACAGCAAAGACATGACGATGATCTCCAATTATTAGGAGTCCATTAGCTGCATGAAAAACATCATTATGAAAAATATTTTGGCAATTTTTCAGGAGAAAAATATTCCTCTGATGAAAATGCAGAATCTCATAAATACACTGGAAAGTCTAAAATTGGTAATACCTGAAGAGGCGTTCATATATTTTAAGACTTTTCTTTTGAATCCCCTCCATAAATTCTAAATAATACTGCTTATTCTCATTACATTCTTAATTATCAAAGTTTTATAAATGGTTTTATATTTAAATCTTAGAAGTCATTGATTTTGAAACATTTATGTAGCAATCAACAAAGTTTACTATTATATTCTTCCTATTAAATTCTTTAAAAAATTCCAAAAAAGGTTCTTTTCCATTGTTTAAAATGAAGAACTAAATTTTGTAAGTATGAAACTGTAATTCTATTTTAAATAGGTTAAAAATGTACAAGGAAGAAGAGTATAAAAAGACTTAGTTAGTATTTTCAAAATTATTTGGCTATAAGTCATTGGTTTGAAATATATTTTTTAATTTCTATTGGAAGTCATAATTCAGAAAATCTGTCATGAACAAATTGACCTTAAACTCTATACTCTATAATTGACCTCTTTAACTCTATACTGATTTTATGTTTATTATTCTACTGTTATATTTTAAATAAACATATTTAAAATAACTAAACCACTTTGATATTGTTAACTTCCAATCAAGTGAAGGACAAAACTAAGGACAATATAAGGTTTTGTGACGTCGTCTATTGACTTTAAAATTAAGAATTCTGTATTGAAATATAAAACTACTAATAAATGACACATTTGAGAAGCATTCTGTAAGCAATAAGAATTTTAGAAGAATCTTCTTTTATGAGAATCTTCTATCAAAGATTACCAAGTTAAAGTAAACTCATTTTCTGAAGTTTGCTCTAAGGATTTTCAATACAGATTTAGACACATTACAAATAATATTTTTCCTCTTATTAAAAAATAGTTAACTTTGTATTCATCTGAAATATAATTCCTCTGGAATAAAATAAAATAAAATAAAATAAAATAAAATAAAATAAAATAAAATAAAATAAAATAAAATAAAATAATAAAATAATAAAATAAATTATCCCTGGTGACTTTCAAAATATTTTTACAAAGCTCACAAAATAGAAGATTAATAATTTTTATGTGATATATTATATGAATTGATAGAGTTGGCAGCTGCTATGTCAACAGTATACTTACCTCATAAAATGTCCAAACCTTCAAAATGTAAAACCAAAGAAAGCCAAACTGTAATAGGAAAAAAACACTGTATCTTACATGTCCTAGACAATGGAATACATGGCAATATTTTAAAGCAATTGAAGCATGAGAGTCTATGGTTCAAAAAGTGCAGTATTTTAGAAATTTATCAATGATTAATTCCAAAGGTATAATTTATATAACAATTATATGTCAGTCATCAGGAGTTAAAATTAACAGTCACTTTACCTCACCACTACAAGTTTAGATGATTTTTTGTAGATTTAAATATGTCATATAATACATAAATTTTAAAACTTGTTCACATTTACTTGAGTGGATGAAAAAAGACATATTTATATCCCTGATTAAAAGTACATAAGAGTTTCACTTTCTTACCAAAAGAAAAAAATAATAATAAAAAAAATCCCCCAGAGCCCCAGAATATGAGTACTATATCTATTTATATAGAAATGAGTGAACTGTTTTTCACACTTTTCTTTTCAATCACATTCTTCTAAATATTTGAATATAGTGGGCCATCACTGCTGAATAATATTAGCCTGGAACATAAGTACATTTTTGACAGAACATTTTTTCACTCTCCTGTTAATATTTCCTTCCAATTCCATTGTCTTATCTTGTAGCTCAACGTGTCTGCTATTGCATGTAATGTTCACAGATATTTTGCAAAATGGCTTCATTTTGGCTTCACTGGCTTTCATTTATTTAAAGGCTCAGCAGAATACATAGAATTAATGCAAATAGAAATACACAAAAATCAACATGGAACTAATTTTGTGAGAGGCATATTAGTAAATGAAAAAATGAGAAAAGGATGCAGTAAGAAAATTTCAACAGCCTCTGAAATAGATCACTTTATCCACAATTTTGCAGTTACATAATTAAAAGAACAGTAAATTATTGCAATCAAGGTGATGAATATGATTAGTGATCAGAAAAAAATATGTAGTTGAACTAGAGGAAGAATTAATGCAGTATAACTCAAATGAAATTGTGCCTGATTGTAAGTTATTTATTTTGTTGGATAAGTTTCAACATAAAAGTTAACTACTACTACTACTACTACTAAAACAACCAAAAAACCCATCACCACCACCAAAACTTTTTTTTTTTTTTTTCTGTAGAGATTTTCTCTAGTGCAAGTCTAATGTTAGTCTAGAGTTACAGAGGTGCACAAACGTAGGATAAAAGGAAGCAGAGACAAATTAGTATATGGGAAATTCCAATTAGATATAGGAGTCATGAAGAAATAAATTTTAGCAAACTAAATATTTCAATCTGTGATACCCATTAAGTGTCCTTTGTTCTATCAGTTTCCAGCTGCATGTCCTAGCCAAGCTCTAAGTTTGTGTGAACGAAGCTGTTTGTTCCATGCATAAAAGCTGTCTTAGGCTGCCAGTCTTAGAGAACAAACAACAAATCATCCTTTCTGTTTATTGAACTTTTCCAATGGCTGTTGTATTTCTGTTATCAGTTACCCCAGACAAATAATACCTGTTGTCCTCAGGCTTGGGAAGCTTTCATCAAGGTATAAGACAAGCTAGCACAATGAACTCAGCCTTCTTTAAAGCAGAACAAAAATATATTTAATTCCTTGAATGCCAGTACAACAAAATATCAGCAGAAGTCTGAGAGTGCAGCTGTTAGTTTTCTTGGAAGATTTAGATATTTTATCTATCTTTGGATCACACATAATAATGATTTCATATTTTAAGAGAATCTTTTGAGTGAAGTTAGTGATAAAATTGTGATTTCTCACCCAGCTTGAGATATACTTTTGTTCTGCCTTTTTATAGAGACTATGTAACTATTCCACAAACTTTCTCCTCTTCATTTATATCACTGTAAGCAAGGAATCATACTAAACCATGGATCATGAGTGGTAGAACCAAGAAATAAATCATACAGGTCCTAAACATTCTTTCATTGTAGTCAAAACTACTATTGCCTCGTCAGAACTACCACTGCCTCATTCTTAGTGGCCACTCCATCTGCAGGGTTATTAAGCAAAATGCTAAAACACTTTCTGAAGCAAAATTTCAGTGGAAACTTGAAGGAAATAACTTTAAATGGAAAGACTACTAATCCATGTCTACTTTTACAGAAATCACTTGTCACAAGGAGACAAAACTCCCCTGCGGTTAAAAAGCATCAGTGAAGAACAATAGGACAAAGTAAATGTAGGAAAGAAACAGCATGTAATGTTGTCCTGATATTTTTAAAGGGCCACACTGTTGCCACTTTCAGTTAAGAGGAAACAAGGTTAAAAGGGAGAAGTTTTGAGTGAATAGAAGAGTGTTGAGTTTTTGTTCCTTTATTTTCCTTCTCAGTATTAAAGAGGAAAAAGGCGAGATTATTTTTTCTTGTACAGTGTTAGTTTCCACCCATGGACAGATCAATTATCCGTGAAGTTATTATTTAGCAGATATATGTCATAATTAATTTTATTTAGGTGTTGAGATCTGTAATTAAAAATGTTAAATCTACATAATCTAATATATACTTACAGAAATCGACCAATATAATAAATGGCACACCTTTATTACAAGAATAATTACAAGAAATATTACAATAATAATTTTGGGATACTATTACATGAAGGATTATGTTAAGCAGGAAGTGACTCCTGGGGTAACTCAAAAGGGACAAACATGACTTCGACTAATTCTATTTTTAAGTACAATGAAGAGACTGAGAAAATTATAAAAAATTGCTAGTTTTTAAGGTGACTGTTATAAAATGGAATGACTGGTCCTCTGGGAAATAACAGCTGCATTATTTGATACAATAACAGTGCAGCAGAATACAGCAGGTCTATTTATTGTCTTCTGAGAAGTCTGTATGTACAGCATAGAGAAAAGAGGTATTCCCTACAGGGGAAAGAAAAAGATATAAAATATGAAAGAAAAATATTCCAATGAAGAGGAGAATACACATTAAAAATGTGAGAAAGCAGCTTCTGCCTGCTCCTGAGACAGGAGAATTCCATACATTTTCTGGAAGTTAAAGGACATGACTTTAAAGGAAGTGACATGACTGCTAGGAAATGACAGAAGAACCATACCAGGTAATGCAATAAATAAACAAATGAATAAATAAATAAATAAAAATTAACTTGTTCTCATGAGATTCTATTAGTCTGGTAACTGAAACACCTTTTACTCAGGTGAAAAAAGATTCTGCAATATTATTTCTGGAATTAGGGTTGAGTACCTAATTGAGTACCTAATAATGATGATGATATCCTTGAGCCTGTCAGAAGACTTAAAGAGAAAGGTGCATTGTATCCTAGCACTGCAGTGATAGTAATACAGGAAGAAACTAATCACAAAAAATACTTGATAGAGAAATTGAAGTTGACAATATGCAGTCCTCAGTGACCAAGAAAACTGATATGCATATTTCCTGTGAAGGAATTCAAGCCCCGTGTGACAAGAAATTATATTTTAAGTTAAGACATAATAGGTATGTACCTAATTAGGTAACACAAAGCTAGAAAATATCTGACACTTTCAGTAGCTGTCATCATTCCACTACATACACAGTTGTTGTTTTACAACATAAATATCTGTAAAGATTCATCATCTAATTTCTTTTTTTTTTTTTTAATCTTGTATATTAAATTTCTTTGTTACCAAGGTTAATCTTTCTACGACAGTAGGCATAACTGTCTTTGAGACAGTGTAGGTGAGGACATATCTCATAATAAAACATTATCTCATAATAAAAGCAAAAGTTTTATTTTTTGCTGATCCATAAGAAGTTAAGTAAGTGACTCTACTGTTAGTTTAGTACGTGCAGCAAAAGATTTTAGTTCAGATATTTTCAGACTACTTTTAAATTTGATGAATTATTTAGTCTCCCCCATTTTTATGAAGTATGGTCAGGTAAGCATAAGCTCTTTCCACTTCTGAGCTGACCTGAATCCATGAAAGCAGAATTGTGTTTATATTTTGATAGTGTTATGTGGTTTTCAGAAAAGTCAATATTTCTTAGCCTACAACTAGCTTTTTGCTATCTTATACATATATATATATATGCTATCTAATATATATATACATAAGCAACAGAAAATTTAAGTTAACAAGATCTGAGTTTCAAAAGACACTTGATAAAAATCAACAAATTGGCAATGAGGATTCCTGTCACTTTTTAAATGACTTGCTTACACACTAAACTGTATCTTTACATAGAGAAAAAGTGATACAAAGCCAAACGTTTTGACAGCAACTTGTCAAGCTTTAGGGAAGGAAAAGAAGTACTTAAAAAAAAACCTCTGGCACCTGTTAAGATATAGAATCAGATTCTACACATTCTCCAGACAGCTGATAGCATAATTCAGGCCAACAAAGTGGCGGAAAAAGAACCCAAACACTAGAAGCCCCTTCCTTCTTCCCAAAACAGATGTTATCAATTACTATATCAACTTTTTAAATGCATGCAAATGCACACACATACACATCACTTCAAATTGTCAACAAAAATAATTCATTCAGGAATGCAGACATGTAAGTACCTATCATCTTAAATCAAAGCAGAAATGAAATGTTACAACTCAAATTCCAATTTTGAAGTATATAAATACAGCTTTGAAAATGAAATAGGCACTGTTCTACTCAAATATACTCAATATACTCAGTCTGAGCCCTTTTTCTACAGGTACTCAAAGCAGCCTCATCACAAACTAAACTTCAAGTATTCTGCATACTTCAACAAGAAATTTCAAAACACCTGGTCTATAGAGCCTCTCAAAAGGGAAGGAAAAAAGATTTCCCTTAATGTAATGGAACAGCTGGTTGATATTTTCACATAATTCTTCCTCACATTAGTAGTAATAATACTATGGTGCTGTGCCTTTTCATACATAGATGACCTACACAGGAAGAAAATAAAACACTATAATTCCTTTCTGCCTTCAAAACCTGAGACAAAAGCAAGTACAGAGCTGTTTTTTTTTTTTTTGTTTGTTTGTTTGTTTTTTTTGAGGGGGGCGGGAAGTTTTTTTTGGGGGGAGTTTTTTAATAGAAAAAAATTGGGTTACACAGTGTAAAGCATTAGAAAAGCTCATATAGGATAACTTTAAAAGATAAGATAATAAAACAAATAGCAATCTAACAAACATTATTAGTCTTTGCCAAGAACATACTTTTCACTGTAGCTTTAGTTATATTGATGGGCATAGATAGAAAATAAAATAACTGGGAAACTTTAGGGGTGAGAAGATTCAGAAAGCAGAGGTCACAGACAGCTTATAAAAAGAGTGAAAATATTTTGTACCATTGTATTGGCAGCAGAATAATGCTTTTAACTTATATAAATCAAGAATATTTATTGTATTCATAATGCCTGGATGTTTTATGTTTTTTGCTATTAGTAATAATGAGAGCTCTCCAGTTTCCTATGAAACTTAGATATACCTTATTTTGTAGTTCCTCAAAGCCTCCTTATTCTCACAATTTTATTTTTAAATCTAAATATGTATCCTTCTTCTGTCAGCCCCTGTGACTTAAACATTAGGAGCCTGATGTTAGCTTTTTCAGGAGACTTCACAATGCTTCCCCAGACACAACAATAGAGAATTTAATTGTGTACATTTCTGTTGCTCTAATCTCTACCTGGTAGGTTTTCTAGAGAAGGAAATAAGTTCAAGCAATATAAATGAGGCAAATATATGAATCTCAGAAAACCCTGACCTACAAGATGGCAGAATAATTTATTTGCTAGGAGAGTACTTGACCCACTCACACAGATACAACAGCTAATGCTGTTCTGTCCCATCTACCAAATCAGTGTCTATTCTGATGTCATACAGACATCTTGTCTCCTCCCTTCCTCTCTCTCTTCCTCCCTTTCTTCTTTTCTCTGTGTGCACATTCTGCTCTGTATTGAGCCATCAAATTCTGCCACCAGCCATTATATTTTCCATGGGAAGCCATTGTTGAACACGCGTTGCACTTTTCTTGTAGATAAAGGAAAACGACTAAAAAAGAAAATGACTAAAAAAAGAAAATGACTAAAGGAAGGAAAGCTGTTATGGTCAGTAACAGAGAAGCATGTTGCTAAAGTGCGTGTACTGTCATTCTTTCTCCTTTTTGGTGTGTTTCATATGGCATGATTATCAATGTTAAGTATGTAGTAAGTGTATTAACCAGATTTTGTGAAATTTTGCAAGTCATTACAGTCCTTAATTACAATGTATACCTGTAGAGCTACAAGCTATTGAAAGCTTCATTAAATAAAACCAGGGTTTTCAAAATTGTTTCTGATTTTTTCTCATCCAAATTAAAAGGTAATGAGATACTTGAAACTTGTTGTACAATACAAACTTGTATTCAACTCCAGCAATGGACAACTAAAACATTTTATGGCAGAAAGAACTTGCTCTCTACTGTGTGTCCCAGTAGGCCATCTTCTAGGTCATGCTGCAGACCAGCCATCATCTGTGTACATTTGCTTTCTGCAAGGACACAATGAAACAGAGGAGTTTCATACTTGGAGAAGTATCTAGACTCTTTCATTCTCTTGCTTGTAGCCTGCTCTTATTTCCAAGCAGCACTTCCATCTCAGTAGAAGTCCAAATAACACTTTTGTTTCTCATATTTACAAATATTTTTCAAAGTTTATTACTTACATTCTCATGAAATAGTCAGAATTTCTACAGTGGTTCTGATTTTATAGTATTATAGTGAATATTTTTTTTTCCATCCTTTACCTTCTTTTCTTGTATGATCATATTTTTATTCACTGTGTAAAAAAAACCCCAATGTTTTAAAATAACCTATATGTTCCACACATAGGCAGGAGATTGAACGCATTGTCATGTTGTCCACAGAAATATAAATCTAAATAGAATGTCTTAAAAGCCTTTATTTTCTTTCTTTGCATATCTGAAATACAAGAAAACATTTTTCCTTGTTTCTTGCATTTTTCTCTTTGAGTAGGCTCATCATGTCATAAATATCCCACAAAATAATTAAATAATTGGAAATAATTGGACTGGAAATTGTACTCTGCTTTTTTTGATCCTTAATACTGTTTGAGCTGTTTTTTTGTTTTTTTGTTTGTTTGTTTGTTTGTTTGTTTTTAATGCCTTACTGGTTTTATTGGCATTGAAGGGCATTGTGCTGTACCTAATCTTTCCTCTAAGTAGTTTGACTTTGGAGACAAAGCTATGGTCTCACTTACTTCTTTTCTGACTCAGTCTTACAGAGATGATCAAAACTGTGTATGGCATGTTTATTTCTGTCTGCTTAATAGCCTATGAAATCTGGTTGCATTAAAATTCTATCTATTTGCTGAATTTTGGTAGTTTAGCAGTTTCCTATACGGCAGCTGCTGGCGGTGATTGTCCATGTGTACTTGCTAAGTTTGGGCAAATGTAAAAGCAGCAGTACTTCTGCTAACTTTTCCATTTGTCATAAGTCTGGATATAACAGTATGGACATAAGCAGTTATTAGAGCTGAATTAAAGTTCAGCAACTTCTTAACCTGCATCATTTAATCATAAATTTGAACTCTTAATGTAAACCCAGAGGAGGCTTAGTGCCCACTCTTTGAGTCTGATTCTTAAGAAAAACAAGAAAATACAATATGTAAAACAGAGTATGCAAGCAAGATGGCAGACTTTCTTTTCCTTTATCTTCAGTTTGTAAATCACACAAGCCCAGATGTATCTATATACAAATAGTCAAATGTAATAGAGTGAATAATTTACTTTGAGTCATTTGATTAAAACACCATCTTGGTCTGGAAAGGAATTTTGGGGCTAATCCAGTCTTCCTTTAGTACTCATTTGAACAAAATAGAGTGGAATAGCTTTCCAATGTTTCTTTATAACAAAGATTAAGTAGACAATAAAACTTTATAAGAAAATCAGTATTTTTTCAAAGATTTTGTTTGTTTTGTTTTTGTTTTGTTTTGTTTCCTTGAATGTATGTGCTTTTAATTCTCCCATACCTGGAGGTGTTCAAGGCCAGGCTGGATGTGGCCGTGATTTAGTGGATGTTTATGGCAGCAGGGTTGGGTAAGAAACAAAACTATATGTATATGGAAAAGCAATCAATATTTTATGGAAAAAAATACTTTGGAGATTTGCAACCTAACATAAATTTACTGACTAGGCCTAAAGGTTACAAAAGATTATATAGTGCCCTCTTAACTGATAATTTCGTGTTTCCCAAATGACTATTGTCAGTTTTATTTTGATTGTCTGGTGAAGCTAAAAAGAGTAGTGAAAACTAGAGACACGTTCCAGTGACATGTGTTCTTGTCATGAATATATTTTTACACAACTTCAATTTGGTAGCAATTTAAGGTTTATTATCATTTTTTAAATGTTAAATCATGAGATTCGATTGTGTGATTTTCACCAGCACTTGATTATGAGCCAATTTCAAAGGAATTTACTAACATCAAAACAGCAACTTAATAAAAGTTTTGGGAATGGCAAGGTTCGTATGAGGTTCACCATAGAGTTTTAGGGGGGTTCTAAATTCAGTCATGCATGTACTAGATTTTCCTCCTTTTAGTGAATTGCTGTCCCGTCTCCCTTGTCAGCATTTGTCTGCAGACGAGCCATGAACCTCAAGGACTCAGCCCAGAAAGACATACCACCTCAGGGGTACCCTGAGAGGCATTCCAGCTCAGAAGAGATCAAAGATAACAGCCCATTGCAATCCCTGGAGAGCTCAAGGGGCTCTTCACTTAGGACCACTCTTCACAGGACCGTGAGGTGATTGACTGTAAGTCAGTACTTTTCCATCCTAGCTGTGGTTCAGATAAGGCAATTTTTGTATTTTCCACCACCAGCAGTGACATCCTTGTACCTTCCAGAGAGTATAGTTCTCTTACTTCCCAGACTGGGCTTCAATCCAGGTTGCAGGGTCCAAGACGTGTTCGGCGAGTTTGTGCTCACCCATTACGCTTGCTGCCCACAGACAATAGAGGGATGATTTAACATTAGTTAATCTTGAACCATAGCTGAGTTGGGGAAAGAGCTACTCTACCGCAGTTCTTTATTACTCCTGTTTCTTTCATCAAACTTTTCCATACCTTGTGGTATTTCTGTTTAATAATGATTATAGATTATTTTATAGATTATTACTATGTTGACTTTCTTTCATGCCAAAATGAATTCAGGAGAGGAATGGCCAGCCAGCCCTGAAAATGAGAGTCAGAGTCATCTTAAACATATTACTAAAACAAGCTTGTTTTGTGATTTTATGACACAAAAGAATTCCACCTAAATAACACCCCTTTACATTTCTAGAATGTTTAGTGGTGCTAGTGTAGCTTTATTCAGTATATCTAGAACTTAGAAGAATTTTGTAGCTGAAATAAAGAAAAGCAATGTTATAAGAGCATTAAAACCTCATCAAATTCACATGGTACCCTGAGATCAGCATTTTCATAGAAAAAATCCAGTTACTTATTCAAATTAGAATTAAAGAACCACAGGTGGGAGAGTGCATTTAGATAGTGATATAACAATAACAGAATTAATAGTATTACTTAGAATGAAAAATGTGGTGTACTATTGTGGTGATTTTACTCAGCTGGGCAGCTGAGCTCCACCACAACTGCTCTCTTATTCCCCTTCCTCAACGGAAAAGGGGGAGAAAGTATGACGGAAAGGGCTCAAGGGTTGAGATAAGGACAAGGATAACACTCAACAATGTGAGTGACTGTCACGGGCAAAATAGGCTCAACATAGGAAGATTAATGTAATATACTACCTATTACTAACAAGCTAAAGCAGTGAGAAACTAAAAACAAATGAAAAACACCTTCCTCCCATCCAGCCTGTTCTGTGTCTGTGTTCTGTTCTGTGTTCTCCCCCGTAAGTAGTGCAGGGAAACAGAGGAATGGGGGTTGCTATCAGTCCATGACACTTTGTCTCCATCGCTCCTTCATGGTTACTCTCTGCCCCTGCTCCACATGGGGTCCCTCCCACAGGATGCTGTCCTTCCTGAACTAATCCTGTGGGGGCTGCCCACAGGCAACAGCTCTTCAAGAGCTGCTCCAACATGGGTCCATACCATGGGTCCCATCTGTCAGGAGCAAACTGCTCCAGCACGGGTCCCCCACAGGTGGCAGCTCCCCCCAGATCCCCTTCTCCTGCTCTGCTCGATGGCTTTCAGCTCTGCCTTGGGGCCTGCATCTGTCGGGGCTCTCCATGGGTTACAGCCTCCTTAAAGCTATATCCACCTGCTCCACTGTAGAGCTGTAAAGCTGTATCCACCTGCTCCATGGCCTGTGGAGATTCCCTCTTCTGCAAATCTGCTCTCCCAGAGGCCCAACCAGTGTCACTCACTGTCTTAGCTCTGGCCAGTGGCGGGTCCCTTTTGGAGCTGGCTGCAGCTGGCTCTTATCTGACATGGAGCAGCTGCTGAGCTCTTCTCACAGAGGACACCCCTGCATCCCCCTACTAGCAAAACTTTACCATGTAAACCCAATACAAGTATACTTTCTAAGGTGGCAGCTTTCAAATTTGCATAGTGGGTCTTGGTTTCAAATGCTTACTCTGGGCAGGGACTCAATTCATTTGTCAGAATAAAGGCAAGAGTCTGGGAAAATCAATTGGGCAAATTTATCAAGTCCTATAATATCCTGCCTGGACTTTAGCAGCTGTTCTATTATAAGTAGCTAAAGATCTTTCATAGGTTTCAATTTGTGTTTGCTTTCCCTGTGCAGAATCTCAGGCACCACAGAGTGTCTCGAGAGACACTAGGAGCCTATGCTTAGTTAAGCCTGTAATATAGAAATCACACTGAGATTGCAACTAGTGTGAAAAGTTGTTCATTCTTGCATAAAACAACATAATTGACGAGACATATTTTTTTTTGACTTAATGACTATTTGATTTAAAGTACTTTTCATTTGTGACCATATGGGTGGGAAAGGTGTTGATAAGAGTAGTTAGCAAAACAGCTCAGTTAAATGCTATTTGTAGATACATTTGTCTAAAAAACTATGATTCATAAAAGAGAACAACCTAAGGAGTTCTTTAGCAAAAATGTGTTTAAACCATGCTTTGTATTGTGAAAAGTTACATTTTAGAACTTTCATGATCTTATAGTGTGGAACTCATTGTTATTATAATGGTCTTTATTTATAGGAGGTTTTCTTTATGTGCTTATGAAGTAAGTGCAAAACTTCATAATAGTTGCTTATGAAGTTCAATTATCAAGGTGACTCTTAAAGAAAAACTGTCAATATAATGTGCTTATAGTTTCAACTATTTAATTCAGACAGACATTGGTAATAAGAAAAAATGATGTAGATAGGATCTCTTTTCTCTCATTAAAGCAAGGGATGAGAGGATTTGAAGTTTGAAAGGACTGAGAATTACAGTATGCGCCAGCTTCTGGGATTTGGCAGTCGGATTTAAAATCTTTCATCTGCAAATCAACACTTCACATTCAATTAATGGCTGAAATTGTGTACTTTATTAAATATATCAAAAAAATTACTAAGTATTAATTAGATCATTCTGATGCTATTATAGTTATAATAATAATGTAATGCATACTTTATCATTTATATTATAGAATTATAACATAGATTTGTGCTGAGAATGATAGTAAGAGTTTGGCTGTCTTTCTGACACTAGACTTACTTCATTAACATAGGACAGCTAAGGACAACATGAGGTTTTAAACAGAGTAGGAATGTGGTCTCCAGAAAATCAACTAATCTAATGCTCAATAAAATGTATGTACTTACCAAATACAAAATTTGTGCTAAGTTTTTCTCAGCTTGTCCATCTATTTTACCTGGAACATGCCTTACATTTCTGTAATGGTAATGTTACCTTGTCTTCAATGTGTTACATCAGCAACAAATGGCACCAATTAACTGGAGGTGGGCATTCATATGTATTTCTAATTGTCTCCATGTTGATTTTTTTTTTGTTTGTTTTTGATTCTGGGCCAGACCTGTAGCTTGTGGAGAGGAGCCCATGCAGAAGCAGGTGTCCTGGCAGGAGCTGCTGCCCGTGGGGGACCCAGGTTGGAGCAGTTTGCTCCTGAAGGAAGGACCCCATGGTACGGACCCATATCTGGAGCAGTTCATGAGCTGCTGCCTGTGGGAAGCCCATACCAGATCAGTTCAGCAAGGACTGCATCCCATGGGAGGGACCCCACAGCACAGGGAATGAGAGTGATCAAGAAGGAGCGGCAGTGAAGAAGCGCTATAGACTGACCATAAGCCCCATTCCACTGTTTCCCTGTGCCGCTCGGGGGGAGGAGGTGGAAGAGGGTGGATGGCAGATGGCAGCAGGGGGGGGGGGGGGGGGGGGGGGAAGGGGGGAAAGTTCTTTTGGTTTCTTTCCTTTGTTTCTCACAAGCTAGAGGCTTGTTAGTAATAAGTAATAAATCTTACTATCTCCCTATGCTGAGTCTGTTTTGCCCAACACAATAATTACTGCACGATCTCCTTGTCCTTATCTCAACTGTTGAGCCTTTTTCATCATATTTTCTCCCTGTTCCTCTCTAAGGAGGGGGAGTGAGAGAGAGGTTGAGGTGGAGTTCAGCCGCTCACCCGAGTCAAACCACCACAAGATTTTGTCAGCTGTCACTTTAACATGTCTGTTTAAGATTAAATTTATAGACTTGCAAAAACTTGTTCCTGGACTTCTTCATCATTAAAATATAGCCTCATGCTCCTGATCACCATAAGCAGTCTTCTTTCAAGTCTGGACTGCGTGTCAACTAGTATTATTGAGGCAATTCAAATTGATTTGTATTAAAGCACACATATCAGCTTGTATTTAAAGGGAGTTGCTCCAGAACCACTTTCTCATAAATGCTTCACAAGAAAATCATACAAGCATTGACCTTGATGAAACCTGTGGTGTGCGTAAGTTAAGAGACCTACTGCTCTGTCATCAATGTATCCATTAGATACTCTTTAGAACTGCTAGTGTTACAACACGTTGTTCTCTTTTTAATGGCAGCTGGCCAGCACTAAAAACCACACAGCTTTGTTCTATTTTATGTGGTGATCGGTGGACAGTCACATTAAAAAGCACATGGCATGGGGGTTGAACTAGGTGATCTTTAAGGTCCCTTCTAACTCAAGCCATTCTACATGTATGATTCTATATATCCAAATTATGCACACAGCCTGTTGATCATCAAAATTTGTAAGTGTGTCCTGAAGTGTCCAGAACAGGCAGATTGTGAGCACCAACAAAGGCAAAAACAAATCAGAGCTCAACAGTGAGATTTGAGAAGACTAGCCCTCAGAAAAGTATTTTCTACCCAATCCTATAACAAAGGGTACTTAAGAATGCTAGAAGTAGACAGAATATAAAAAAGACCTTGGGAAGCCTCCTATGACTCTCCTTAGGTTCCAAGACAGTCTCTCCAACTTTCTGCATTGTCTCTTCCACAAGAAAAGCAAAGGAAAGGCTTTTCTTAAAAACAAACAAACAAACGAACAAAAAACAACAACAACAACAACAAAAAAAACAAACACCTTAATGATTCTATGGTTCTATTTAGGGACATAGTTACGTGGGGGATAGTCTTAGTAGGTTGGACCAGATGATTTTGGAGGTCTTTTCCAACCTTAATGATTCTATGATTCTGTGAAGCCATGCACTTAAGTTGTGCATCTGAGATTAAAGTTGTTTGGTACCCAGTTCTATTTAGCTACACTGTCATATGGCCTTCTACCTACAGGAAGACTCTCCTCTCTTTTTGGTAGGAAGAAACCATTTTCCAGCACCAGCCTAACTGTGTTTACAACCAGCAGACACCTCTTTGTTCTTGTGAACGAGATAATCTTGTTCTTTTTGAAACTTGATGAGAAAATGATATTCTCTGCTAGCTCTTACTTTGCTGGGCCCGATTGATTTTCTTTCCTTGTGTAACTTCATCTTGCTCCTAGGAAGATTACTGGTAATGCTTGCACCTTATCTTCCATTTTGAATTAATCTTTATTATTTAGCAACTTAATAGCAACTTAGCAATTATTAATCTTTATTTATTAGCAACAAAGCCAGAGTCCTGTATTCCAGTTTCTTCCATAATGCTATTAACCTTTTATTCTGTTTGAAATATTTGCTCTTATGTAGCTTTGGTGAATTATTTTTTTTTTTCATGTTTATATCACACAGACAGATCTTATGTTCAGTGTTGAGCTCCAGGTTTATAACACACATCTTTGTTAACCTTTACAGAAACATAGCTTTTATTTTGTGGTATTAAATCTCATCTCTCTCCCAGTTTTTAATGTTACCCAGTGTTTTCTGGTAGTCTGACCCTTATGTGTTTAGACAGTACTTTTGAACTCTGAGCCATTAACAAATTCTGTTAGCTGGCAGTTTTTATGTCAAGGCCACTAATGAAAAGGATCTCAAAGACAAACACTAAGATGTGAAAATGATCTCACTCTAATTATCTTTTTTTTTAGACCATGTATCACAATCTTGGCTGAAGCTTAGAATATGAAATAACAGAAATATGGTTGTCATGGCAAATCATGGAAACTGGAACTGTAAGGTTTTGATGTAGTTCTGCATATACTTTTGTCTAAATATCTGGATGCTCCCTTATCTGAGCATTTCTTAAAAAAAAACAAAAAAAAAAACAATAGCAACAAAACAACTAGGAAAACTGGTGATAGAATTCCTGAATACATTTCAGAAAGTGTTCTTACCTGTATGTTGATATTCAGTCAAATAACAAGTCAAAGGAAGATACAAAAGTTTGGACATTTTGTACGACTGTGTGGATATATACAAAAAACTTTTGGAATAAATGAACATATATTCTGATCGGTCAGAGTTTAAAATAATATTTTTTCTTATTTTATATGAACAGTGAACATCACTTCTGTAACTGTATTTATTTTTTTTTTATTATTTTGCTTTTATTTTAAACTAAATCTGTTTCTATATATGAAGTCATTTTAGATTAACAGAGTTGGAACTGTGCTTTCATTATAGTTTATTTTATATATAATATATATATAAGCTTTAAAGAGAAAAGGGAAAGAAAAAAAAGAATAGCCATCTAAAATTGAAAGCTGTTATTAAAGCAGATCATTGTATTGTGAAAACAAAATTGCTTTGTGTTTGCAACATTTTTTTTTTCCTGCACAAAATGGTAACAGTAATTCTCCATTTGTTTCAAATGTCAGTACACATCCATGGTGACAATGCCATGTCAAGCTGATAGAAAACTATGCAACTATGTTATGAGACATTATCATGTCAAAACAATGGTAAAACAATGCCACTGAAAGTCTGTGGAAATCCAATAATATGCTTATTTTATTTTATTTTATTTTATTTTATTTTATTTTATTTTATTTTATTTTATTTTATTTTATTTTATTTTATTTTATTTTATTTTATTTTATTTTATTTTTTTTTTTTTTATGTAGGGATTTGGAGATTATCTTCCATTGCCAATATAATAGCATGCTATCAATGCAAATTATACTACTATTTAAAAGCAGAATTAAAACCAACATCATGTAAAAGCTCATTAACATTGAAGTTGTATTCATCATCCCCTAAAAAAAACTCCTATCTATTGGTGAGGTCCATGGCTGATTTCAGCTGGCACAGCTCCATGAACATACCCTAGTGGAAGTTCTTGTGTTAACACCCTCTATTAGACATCCCCTGAACACTAGGAGGTGGAGAAGTATTCATTTGTATGAACTAAGTAGATAATTAAGTATTTCATTAGATGAAGACCAAGCAAAGTATTTGGATCCTGCTGAGGGTTAAGCTAGCATTTGTATTTCAGGTTAAACCTAGTTTTTGTAGTAACATCTCTCACGAGCTGTCCTGGCAGGATAATGGCTTTTTCTAAATGGAACCTGGAAAGAAGCCTATTCTTTTGAATTCATCCCAGAAGGAAGTTATTATGACAGTGTTATAAACTAGTCTCATAAATAATGTGCCAATCTAGGTTGCTTTTCGTCCATTTCTTTTTAACACACATCTAAAATTATACATATGCTTTCAATTATTATTATTATTATTATTATTGTTATTATTATTGAGAAAAAGACAGGAAAAATATACAACTACTATTTTTATAAAACCTCATTTCTCTCCATGTTCTGCAATGAGGCCCCCTCACCATGAGCTCTGCCTATGTCAGTGCATAGGCTGCTAGCTGCTTACATCTGATGCCAAAGAATACATGCTACAACATGGGTTCTTTTCCACAGTCCCTCTGATAGACCTTAGACAAATTCAGCTTGTCTGAATACAAATTAGTAGGAATTTATTTCTTTTCTCATCAATGGTTCTGCTTCTGTTCCCTCTCCCTCACTCTTTCTTTTTAATTGCTTTTTACAGAACTTGACTTTTTAGACCATATTTTGTTGTAATATGATGCCAGTTTAACCTTGCTTCCCTTCACGTCTGAATACGAAAACCAAAGTATATACAAAGTATATACCTGTTGTTCAAATTAAATATTGCTTTCATTAACTTACAAGGATTTTTATTAAAGGAACAGGAGGAAACTACAGCACATGTGAAGTTACAGCTAAAAGAAGGAAAATTACAGTATTTGTGAGAGACAGAATGAAACAAAATCCTTGTATTGAAAAACATTTTATGGTCTTCAAACCCAGGACAGAAATGAATTTTGTGAACATTTTTTCACTTTTTTTTTTTTTTTTTGTATTAATTTTTGTTCATTCAGAAATGATGTATGCCAATGAATTGTTGAGCATATTGAACATTTAGATATTCTACTAGATATCTAGATATTTAGATATTGAACAATAGATATTCTACTAGTTGAATTAGTTCTTATTTGAGAAAGTGAACTGAAAGCGTGACCAAGACAATATGTCTTTCTTGTGTCTATCTGTTAAAAATAAAATATGGTTATAAAATTATTTATATATCTTCCTGAGAAATAATACATTTATTATAAAATATAAAAGCTTAAAATAAAAAGTTTTTTCAGCCTTCTTGGAAATGGATCAATAATTTCAAAAACTAACATTCAATTATTTGCATAGCAACAAACCTCAAAACATTGGCAAAGTTTCAAAATCAATATGAGTATTGGAAAAAAAGCTGAAAAACATAGTTACAAGACTTGCAGTTGAGGAAATCACACAGAACCAATTACTCCTACCAGGTTAAACTGTACAATATCAGGAAAATATAGTTACTGAAGTTCAGAGACTCCTTGCAGGAAATATCTTTATTTTTTTGTCTTATTTTAGAATTTGTTTGCACTTAATAACTCTGACAAAACTAATCAAAATAGAAAAAAAAGAAAGGTGGCATCACAGAAATTGAATCATTTTAATAAGGCATGTCCAAAGGTTCTCTATAATTTGTATGTAATCAAACATTTTAGTCTGCAACTATTGTTTTGGAGGTAAGCATCAAAAGTGTTCTTAGCATCTTAATGTTTGTTAGTAGGAGAGGAAAAGTGGTTTAGAAAAGTAATTATTCTGAAATAAACTTTATTTTGAAACACAGTCCAGCTTCAACATAACTTGAACTCTATTTCTTCTAACACTGTGAAGACCAAGGAAGAATTTGAAAATATTTTCTGCCATATTTTGTGTCAGATGTTAGTCTCATGAGTGGGAAATGAATGTGACATGTATGACAAGTTAGGAATTCACTCCACAGGAATATAACCCCAGCTTAGACTTGTGAGATACTAGAGCTGGGCAAGGACATCTGAAAGTGACATGTTGCATTAGCACTTGTTATTATGGGAATGGATTGTCGCTTCATCTTCTAGTTGCTGGCACAGTTCCCCTTAGAATTTAGTTTCGTTGTATTTATTACATCAGTGTATTGCTTTCACATTCAATAATTAACCTTGCCAGCTAATATCTGTTATAAAGTTTTCAGCATATATTTGAAATAATTAATGTTAATTGCTGAATGAACTTTGGGTGATCCACTAGGAAACTGTTCACTCCAAAAAGAACATTTTCCACTTGAGCACACAGTCATTAAAATACTTTAATCTAGTAATGTTTGTACCTTTATAATATTTCTGGTTTTGTTTTCCATGAAAACAACAGAAAGAGAATTCTTCAATAACTATTGATTTTGATTTTGTAGGGAAGAAATCAAGAGAATACATTTTAAAACCTGGGGGCTGGAATTTCCCTAAAAGTAATGGTCAAACAATGCTAATATTTGTGAAAACTAAAAAACAAAAACAACAACAACAAAAAAGTGCTTTTTTTTTTTTTTTTTTTTTTTTTAATGAATTTCAATGTTAAATATTAGCTGAACATAGTGCTCATACTTCATTTGTCACAGTTGAAATATCATGTATTTCAGTATATGTCCCCAAAATTAACTTCCTTGTGCAAAGAACAGGAAAGAACTTAGAAATGTTGAAATCGTGGTTTTTATTTTTATTGATTTTTTTTTTTTTTTAAGCAATCCTTTTCTGAAATTTTATGATAAACTTTGCAGTTAGATACCCATTCCAGCCAAAATGAACTCAGCTAGCACTAAATTACAGCAGTGTTAATCCACAGCTGTTTTCAGAATTCTAAGTTAGACTTGTCAAAAGAAACAACCTTTCTGCAAAACTGCAAAAGGCCATTTGCACTCTGCTTCTGTGTTACCCTAGTGCCGCCTTTATAAGCATAGGGTTTTGAGGAAGAAAATGAAACATCTGCACAGATTACTGAAGAATTTCTAAATATAGCTACTAGATTTATCCATAAAAATTTCTGGTAATAATTGGTATGTCATTCTGTAAACTAACTTGATTAGTAAGTCCAAACATTGTTACCGTTTATTTATTTTTTTTCAAATCAATTTCCATGCAGATGATCATTTCTGAATGCACTATATCTTAAAGTTAAATTAGTTTTATTGTGAAACCAACAGGAATGAGAAGACAGATTTTTATGGCCTTGGTTCACAGAATATTTATAATTAGAACAATGATAGCCACATAATATGACATATACTCTAAATTAGACATTTATACGGAGATAACTTCATATAAGAATCAAGGAAAATTTAAAGAAATATCATTTTTTGTGCAGTGTCAATTTGTTTCCTTCAGTTCAGATGCCAATTAAACCATGGCACCTCAAAGAAAAAGTTAGCTCAAACACTAGAGTTTCAGGTAAATAGGGTTAAATATCATAAACTGATGTATTTGGCAACTATGACCATTATTGTTTTAACAACTTGTTAGGTTATGTTGGCACTGTTCTCCCACATTCTAGGTTTGTAGTTTCCTTTGTAGGTTCTGTAAGTAAGAGGAAGACGATGAAGGGAAGCTTTGAGGTATACTAGGGACAGTGTGTCCAGCATCACTGTCTAGGTTGCTAACAAGAACTCATTCACTTAGTCAGCTGAATATAAGCCAGCACTGTGCTCAGGTGGCCAAGAAGGCCAACGGCATCCTGGCTTGTATAAGAGACAGTTTGGCCAGCAGGGCTAGGGAAGTGATCGTCCCACTGTACTCAGCTCTGGTGAGGCCGCACCTCGAGTACTGTGTTCAGTTTTGCGCCCCCTGCTACAAGAAGGACATTGAGGTGCTTCAGCGAGTCCAGAGAAGGGCGATGAAGCTGGTGAGGGGTCTGGAGAACAAATCCTACGAGGAGCAGCTGAGGGCTTGTTCAGCCTGGAGAAAAGGAGGCTTAGGGGCGACCTTATTGCTCTCTACAGGTACCTTAAAGGAGGCTGTAGCGAGGTAGGGGTTGGTCTGTTCTCCCACGTGCCTGGTGACAGGACAAGGGGGAATGGGCTAAAGTTGCGCCAGGGGAGTTTTAGGTTGGATGTTAGGAAGAACTTTACCGAAAGGATAGTTAGACATTGGAACGGGCTGCCCAGGGAAGTGGTGGAGTCACCATCCCTGGAGGTCTTTAAAAGACATTTAGATGTAGAGCTTAGGGATATGGTTTAGTGGAGGACTTGTTAGTGTTAGGTCAGAGGTTGGACTCGATGATCTTGAGGTCTCTTCCAACCTAGAAATTCTGTGATTCTGTGAAATTAAAACACTTGTAATTTATATAGGATGTAAGACCAATGTAACACCTCAGCCAACCACCATCTAATTTTATAGGAAATTCATCACTGAACAGGATGCTATTGGTGCTTTCCCTCATCTAGGTCACCCACTTGTCTTTTATCTTCAACTCACTCCATGGATTGGAGATAATGCATCACCTCAACAACTTCCACAGAGAGGAAAAAAAAAAAAAAAAAAAGAAAGAAAGGATAAGAGCACAGTAAAATGTTTAAAGAATATGTGTTTGAGTAAGTCTATCAATACTTGACTCAGGTCATACAACATAATAATACACCCAAGGCCTGAACATAAATGGAGATCCTGGACAGAGGCTGGGGATTCCAGATGAGTCTGTTCAGTGTAATTAAGCCCAGTTACTGCTCTCAGGACCCTGACAGTCTATGACTATTTTACACATATTTCCAAAGACCTTCAGGTGATTCAGACCATAGTCACGCTCTAAGGAGAAAATATATGTCCTTGTACAGATTATATGGAACATATGCATGGAAGAGCAAATGAAGAAAGTGAATCTGAGTAAACATCATAATTGCTTTACACAAGTTGTATATATTACCCATGCAGGCAGTAAGCTGGAAAAAAGACCATCTTTTGTTGTTGTTTTTATTGCTCTCATGGGAAAGTAAAAGTGTAGAACTTCAAGCTTGTCTACTTAAGAAGTTGTTCTATTTTAGTGAAAACCATACCGTTACATCAAATTAGAATATGGTCAAAGGAAATTACGTAAAATAATCTGAAAAGCTATAGTCATTACTTTAGGATTGACTATAATGCTTCTTGGCCTATTAAGGTAAATTATCTGATTGATTGCTTGTGATTGTCACACTTGTACCCACAAGAATGACTCACGTACATTGAAGCAAACTGTTGTGAAAATTAAAAACATTACTTCTTCAAGAAGTACTTTCTGGCTGTACGAAACAAGTGCAATATAAGTGAATTTATAACTCTACATCAGCCCGTATAGCTTAAATATAAGCATAGGCCCACTCGCTTCCCTGGTTGGTTCCTTGGTTAGTGGAAGAATACAACAGCTGCATTGGTACGAATCAAGCAATTTGCCCCATGCTTACCTAGGGTTGGTGCAGTTTGTGCTGTCCTTGCTTGTGTAGTTAGGCAATCTCCACAACCTTCTTGTTTTCTTTTGTTAAGTTAAACTTGCAAAGTTTAGCCCACCCACCACATACATACATCTAACTGATCCCAAGAAATTACCTAATATTTCAATAATATATATAATTGTATCTTTCCTCAGTAAATAAAATAAGTAAATAAATAAGTAATCAGTGATGCTTTTATTTCTTATCCAGTATGATCCAGTGTAGTGTGTACCATCAGTTCACTCTGAAGAACACTTTTTCCAAAGTTTTAAAGGTTTCCTTTACTAGACTTTTTAAATTTGGTCCATCCCCAATTTTGCTTTCATTTGCTGATAAATGTTGTTAAGCATTGGTAAGAGCCTTTTACAACTTCTGTTCCAAATTTAATGGAAATATTTTCATTTCTATGATTTAATCCTTAAAGAAGAGTAGAAAGGTATGTACGTCTCTGTATTTAATTAAAATCACAACTGAAAAAAAATATTGAAAATATCTAAAAATATTCAGGAAAACATGTTTTGATACTTTAATTATTTTTTGTGTGTGGGTTTGATTTTTTTATTTTTATTTTTATTTTTTAATTGTCTGGATTTTTGATAAATTCATTTTTCAGTAGTGAAAGTATAGATATTTCAAAATAAATATGTATTCTTCCAAACTGAATCCCACATGAAATATGTTATAATTGATTTTACTTTTCTGTCTTGGCATTTTATTTCATGTTTTATTTAACTTTATTTCATTTATTTTATTTTGTTTTATTTTATTCCATTATTTTATTTTTATTTTTTATCCCCTTTTGAACTCATTCTATGCTGTTAAACAGCTGAAACAAAACCTATGGGTATAATTTGTTTTACTCTCAATAGTGCGTATCGAACCTGGAGGCATTCTGGTGTCATATAAATTGTACACAGTACAATAGAATGGCAGTAGGTCACTATCCTCCTAAAAGAAATTCCAAAGAAAATGAGATGATCTTAACATCAAGTGTGCATTCAGTAAATCTTATGATGTTGCTACCAATATTCAAGCTAAAATGTTTCAGTGAGTGCTTGTCTACCCTAGAGGAGACAAAGAGGTTATAACCACTGGATGAAGTGCTTTGAAATACCGGTAAATTACTTCATGATCACTTACAAATGTGTTTGTACTGTTTGTTTGTTTGTCTATTTATTTATTTATTTGCTTATTTGCTAGAACTGTATGTATTTTGTTTATTTTTTTTCTGAATACCTACTGCCTATAACTCAATTTCTTCCTTGGAAAATAGAAAAATAAAAACTGCTGGAACGATTGGGAAAATTCCCCCCCTAGAAATCTCTAAGAAAATGAATTTTTTTACATGTTTATTAAGTAACATTTTAATTACTTAAAAAAATAATAATGAGAATGTATAATCTACAAAGAGAAGAATTATCAGGGATATGGCTGATCATCTCATTTATTTTTCTATGGTTTTGTTATTTTAATAGGTTTCTGGCAGGAATTCTCAGGAAAACAGAGCCCATGACTACAATAGCATTCCAATTCAATTCCATTTTTGTATGTGCTATTTCTATTGACAATTTTAAGGTCTGACATGTTTGATATGAAAAAAATGTATCTTTTTTTGGGGGGGGGGGTGGTTTGTGGCATAGGAAGTTGTATACAGGCAATGTTTGTCCGGTGAGGAAACAACAGAGCAAGAAAGTCAAGAGAGCTTTGACATGAATTACATACTGAACAGTTGTGATAAAATAGATATATTTATGGACATGAAGTAGCTTGGAAAAAGCTTAGCAAGGCCAAGAAGGCAGAGATGAACAAAGATGGTCAGATGACCAGTATACAATAGGACTAAACCTTATATTAGTCGATGTTGGTGTGATTTGTTCTATCTTGAATAATTCATAAGCAAATCTTTTGTTACTAGAAAATAGTGCTTTGTATATTTCAAATGTCTTCTTACAAAAACATCTAAAAACTATATACTGAATTCACTATCCTTGTTACCATCTAACAGAAATCACATATCAAAAGTTATACAATTTTTAAAAAAGTAAGAAATAGTGTTATTCATAATCTGACTCAGAAATATTTCTTTCCTGACTCAGTAAAGAACAAATGGCTTATCACTAATAGAGAATTGAATAATTTGAAAAAACAAGGAAAAGATGTAAATGTCATCTTTGCAGATATCTATTAAAATTCTTCACAAACTTTGCTATTCAAAAACTATCAATGTTTATATTTTACATCATTTAATGTATGAGATCTTACTACTGATTTAACGATGACACGATTTAATATATATGGGCCCTTCTTTGTATCGCATTTGCTTGTTTGTTTCCTTTTTAATATACATGTAATTTCATCACATTATGTGGAAGATATTATATCCATTATGTCAAAACATTAATGCCATGGGCATAATAGTGTCAATTTTTATTAAAATGTTATTATTACACATTTATTTTAATGCCTCTGCACAAAAACTCAGGAACATTAATAGTTCTAACTTATGTTCACATTAGCTGTTGTGTATTGTAGAGTGTTATAGATGAGAATCAGAGAAATCATCCATCTTGATTTTAAAAATATCTTGGGACAAAAAAAAAATAATTTTAAACTCCAAGTTTTTCTATATTAATTGGTAGTGACAGTTCAGGGAAATTGAAGTGATACTTCAAAACAGGTTGTTGTGAACACAGTAAAAAGTGAGTTTTACATTTCTTGAATGGAAGCCTTGGAATTCATTGTACAGACAGGTTGATACCAGTAACATTCATTGTGCTTGCTTTCGATAGGTTTATCTCATGTATGGAAAAACTCGCCTAATTGAATAAATGGAGAAGGTCTGTATGATAACTAGCAGTGGGTGAATAACTAATAAACAATAGTTTATTGTGCAGTATTAAGATGCTCCTGGACACTTTTCACACTTTTTTTTTTTTTTTTTTCCCTGTTCAAAAGTAGACAGTCTTTTTGATGAACAGTGTTTGTTGTACTGGTTATTTGGACATGACAGACTTACAAAAAACCTGCTGGTGGTAAGGCCAAGGTGGTGGCAGGATCCAGGCTTGGGTCCAGGATGTGGTATTTCCATTACTCCACCACCCCAGTAAGAAGGGAGGAGTACTTTTCCAGCCTGGAGAAGTACTGTTCCAGCCTGGAGTACATGAAGGGAGAAGAGGACAGGTTTGGAGCTAACCCTCAGTGGAGTTCTAGGGAGAGGACTAATGGTGTCAGAGAATAAATTTTGTAGGAAACACACAAGGGCTTGCTCTATCAGACTGCCTGGTGGATACTTTACTTACCATAGAGAAAAAAATTTAGTTTCTTGTAACAAATATATATATATATATTTAATTATGTCTGTTAAGTAGATAGCTATGTGATGTTCTTTCTTTTCTTCATGGAATGATCAACACACCTAATTGAAAAGGAATCTTATTTTATACTCAAAGTGTGTGTAAAACATTAAATCCATGTTATCTGATAATTCTACACTTTGAAATTCACTTGGGAATTTTCATGCTTCACCTATGTGCATTTTGCAAATATTTGGCAAAATTGCCTGTAATGGAAGCATGAAAACAATTGAAGATAAGGTACTTTAAATTTGATATGAACATTCATGAAAAATGCAGTTATTCTCTTAGTTATTATTTTAAGCAGACACCTAATCTTATTTGAATATCACCCATGTACAGGAATAAACTAAACAAGGATTATTTGAAAAGTCACTATTAAATAATTTTGCATGTTTTTAGAAAAATTGTAAAAAAAATGTTATTTCACAATTTATTTGCACTCTAAGGCTGGTATAAGGATTAGCTGCTTGGTTTTATTATTAACTATTAGAACAATAATTTAATATCTCATGTTACTTATAAAAAAGCTGTTTAGTTATATTCATTAACAATGTCCACAGACAATATATTTAGATTATTATTTTTTTTTTTCCCAGAATTCAAAATAATAACTTACAAGTAGCCAACTATAATTATTTGTGTGTCTGACAGTATAATAGCAAACATTAAGTTTCCCTTTATTTAAGGTGAAAAGTGTGAAGTGCAATACCTAAGTAGGTTCTTGTTATAGTTGTCTTTGACTAGAAACAAATAGTTGAAAAATTCTAGAGATGGAAATTTGACTGTATTCTTATTTTATCCCTCCTTTGTATACCTTTTGAACTGATGACCAAAATAGTCATTTCCCAGGTGCCAAATTTAAATGTTTTCAACATTCAATGGATTTCTCTTTTCTATGTTCCCATGAACACCCAATTTCTTTGCAGTGTTATTTGCTTTTTAATTAATAATAAAAAAAGATATTGAAAACAATGCTGGATTGCTATAGGCCGCATAATAAATATGCTTAATATTCTGTACAATATAATTTGTGGATAAATCATCCCAAAAGAAAGCCACTGTTGGATTAATAGTAACTTGTGCATATTAACCTTCAAACAAATATAGTCTCTCAGTCTTTTCATTGGCACTTCCTAGAAACAAAGGACAGAAAGAAGGAATCACAGAACTTGTCTAAAGAATTATGTCCAAAAGTATCCAGTGTAAATGTAGCCAAAGACAGTACATGAAAGGGACATGCTTAATTTATAAACGGCAGTGCTTATTGAAAACTGTATTTTTTCTTTACCTGCTTTATTTAGAAGCTAAATAAACTGAAATCTAAATCCCAGGAGAAGGAAATGTCAAGTGGGCAAGCTGAATTTGCTGATGATGTGAAAGATGTACCTGCCCATGGCAGGTGGAGGTGGACTAGATGATCTATAAGGGTCCCTTCCAACCCAAACCCCTTTGTCAACCTAGTAACCTAGTTGACTCAGTCCTCAAACTAAGTAAAACAAAGGGCTTACAGGTTCTTACTGGAAAAACTGATATCTACCTAGTGAGTAACAAAAAACAATTGTGAGTTGAAGTTTCTTAAAACATCAAAGATACATAAAAACACTTTGTTGCTACATAGACAATAAGAAAATAAGCTCATTTTCTGTAAAGTAGTTTGAGATTTTCTGTTTAAATTTTGTATTGACTGAAGCATGTGTGAAACCCCATGGTGCTAAATGACAAGGAATGTGTGTGTAGAGCCGGATAGCTTTCTACTACCAGCACTAGCATGCACTGGTTCCCTCTCCCTGGGTATTTGGCTCTTTCTCATGGCCATTTGCTCTTCTGTGTCTAAATACTTCCTTAGACTTCCTGCAAGGTGTAGGCAAAGGGGCAAGAAAGCTATTTTTAGTTTGTTTTTAGTTTCTCACTGCTCTAGTCTGTTAGCAATAAATTATATAGACCTCCTTATGCTGAGTTTGTTTTGCCTGTGATTGTAATTGCTGAGTGATCTCCCTATCCTTATGTTAACTCTTAAGACATTTTTCAAGGTATTTTCTCCCTCTCTTCCTTGAGAAAGTAGTCCTGGCAGAAAATAGCATCCTATCAGGGGGAAATCACATCTGTCTATTCTATTCAGATCTGATCTGTTGTTTGCCCCGTCATTTCATGAAAACAAAGAAACTGATCTATTCAAAGGTCATTTGTTGTGAAGTACAAGATATTTAATTCATATTTTCTCCTGAAAAATAGTTATTGAAAATGTTTATGCTGTTTTTCATGCAAAATGTGGAAAGATCGGTGCCTTCACTTTCACTTCTCTGCACCAACTGCCATTAAATATATTTTGAAATACTGTTTGACTATTTTCCAGTTCTCTGTAATTTTATTACCAGGCTGACTGGGATGTTAATGTATCCTTTTTGGGTATTCTTCAACTCACAAACTGAGAGTTGGTTTTTAGGAATCTGCAGTTCGGTACTGTGAACAAAGCCCATACTTTATCTTGTATTTATTACACTGTGATTTTGTGCCTTTTCTTTCAGCTCTTATACAAAAATGGTTTATTGTTCTAGCCAATACCATCTACAGGTCCCATTTAGCAATAGAACAAGAGAGGTATATGAGTACACTAAGATTTTATGAGTTTGTAATCCAAATTAGATAGTTATTGATTACGATTGTCTCATGCAGAATTTGTTGGGATTTTTTTTTGTGGATTTTCTTTGTGCATTTTTTTTTTTAAGCCATACCTGACGTTTGCTGAGTGAAGCCTTAGCACAGAAGAGGAACAGTTACAAAGTAAAAAAAATTTTGGTTTTGTTTTTTAGACAGTCAAAAAAAAATGAATGATTAATCAACATAAATATTGGCAAAAGCGGCAAAAGTAAATTTATATTTATGCAAAAAGCAAATTTATGCTCAGTACAATGAGGACTCCTAGAGTTAAAAGAAGCAGCCTCAAACCTGTGAAGTAGTTTGCAGTGATCAGAATTGTCAAGCCTTCTGCATCTGAGAAAGTTCATTTACATTATGTTGCTCAAGATCATGAACATCTTCATATGGGCAGAAGCCAGGGCATATAAATGAAAATGACAGATTTTGTGGTTAGAAGTGAGAATTGTTACAGAATTCTGGAAGAATTTTAGTCTTGCAAGTTACCACACTATTAGGCAAAATGAAAGAGAATATATATATATATATATATATATATATATATATATATATATATATATATATATAATGTTGTCCAGTAAAGATTAAACAGAAAACAGCTTGTTTGACTGGGTTGTCTCTGGTAGCAATGTTTAGGGTCTTAGTGAGGTACAAGAGAAGAGCTGGATAGCTCCAAGCAAAACTTCTATTTCAAGGCAAAATTTCCTTCTTGTTATTTCATTATTATTTATTTTTTTTTTCCAAATGAAGTGATAGAACAGGGAGAAGAGTTTTGGATATTCACACCTTTTCAATCAAGTGCCCTAAGATGGTAAAGAGACTCAATAGCTCTCTTCCTTGCTTAACTTCTGGTGCAAATTTGTGCTCTGCTTTAGGATGGAGAATATTTCCATTTTACAGAAGGATATAGCCTCAGTCTTTCCCTCCTGGAGAATAAATTTGACTGTCCTTGAATATTTCCATGTTAAAGATATCATCTATTGTTTCTTTGCTTGAACAACATCTCTAACTTCAAATAGGTAAGCTATCTGTATGTCCTGTTTGTGTTTAAGGTAGACAACAGATGAGATTCCCTGTGTCAGCTCAGAAGTGTCTGTGGTAACAGTGCAAGGACCATTTGCATTAATACTGCTTCCTAGGGGTTGATATACCTTCCCACATGCTACCAGGATCTTGATGGAGTCCAGATGGGAAGTGTATTAAAAGTTCTCAGCTTGATATTTCTGTTCATGACCTGTCCGACAGGTTATCTCAGCAAAGAGATATGTATACAATGTATAAATGTGTACTAAACCTTCTCTGTCATAATTGTTTGATTTTACCCAATTCTGTTTCTTCAAGTTCTTTTAGAATAATTTTAGCTTCACTACCACTTTGCCTCCTCTGCTCCAACCATTGTGTCCTTTCTCCAAGTATCCTCTCTTACACCATTTACCCTTGCCTAAATAAACTCTACCAATCCTCAAAATAGAACAGTAGTAATTTTAAAACACATTAAATTAATAGTTACTGCTCATTTTGTTTATGTTTACAATGCCTCTGCCTTTTCTGTTTTCTCTGTGACTCTACTGCATGGTGGTTGTACAGTACAAATGGAGATTGTTTGGCTCTCTGTGATGGTATTATTTGAATAATAAATCTAGATGAGAGGAAAAGAGACCTGAAATGTACTGAAGATTTTTAACCACAAGTCCACTGGTCCTTGAGAAAACACTTGAAAGTAAATCCTGCTCTACCCTTAAAATCAGTGATAGAGGTGATGTAAACTTTATAAAGAAAATAAAGTTTCCTATGATCCTTATGGGTCCCTTCCAACTCAGGATATTCTATGATTCTATGATTTTATAAAATCAACAGATTATAAAAAAAGAATAGGGAAATTTATAGTCTAAACTAAACTGAACTCATCAGTGCCAACTAATATAGTCTAATATTGCACAGTTCCACTAGAAAGAATTTCACAATATCATTTTGATGATTGTGGAATACATTTTGACAAAGCTTAGCAAAATTTAACTTACAAATTGTCAAATGAAACTTTCACTGATTATTTCTGTTTGATTTATTGACTTTATGCTGTAACATTAAACTTATTTATTTTACTTGGCTTAGTTTTTACATTGTAAGTAAATATAGCAGTTAAATTAATGCAAGTTTAACTTTTTTTTTTTTTTTTTTTTTTTTACTGAATTATTAAAATGTGTGCTATAAACTTTTATGAGGTTTCCATCTTCCAATCTAATGGAATTAACAGAGTTTTAATCGAGATTTTCACATAAAACTATTATTTTTATTATTTAGAATCTGTATTTCTGTTACTATTATTTCTATGCCTGCTTATACTTTCTGTTTCATATTTTTAGCCTGTAGCTCATTCAAGCTCCCATTGTAGTTTGCTCTGTCCATTCTGACAAGTGAGGCTGTCTGATCAGTAATGAGATGAGTAAAAGAAAGGTTTATTAAAAGAGGAGAGTCACTCAAGAGGCATAAATCTAAATGAGGAAGTCTCTGTCATAACTTTCAACAGTTCTAACACTTGGATAAGAAGCAGTCACCAACCTGCTTCTTTAATTAATGTCCTAAATTGTAGTGGGTAGAAATATTTATCTTTGCTAAGGAGCTATGATAGACCTTGCTTTCTAAAATATATTTCTTCTGTTGCAATATTTTGTTTCTGGAAGTCACATTACTGTAAAGCTTACTGCTGTCTGTATTTTCTCTAAGGTTCCTGGAGATTCAATATCTGTGTTTATTTGTGCTTGACAGACTATGATGAAATCATTCCAATATATTATTTTTTTTTTCTCCTGAGTGATCTCCAGTGAATATTTGGCTCAAGAAATGTGATGACAGTAAGACCTCAGTTAATTCTCCCTTTATGCCTTGTTGGCACTCACCATAAGCTACTATAAGTTCAATTTAATGAAAACCCATTGCTGCATCAAGTTCCATTCCTTTCCAAACACAACCAAAACTCATTTAGTTCAATAAAACAGAATAAGAAATGATAATAAATGCTAGTAATATAAAGACAAAGCCATTTAGGGAGAGAAAAGTTATATAGTAACTGTACTTTTTTTTTTTTTTTTTTCCCTTAAGAATGTCATAGTGATTCTTTCCATATTACTTTCTTTTGGCATAAACACTGCAGGGAATGGTTCACTAGAGATTTAGGCATGATCAGACAAGATCCTTTGAATTTTCAGGATCACTATTGTGAGCCTATAAGACTTGCAATGAAGGAAAAGTCATGTTTAAGACTGAAAAGCAGAAGTGAAAGCACAGTTATACCAACAGCTAGATCCACTACATTAAAGTTTCCTGACTTATTAAATGATGAATTGATGAAGTGAGTCCTGGCTTGTGTGAGCTGACATGCAGTAAGTCTTATCATCTTGCTGTGAAAGCAGAGATGAAAACTGACTTTGAGTCATGGCTACATGGCTCTCACCGTCTGATGGGGAACCAAAGAGAGTGCATTAGGTAAGCACCATAAATAACACTATCATAGATTAGTTAAAATGAAATTTATTCTATAGCTGGAATTAGCAAAGCAGGAGGATGCTTCATTTCAACAACAAAGTGCTGACGCTGCTAAAGGTTATAATTCTTGCTGATATGTTAACTACCTACTGTATCACTGTATAAAGAAATAAATCATAGTTCTATGATTTAGAATATGTGAAAATTGATCTTTATAAATCAGAGTGTAAACACTGGATTTCTTCTGCTCTGCTACTCTGTCTTAGTCTCTCTTAATTCCAGTGGAGTTCCATGCAGTAATTATTTGCCAGCACTAATCTGCGTACATGTTTTTCGGTTTTCTTTTCTCCAACTACATCTATAAGTAACATCCTAAAAAGAAATGGATCTTAAATAGATCTTACTTTTTATTTATTTATTTATTTATTTTTTATGACAGAGAAGTATGATATCATTCCCGAGAAGCAGAAAACAAAAACAAAACAAACAAACAAAAAAAAAGGTAAGAGAAAGAATTAGAATTCTAGAAATATATATATATTTTCTTTCTGACAAGATCTGGAGCTGAAAAAAGGAAGGAACTCATATAATTTATTTCATGCTTTTCAACTTTCCTCTAGAAATGTTCTTCACATCTTTTGTTAGATATGCAGTTTTAAGGATCTTAATAGCAATTTTGTAGTCAAGGAAAGACCAGACTGTGGTCTCCTATCAGCTGTCATAACCTCTTAGGATACGTAGGATACAAATTTGCCCAGTGGTCTCTTTTAAATGGCTTTTATTCTACATAAATTTATGTCTTGGTAAGTAAGAAAATATCTTCATATTGAGAGAAGGGAATTGTTTTTGAATGCAAAAGTTTTTTTTTTTTTTTTTTTTTTTTTTGTTTGTTTTTTTGTTTTTTTTTTTTCTGAAAATCACAGGGGAAAATCTAGCCTAGAATTAGTGACACCTAATAAAACAATAATGTGATGCAGAAAAGCTCAATCTCATTTTGAGAAACTGTTAAAGGTGCTACAGGTTCATTCTATGTATTTGTTACTACAAGATATTTATTTGCAACTGTTTGCACTTATATTCTTTATTCTGTTCATTTAGGACTGAAGCTTACAAATTCTTAATAGAAAAATAAATTAATAAACATTGAAATCAAGATCCACTAAAAAGAAAGTATCTGCAATGCCTTTTTATCCTGTTAGAATTTCAAATGAAGAAGCTACAGTAGGAAAATAAAACATTACCAGCTGTGTGGAGAGTGCATCTACATTAGTAATTTAATTTGAATCAGCAAAAGCTTTGGAAAAAATACTTCCAATTCTTACCACTCATTTGCGCCACATAGTGCTCTTGAGATTTCTCTTGGATGAAAATTTACTGAAGCAGCTTCATCAAGGTTAGCTTTATCTATTACTGGAAGTCTGTCTTGGAAGTCTGTCCTTAGCAACAGTCTAGAGATGCTCCAGCATAACCCGTATCACCCCAGAATGTGAAGTAATGAAACATGGTGTTTATGCCAGGCCCTCAGTACCAAGTTTTTGACTCTACAAGACTGCTTATGTTGCACCTCAATAGATGCTAATATAGATATACATGTATATTGAATATTTCAGTGCTAATATTTAGCCAACAGAGAAGTACGATGTACTATCAGTCTTTGCCTTGACAAATCACGGAAGACTAGAAACCTGTAGTATTAGTTTACTGATGTTTGAAAAAAAAAAAAAAGCTAAATATTTAAATATTGATCATTTTGCTTCCAAATAGAGGTTGTTCAAGCTCATCTAAGCCTCTTTGGCCAGAAACATCTTGAGGTCAAAGCTAACAGGAAAACATTTCTAGTAGTTCTAAATTTCATCTGGAATATTAAAACTGAGAATTCAAACTTTTCCAGTAATATATCTGCATATATATTTTCAGAAAGGATATTAACATCTGAAGATTGTTTCATCTATCTTTGTTAAAAATAACAATTTAGATTGATGTTTGGTGTGAGGTAGTCTTTGGAAAATAGATTTCAGAATGTTCATGCGCAGCAGAGTTTACTAAACTCAAATAAACCTTCTTTTGTATTTCATATTTAGAGAAATCTGTGAAGAAGAGAGAAGAAAAAAAAAAAAAACACACAAAAAAAACAAAAACAACAACAACAACAAAAAAAAACCAAACAGAAAACAACAAAGTACATAGACCGTTATTTCTTCTTTAACCTATTACAGATTGTTCGTTTCAAAGTATGTATATAAAATAATAACATAAGAGGAAGAGGTATGGGAATGCATCTCTCTCCCTCCTCCCTCCTTTCCCCCCCTTTTTTTTTTCCTTTCTCTGGAAGCAGAAAATGAGAAATAAAGGAACAATCTTATATTTGAGAAACATCATAGGATTTGCTTGTGAAGCTCATAAATATTCCTTTTCAGTTAGTATAAAAAAAAATAAAAGGCAAACATGGTTTCTCTATTGAGTATTTCCTCAATTTTTCTTCTTCAGCCTTGAAGCACATTTTGTCAGTAAAACTAATGTTTTCTAAAAAATGGAACTTGTATTTCAGCAATAATCACTGTATACAAGCAGAGAGAAATAAACGTTCAACTACATTTATCAGAAGACACAGAGGCTTGCACAGTGTTTCTGTTACTACTCTGTTCATATAGCTAGATTGTGCAGTTACTATCTGCAATAATTTAATATTATTATATAAGGAAAGACCAAGTCAGCCAAAAACATTGGTGTCAGCAGGTGTTATAACACTGAGTTATAACATCATTAGTCTGACAAGTCTGCTGATAGATTAGCATAATATAGGATCATACTGATCTAGCCTCACATATTAATCAAAACACATCCCCAGACAGGATAAAATGGCTCAAGAGGCACAATAAAATGCATCTGAAATGGCATGAAATAAAGGAAAAAAAAAAAACAGTAAATATGCATGTACGTGACAGAAAAAAAAAAAAAAAAGTATGTGCAAACAAATATCTGGCTCCTTTGTTAATTGTTCCTTCATCTTTCAATAGCAATAGAAACAATTGCTATTTCTGTGGTTATTTCTGGCAATTAGATAGATAAGTACTAAACTAAATGCCTTTGAAAATATAAATTAAAGAAGGCAGATTGATGTTTCCTGGATACATTTTTAGCTGGCACAGAGACTAGGCTACTATCGCAATGCCAATCTTCTTCCAAATATTGGTTACTTAGCAATGTGAAAGCCAGGCATGGGTGATACAGTGAAAATACACCGTAACATTCATGCTAATCTAAGCTGTATCTGGAACAAAAGAGTCTGCTCTTTCACAGGTGCTTTTGCCTGTCCTGATTTCACTAATTTCTGTGCTAGCATTGTTAGACTTCAGAAAGGATATGCCTTGTGTTCAGGTAAGCTTGCTTAAATTTATTGAGAAAGTATATCCCTTTTCTTGAGAAAGTGAAAGTTTTCAGGCACAAGGTGAAGTGTTTTTAGGGACAAAGTTAAGCTTTTTTTAGTGGATGAACTATTAAATAGAGGATTTAGACTCAATAAAATAATTTATTCTTAGCTCTATCGCTTTTCTACTCTATTACTTTTTTACATGTACATCACTTCTTCTAGATATCTGTTTCTATACTACCAAGCTAAAAATATGAATGTGTTAGCCATTCATGTTGCAGTCAAATAAATGCAGATATGGCTGTTGTTATAACCCTTGCTGCTGACAAACCTACACATCAATAAAATTAGGTTCTTGTATATATCCATAATGCAATGTTTTCAGTACAGAGGCATTCAACACCATTTTGTTGTATGTTAAATACATGCCAGTTGCCATAAATTCTATAAGTGGATAATCCATTAATATACTTTTAATGTGTCTCTGAAACCTTCTACTATTTGCCAGGCAAAGTTGAGATATTCCTCCGAACAGCAAATGTGCTGCTCCAAATAGAGTAGACATCCAGGCAAATCTTCAGATCTTCAACTCCAGGAGTTTTGAGGTAGACAAATACTCCAAGCGTAAAGTTCAAAAATGGAGGGAAAGAAGGTTTAAAGAACTGAGGAACAGAATTGAATGCTGTCTTTTGAGAGATTTATATTTTTGAAAGAATGAGGAAAGACAAACAAACCAGCAGCTACTTTGTAAAACAGAATAGCAGTCCTTCCCTTTCTGGTGCTTTGAAAGAGAGTTATCTGTGTTTATCCGTTCAGAGTTTAACAGTACTTGATCAGTTTAGGCTTTAAATTTATTGATAAGTGAATGATATCCAATATGCAATAAATAAATAAATAAATAATGGGCTAATGGTGTTGTTGACTTCTTGCTCAATTTTCATGAAAATCAGGGTCTTGTAGAAGAAGTGTCTTAATATCAAAAGGACTAAACATTAAAATAATACACTTAGTACACCTCATCAGAAAAAAAAAAAAAACTTTAGATCCAGTTTCCTCTGGAAATTCAGAATTACTATCCAAAATATAAATAAATAACAAATTATTGTTAATTATTTGTTAATATAAATATAAAACATTGTTACATGCATTTTATATGCACATTAGAAAAACACATTTTAATACCATAAAATGTATCCTCCCAGGAAAACTGTCTAAACAGCAGCTGGGAAAACATAATATAGAGAGAGTACATTAAAGAAGCAAAACAACGCAGCAGACTTCTTACCAAATTCAATATTTTTGCAGTGTATTATATTCACTTTTACCAAGCATATGTACAATGACCTCTCCATTTTTAAGATCAAATTAAGCTGGATCCCAGTTTTAAAATAAATTTGAACATTTCTGTTCTGCTTAATGAGCCCTGTTTTATATAAACCAGGGAAAAATTGACATCTCTGACATAGACATAGATGTATCAAGACTTCAGGACATGTAAATGCTACCTATAAATCTGCTAAATATAGCCTGGATCTCCCATTGCAAAGTTCTAGGAGAATTGTCAAATGATCAGATTCTCTCAGCTTAAGATAGAAATATAGTTTGATTCCACTGTCATTCTCATTGCTGATCCAAAAAGGAGTCACTTTTTTCTTAATGAAATTATATGTGAAAAATGCAGAAAGCTAAGGAATCTTTAAACTTCTACAGGTAGCATTAAATTTATTATTAATCTTGTATCACATAAAATGAGCCTGGAAGATGTTTACACATTTACAACATTTAGTGGATCTGTTTGTCTCAAAGCATTAACAACTGTCCTATCGTTTGCTGATCAACTGTCAAATATAATCAAACAATTCCTGACATATAAAAGACCTGTTCTCAAAAATGAGTGAGACACTGCTGTTTCCTTATGTGATATATTTCAATACTTGAGTATCATTAAATGGTTGTTTCTAATATCAAAGATAAATGTACACCACTGCAATTATTTAATTACTCTTTACACTATCTCCTCATACACAATAAACTAGTTTACTACTTTCCTCTTTGTAGCAACTTTTTACATAGTTGAAGGTTCTTAACAAATGCCCTTTCAGTCTTCTCTCCTCTAGAGTATAGGAACCCAATTGTTGCAGTATCTTTGGTAAGTCATATTTTATAGAACCTCCAATGAGTCATATTTTAAGAAATAATATCTTGAGGACATGGTAAGCCTATTTTTTTAATTAGAAATTCAGAATACAGCAGGATTAGTTCAGTCATCCACTCAAAGACAATTACCTGATATTAGATGTACATTTTCTAGTGTTTGCAGACATAAGCAGGAGTAATTCTCTATAGACTGCATCTAAGAATTTTTCTCCTTTTTACATGAAGCAACTAGTTAAACAATGGTAATCGTAATTCCAAAACATATTCTCATCTGGTATTAATTTTATCCTAAACAAAATTATTGTCATAGCACCAGAAAAAAATGAGTATGAAAGGTTACAGTTATTATGAGAAGCTATTAAAAACATAAAAAGAAAAAAAGATAAAAATATAAAAAGATAAAAGAACTAACTTCCTTCTTTCTTTCTTTCTTTCTTTCTTTCTTTCTTTCTTTCTTTCTTTCTTTCTTTCTTTCTTTTTTTTTTTTGAAAGAGGATGAGAATTTATTTTGCAAGATATACATGCTGCATATTACTGTTTTATTCCAGCTCATGCACCTAACCATACAGCTTGATTTTTGTTGGTTATGCTCCCTGCACCAACAGTTTGCTGGCAAGGGCAGACATAAACTAATGAAAACACTGTCCTTGTTTCTGCTGTCTCAAGTATCAGCCCACACAGCTCCCAAGATGAGACCTTTGCAGCTTATATATGTTAGAATAAAATTTGATTTAATAACTATATATTAAATTGTATTATCAATGCATATAATGGCTGTTATGTTATACCTATACATATAAATGAAATAACTATTAAATTAATTAATTAAACATGTTAAATATGTTAATTAATATATTATATATTACTAGTGTATTGAATGATTATTTATTATGATTAATATATCTTATTATTATACATCTTATTATTATGATTAACATATCTTGCATTGATATCTATATAATGATATTTCTATTATTATATATAATTGCTGTTATACCTATACGTATAGATAGATACTGGAGAGGTCTCATCTTGGGAGCTTTGTGGGCTTACAAAAGGTGAAGCCTTGGAGCAGCTTCACACTGTCCCAGTATGGACAGCAGCAGCTGATAGGGCTGTTGTTAAGGTCCTCAACCTAGCCCAGCAACTGAACCTGTAGGAGATTCTGCATAGATATCAGCTGCTGACCCATCATCTCCCTGGTACTTGTGACAGCAGACACAAGGACAGTGCATTCATTAGTTTTATGTCTGCCCCAGCCAGAAAACTGTTAGTAGGGAGAACTACATAGAGTGTCTGACTGCTTCCACATTCCAAGGTCAAGCATAAGCTTGGAATGCTTCTAGTCTGGTGTTTTTTTTGTTTTGTTTTGTTTTGTTTTTTCCCGTTCTCTCTCTCTCTCTCCATTTGTTTCACACGGAGAGCAGAATGTGTGATATGCTACCTGAAATGCCAGCTCTGACCATTTCCCTCCTGGGATGGAAAAGCAGAATAGTAGCTAGAGCATTACATTCATTAATCCCAGTTCCTGTAAGGGTAAGCAGTTGTGGTCATGCAGATTCTTGTAGCTACTCAAGGCATGAGGCAAAATGGTTGAGATCCTCTCATTTTTCCATTTATTTCCTTTCATTGCTTCCCAAGAAGGAGGCAGGGAATAACAAGGCATCCTTATATCTCTTCTTTTTTCTTCATTTTCTGCCTCATTTTTTGGTGCCTCAACTTTATGAGCAGATGGAGAGTATATATTTATGTTTGAGGTTTGAGTGTCCAGGATGTAGTCAAAAAGAAGCAAAGCCATAGCTAAATAACACAAGAACAAACAACAAAGAGTAACAAAACTAAATCTTTTACAAAGCCTGTTATCAATCCCCCAAAGCTTATTATTATAACTTTACCAGCTTGAAAAAGCAAAGGATAATTGTTTACCTGACTAAACTGTGATATTTTTACACTAGCTTTAGTGATCTTGCTGCAGGCTGACATAAAACAAATGAAGTTTGTGTAATAAGTCAATCAGTACTATGATGTATATTTTCTCTGCACAGGACTTCCATACTTCCATGCCCTATAATTAAAAAAAAAAAAAAAAAAAAAAAAAAGTAATTTTAAGGTAATTTTCTAGCTTCAGTTCAAATCTGGAGTACTACAGAAGTGTAATTAGGTGTTTGAAGCCACGAGCTTCAGGGGCCAAAATACAGAGGCAATAATTTAGGTAGAAGAGTCTACATATTCAGAAACTCAATTTTTTAGCAGACACCAGGTATCCTTGAGGAATCGATATCTGAGGGTAGAGCTATAGTTGCAGTGGATTATGTGGAAAGAATTAGGATTTGTCTCAGACTAGTTTAGAATAAATTGCCTTTGGTCATGGTGTATTCTCTTATGTAGCCCTATTTTGGACTTTAAGCATGTCATTTAATTAGTTTTTAATATACATTGTTTTTTTTTAATTATTTATATATATATTTTTAGTGCAATTAAAATATACATCATTTTCTGAATCCTCATATCACAAACATATTAAACTTAGGATAAAATAACAGCACAACATATGCTGGCCATACCATAAGAACATAATGGCCTTACCATGAGAAACCTTTATGAGTAAAAGTCATATTTTTAAATATTTTCATCAATATTTTCATCAATATTTTAAATATTTTAATATTTTCATCATTTCTGTAAATATATAAAAATCTTGATGCTTTTTTTTTCCCATAACCTGTTATGTTTTGAAGAACATCAGTTACTTTGCAAAAACAAAAACAAAACAACAAACAAACAAACAGAAAAAAAAAAAAAAGAAGCAAAAACCAGCTTTGTTTCTTGTAAATTTTCTTTGAACATTTTGCTGGCAAGAGAAATTGGACCACAGAAGCTTCATCTTTGTTCTTAAAAGTATTTTGTTTCTCTCTAAAAGGCAGAAAAAATGTGTTCTATTAGTAGGTTCAGAAAAAAGTAGTGACTGAAAAGCCTTGTATTAGACAGAGTAGAGAGAAAATTTTGATCTTCCAACTTTATGTTGAAAATGTCAGACAATTGATATTATGTCAGGAAGCAGAAAACATTGGCCATTGCAATTATCAAGTTGATTATTTTATTTTATTTTATTTTATTTTATTTTGTTTTGTTTTGTTTTGTTTTGTTTTGTTTTATTTTTCGTTTTGTAGAGACAGCTTCCTTAATTCCTTCTTATTTACTGATTTTTCAACTTTAGTTTGAAAGTATACATTTTCATTCTGTTCACATGTCATACAGAACAAATGGTGAAAGACTGGAAAAATATATAAAATAAATACAAAATGTAACAGTGAATAGAAGCATCTACCTGATGTTTTGATTCATGTAATCATTCTGTTCTCTATAGCATTTCCAAGAGCTACTGGGAAACCTTTAACTCCACCCTTAGTTGCCAAAAGATGAGGGATATGCTGTCAAAAACAAAGAGAGAACCTTCAAGATTATGTGGCCAAAATGTTCAATACTGGAAAACAAAATGTTTTCTATAATTTTATTAAAACACCTGAAGAACTGTTATATTTATGTGTAAACTGTATTCTCTGACAATAAAATGAAATCACGTGTTCTACCATTCAGAAATAACAAGGCTTGTAACACATCACTTTTTATGTTAGATAAAAGATGTCTATGGATTAAAAATCCATAATGGGATTACATTATAATCCACAGGTAAGAGCAGGATTCATGTCAAAGGATTCCAACTATAGTTTTATTAAGCTTTCCTCTTACTTTTGGAGATTAACTAGCAGGACAATATCTGACATACTTGATATAGCAACAGAAAGAATTTCTGTGGTTTCCACTTTGTATATCTGTCAGAAACACTAATAGAAGAGCTATTGCTGAGCAGTTTTGAAAGGTTTACTCTCTGAGGTTTATAAGTTTGTTTAGAATGTACTTTCTGAGGAAAGTGCATTGTAAGAGCACATTTTTAATCTTCATGGTTTAAATACATTTAGGACTCACAAGCAATTCAGGAAACTTAATGGCCTTTGTATAAAGAGGAATTGGATATGGTTAATATGAAAAGTAGTGTTATAGATAAGCCTGACATTAAAAAAAAAAACAAAACAAACAACCATATACTAAATGAGCATCCTGCAACTTTTGTCTTGCTAGCTTGAAAGAATAATGGGAAATTCTGCATTTTTCTCTTCCATCAAGCAACAACAACAACAACAAAAAAACATGCATGAACCAAATGGCTGTACATGTTAAATTGAAGTAACCAAAATGCTGAGTTTCATCAAGATGGAATAAGTTCAACTCATAGCTTGACAGTACATGAACTGTTAACTCTCATAGCTTGACAATACATAAACTGTTAAAAGCTCATTTAAATCAGTAATGATATGATATGATCTTTAGCTTGTACTCTTCATTTCATATAAATGATATGAAAACAAAATATATATATATTTTATATATATATATAAATATATCTGTATATATATATATATCTGTAAATATATATCTGTATATATATATCTGTAAATTTTATAATTAAATTAATAATATATAATTAAATTAATAATTTTATAATTAAATTTATAATTAAATTGTATTTTATATATATATATAAATATATCTGTATATATATATATATCTGTAAATATATATCTGTATATATATATCTGTAAATATATATATATATCTGTAAATATATCTATATATTTGTAAAGTCTTGAGTCTGCTCTTATACAAAGAAGTGAGTTGTAGCACTGTTGATTCTGTTGTTTACAGCATGAATGAAAGTCACTTCAAAAACAAGTTGTAGTTTTCATACTGCTTCTTGCTTTTTCTTATATTACTAAAATAGACAGTATAGAAACATATCTATAACTCTGATTACATTTTAAATGGCTGTTTTATGCTAATTCTTCCTCCTGGAAGGTAAGAATACCTATATGAAAACCCAAATAGAACCCAAGGTATTGCTGGAGAAAGCCTATCTCAGAGATCCATGCTGTCAATACAATGTTGTTCCGAAATTCATTTATTTTATTTTATTTTTTTCAGTTAGACACTCTGAAAACTTAGGGAAGAAACTTCATAAGTCTTAATTATATCTAGTTTTGAATTCTCAGTGAATATATATGTAAAATATACTAATGCAACTTGGTCTTCTACTATTAGAGGTACAAAGAACCTAAAACCTAAACAGTTGCAAAAAGGTTACACACAAGAAAAACCTTCTGTGTTGTAGCACAGGCCTAATAAAGAATTGTAAAATAATAACACTGGGGAATCATTTGTTAGATGTTTAAAATCATTTGTTAAGTACCTGTTTTTATTCCATTTGAATAATATGCTAAAGAAAAAGGAAACACTCTAAAGTTGTTGTAAACAAATCAGTAATTAAAATGCATAATGATGAAATTTGCATTTAGCCTGTATTTGTGAAGTTTGTATTTGTCATGCTTAACTTTTACCCTTTGCTTGTTGCAATAAATTGTGACAGGATTTCACATTCTGCAAGATAGATAATTTCTTTGCATTTTGTAAACTAAAGCCCTTTAGTACTTGCATTTAAATTTTAACAGATAGCAACCAAATTCACTTTCGTTTTTCAAGAGCACTTTGTAGATTTCTTAAACTTTTCAGGCCAGTAGAAATCACCATACCCATCTTGACTGACATCTCAGTATAGAACTTCAAAGTACTAATTATCACATCCAAACCATAGCATTTTTTCTAACCTGTGGCAAGATTTAAAGAATCTATATACATTTGATTTACAGACTTTAAGTAATATAAAATATATCTAATTCCTATATAAATCATGCTAGAGTTATTAAACTCTGATAAGATATGTCTTATGTCCATTCTTAAAGTTCTAGCAGTTATGTTTTCTTGAATTTTGCTCTACTAAAATAGTTTAATATTTTAATATATTTTAATATAGATACATAATTTCTTCTTTAATGTACATTAATGTACGCTGTATTTTTTTGTCTTCCACCATCACGCTCATTGAGTTTGGTGCATGAAATGAACATTCCAAAATAGAGTATCTCATGCAAATTGAAGAAGGATTTAAAGCGTGGTGTTGAAGAAGAGAATACAGGAAGCCAACCAAATGAATGAACATCTATTAAAGGATTATCTTCCTTTCCCCTCCTGTCCAAACAAATGCTGGTCATGAAATGACCAATTCAACTGTAATGAGAATACTTACACAGGAAACTAAGGAATCTGAGATTTCAGGTTAATGTAACATCACAGAACAAATAACTTCATTTGTTAAAACATTTGTTCAATTCTTTTGGACAGGTCCATGGCATGTTTAGAATTTAAAAGTGCCTAAGAAGTACGCAAGTATCAAGCCAAACACTGTGCTAAAGGAGCTAAGACATCTCAACAGAAATGATTATACATTTTGTGATTTTGGATAAACTGTCCAAGGCTTGCATCCCTAAATATGAAAAAAAAAAAAAAAATAATAATCTTATACAAACTACATATACTGATACTATACTACATATTCTGATACTATTCTAGTATCAGCAGTCTGATTTACTTTATGCTAGGCTAGGTTTTGAGTAACACAGTTTTGTTTTGTTTTGTTTTGTTTTGTTTTGTTTTGTTTTTTAATATATTTTAAAATAAATCTATTTACTGTCCTGTTCGTGCTTCATATTAAGCATTTGAGTCATCTTATTCACATTGGGGGATTAAAGCTAAGAATGTGCTTAGCTTTAGCATGTGATCTGTGTGACTAAAGCTTTTACTTTGAGATTCTAATTCATAATTACTTTTAAAAATAATAACTCACAGTTTCTTTTATTTATTTATTTATTTATTTATTTTATTTTTTTTTTTCCTAGTAACAACTTAGCATTCCAAAGACTAGAGTTTGATTTGTACTATGCAAGATCAACACGCAGATGTTTAAGTGCTTCACACAGCTCTCGATACCTGTTTCATGGAGTATTTTACTACTCAGTAACTATGGAATTTAAATGCTTACCCCAAAAAAATGCTGGGAACATCCATAATTAACTTGAATATGAACAGAAAAAAAGTTACTTTTTGAATGCTGAAATTTTCTTAGTCATCACATATCTATTGTCTCTTCTATCCAAGTATCTAATAAAATAACCTTCTAGCTGTAGTTAGCCTCTGCAATCTTCTTGCATCTTCCCCTTTCACATGTTTTTACTGCAGAGGAAGGGAGCTATTTGACAGCTTTCCTGATTTTTGTTCAAGATAAAATAAGTGGTATACAAGTTGTCATACCGTTCTTCTCAGTCACAGTTCTGTTCTCAAAAGATCACCGCAATGGACAAGAAAACAATTTGCTTTCCAGATTCATTCATCTATTGTCAATGATACTGAGACTGCATAAAAATGGAGGCCTCCTGGTATTTCTGTACTAAGAAATGAAGGAGATTATGATAATTTCCAAAAAGTATCTAATGAAGTTTTACTCAAGCATGTATCAGAAAAGGGTCAATTTGGATCTGGAACCTAGCATAAAATTATATTGTTTTTCTAAGTCACATCCTTTGAAATATGCTTAAATGAAGAACACAATATGAAATGTTATTAACTACCCTAGAGCTACTGTGTACCTTCCACGTTAGCTCATATAAAATGTTGTAAACCAATCATTAAGGTTTGTTTTGTGTGTGTTCTTTCATATGTCCATCTCATCAAGGCTCACCCAGTGATCTGTGAGGCAAGCAATTCTGCCTGTCAGCTTTTCTTACACATCCAGGAAAAATGAGCACAAAAGAAATTGACTTCAAGCGATATTCACTTCTGATTTGTTACTTTTCATCCCAGACTTGGGCTATGCCCCATTACTTCCTACACACTGTTTCAGTGCTTGAATCTGTCAGAAAAAAATAATAGTGAGAAGGAGAAAAATGTTGGTAGATCACTGCAGACAGAGAACACTTTACATTTATTTTAATTCTTTGCTGAAAGAACTGTTAGTTTCCAAAGTCTTTGGAGAAGTTTATAAACACCAATTAGGATAAAAGACATTTGTGTAAAATAAATAAATAAATAAATAAATAAAATTGTAGATATCTAAACCTTAGAAAGCTCAGTAATTTCTAAGGAATTTTAACATCAATTTATTTAAAAGTTTCAGATTGAAATGCTGATCCAAACAGCTAGGAGAACAATATTTAATTATCACTGTCTCATGCTTATGGTGTTGTAATAAGATGTACCATACAGATTTTGATAGACAAAGCAAACAAACAAACAAACAAAAACTCTAAAAAGACTCTTATTAATGCAGTATCTTATTAGGATAGTTAATTAAGAAATTAGGATAATTAGGATAGTTAATTAGGATAGTTAATTAGGAAAGTTATAGGAAAGTTATTAATTAGGAAGTTATTCTTCAGAATATTTCTGCCTGCAATATAATTTCTAATAGTTCAGTCCTTTTCAGGACCCCATAAAGGATGAGATCAAGATAGAAGTCTTAAGCCATGCTAAAAATCTCTCAGTATTCAGTACCTTTTTTAATTAGTGGTTAAAGCCACCATTTATGGTAAATTTAAAGTATAAATAAACTGTTTTCATTTTTGCATACTTAGGAATCATTATGTGATTTTTTCTAGTCAATGACTGTGTCAACTTCTCCATTGAATGGCAAGGCTTTGCAGCTTCCTACTACTTACAGTATAATTTACTGACAGGATTCTAGTGTATTGTATATGTCTTCTCACTTTCATGTTTCATATCTTACTGATGACATAATGATCTTGTTGGTTTACTTGCTCCTTTCACTAGTTATGGAAAAAGAATCTTCATGTTCCCATTTTTATTTTTTTTTTAAGTCCTGATCCAGTAACACTACACACATTGCAGCAAGGAAATGGAGATCAGGCTGGTTTGCGTCATAAAATGTTTTCAGTATTTCTCTCTTTATATGTGTTTCCACTAAAGCTCTTTCAACCATCCCCCTGGAAGTGATCCACAAATCTACTTTGTCAGCAAAGACTATAGGAATAGAAATTGAAGAAAATTTGTTCTTCAGTAAATGAGTAAAAAAGCTCATTTCTTCAGGGTTGAATTCTCTGGAAATTTAAAAAAGCCTACTGAAAGTTTTTCTTAACTTTTTTGTCTTGCAAATTCTGTCTCTGATACAGTGGGTCTGGTAGGGAACAACAACTTTACTTTTACCAGATATAAGTCCGTATGCATCCACAAAAAATGTGTACATTGAATCCTGTTGTTATGGATATTGACTGACAGAAATTAAGCAGCAAAGAAATCTTCAGTCTGTGTTTTAAATTAGAAGACAGTAACCATGTGAAAACACACAGGAGTTCAAAAGCTACCAGGGAATCTCATTAAAATGACTCTTACTGCAAACATTTTAAGTTGAAGGAGGAAAAAAAAGGAAATACCAAAAAATAGAAATGTCAAAGGCTTCTAGATTTCATAAAAGCTATCTACGTTACGTAGATTTACCACAAAACCTAGATCAGTTAGCCCTTCTTCTAATATCTAGCATGTTCAGGCATATTAACATAGTCCACTCTTACATAAAAGGAAGTTTCTGTTCACAAAATCTCCCCAGGTATATTTATTCTTTAAATAATGTTCCAAAGAATCTGATGGATTTTCATTTAGGGTTTCAGGCAAGATGATAAAATCTTAAAAATAAAATCATAATACATCAATTATACAGTAGTACCAGGAGACTTAAGATGATACAATTGAGCCATTCCAGAATGAATTTCATAATTTTATTATATTCCTAATGTTCCATCATTTTCTGCAATTGAACTTTTAGCACAGCATCTTTTGCAGGCTGTGATTCATGTAATCTGAATCAATCCATGAACATAAGGTGTTCATAGATCTCAAATATCAATGTTCGGTAGTTAGAGAAATTAGTATCATTGTAGCTTAGCATTTAGAGGGCAATTTCTCTACCAGATATGAAATGAAAACAGTATATCTGAATTTCTGCCCCTTTCTGAAATTTTGGCATCTAATTTAAGGATATCCATTAGATGCCTTCATCACCCTCCCTTTTCAGGACCCAGTCCTGAGGAGAAAGCTTTAAAGAAGAATGTGGATTTATGGACTTAACATGGATTTAAATATCACTCAGGTGATATTACTCTTTTTTATTTTTTATTTTTTCCTAGTAGATCTGCACTGACCAAGTTCTTAGTGAGGGAAGAAAAAAAAATAAAGAAAACAAAAAAAAAAAGTTTCCTAGGCTGCTGCAGCATTAGAGGAATTAAAACCAGTCTTTAATGTTCCTGTTCAGAATACATCAGAGTTATCTTGCTGAAGCTGACCTATATGTAGCATATGATGTAATATTTATGTAGACAGAAGTAGGATGAGTGGACAACTTAATTAGCAAGTCAGTAACCACAACACCCGTCTCAGACTGTGATCCTTGGAATCCTTGGAATACATCTATTTGTTCCAGTTACTGAATAATGTAAAATATGTAATAGGGGACAGCCAGGTACAGAGGTAAAGGCACGTTGATTTAGGTGCTGCCAACCTAAGGACAACATGAAAGTGATCTGCCTCAGAATTTCCCTTTCATAGCACAATACTTGGTGTCCAGGTGTGGAAAGCCTGATAAGCACCCTATTCTCAGCTACCATTTTTTGTTGTTATTGTTGTAATTTTAATTATTATTTCTTTTTATTGCAGAAATGTCATGAGATTTCACAGAATCACCAAAACACTTGATGATTTTAAGTGAATTATGCTTTTAAAAATCAGTATTTACTTTGTTGAACAACTTTTTCTCCATTCAGATTTGTTTCTTTTCCTATACAAAAACTTTTTTTTTTTTTTTTTTTTTTTAATATATATATATTTAGAAAGCTGTCTTTATTTGAATAATTCTGAAAGGAATTTACTAGATCTTGATATAGATGTAGTCATGTATAGGTACAGGTGGAATTACTCATCCAAGAGAGCTAAGTCTTACTATTGCTACATTGTGCATAAAAAAAACACAAACCTCAATCACATGTTTGAGAAAACAGTGAACTGAGTACACAGAATGAGGAATACATGTAATCTTTTAGCTTCTAGCTCAAGATGTTATCAGAATATACGGAAGTGATCTAAGCGTTGAAATAGTATATATTGATTGATTTGAACAGTATATATTGATGTAGTGATTATGTATAACCAATGGTGGACATTAAAACCAAGACTTTCTCACTGAAAAGAAATGCCTGGACTAGTAATTGCAAGAGTCCTTGTACATATAGGATAGATTTAAGAGAGAAGCTAGACAATAGAACTTTACCTAATATTTCATCTTTATACTAGGCAAGATTTGTAGCTTGTCTGTTTTACCAATTGTTGGATGGGGTTTTGAACAACCTGTTCTAGTAGGAGGTGTCTCTGCCCATGTTGTGGGGGGTGGAGGTGTTGGAATTAGGTGATATTTAAAGCCCCTTGCAATCCAAAACACTCAATGATTCTATGTTTCCATGATTTAAGTGTTTCTGTGCGTGGAAAATTGATGATGATGATGAAGATGATGATGACAATGACAACTTGGTCTTGGAAGCTAATTGCTTCAACTGTTTTCTGGTAACTCTTTTGGTTTTGATAAGGCTTGGTCAGCTTCAGCAGATGAAAATGGGGCCCAAAGATCTGTTTATCTTCTGACATCAGCTTTGACTTTTTTTCTTTATTTACAGAGAGTAGTTAGTGTTGATTGCTATAAATAATCCTAACTGATTCAATTATATGAGCAGAAAAATCTATGTCCAGTGCTGCATTCCATATTTACAGATGACATCGACACCAAGTAGCAAAAAACCTTTCTAATGATCAATAAAGCTCATTTAAACTCATTGATTACATTTATACGCTTTCTCATCAGAGAGGTTTAAATTAAATATCTTAACTCAAGTTCCTAAATTCATTCAAAATACTGCTGCCTGCTCAGGAACTTCTTAATATGTCTTAGTATTATAATGGCTAGATACATTACCGGATTCATGGCTGGTGAATAAATCACCACTAATATCACTGAAATATTGAAGAGGGTGCAGATTAGAGTAGTAGTCATGCCACTTAATATGAATTGAGAAGGTGTGCATGTTCCCATATATTTTTTTTTTCAGAGAAAATTGTCAATTGACAAATATAGATTCACAGCGCAAAAAATCTGTGCATACCCAGCAGCTTTTTAACACTTTCCTATATTTTCCTATGTATACCTTAACAGAATCAGAATGGCTGAGGTTGGCAGAGACCTCTGGAGGTCATCTGGTCCAACTCCCTGCACAATTAGGGCCACCTGGAGCAGGCTGCCCATGTCCAGGCAGCTCTCTGCTGCACAACCTCTTGTCCACAACCTCTCTGAGAAACCTGTTCCAATGCTCTGCAAAGAACTGCTTCCTGATATTTAAATGGAACCTATTTTGTTCCATTTTGTGCCCACTGAAATAACCCTTAATAATTTTGCATACAGCTAAGGATAGTGACGGCATGCTCACTCTTACAGTTAAATCATATTGATTTTTTTATTTTTTCATATCATTCAATTTCTCAACATCAAATTTCACCATATCTTTTCAGAAGTTACTGTGATGAATCAACAGTTAGAAACTTTTAAACAGTAGATGGCCAAACACAGACACAACTAAAATTCAGAGTGTCACTGTATGTTCCGTTCAGTCTATCCCTGAGCTCCTGCAAAATCCACTGGCACTCCAGTTTTGCTTAAAGTGGCCCTGCTAGCCTTCTTACCCTTTCCTTCTTCTATACATAAGTTTTGCAACTTACATGGAAATAAAATAGCATTTGTACAGACATCTTCAAAGATAGCCTTTCGGTTGTTTCTGCAACATCTGTGCTGGAGAAAACTTTCTGTAGGAGGAGATGAGGTTGTTGGAGGTAAAAGGGATTAGAGATAAAGATATAATGATTTAGGCACACAGTTCTACTGTTGGCTTAAATTCTACAGAAGTCCTTGTAAAATTTTAAATACTGCTTGCAGGTGGTTAATAATGTGTATTGTCTCACATGGGACCAAGTATTCTCTCCTTTTTGTGGATACAGTGGCTAAAAGGAACAGATCAGGGAAAGCTTTTTACATCTGAAAGGGTGCTAAACTGGTGCATATGGTGGCTGGTATCAGCTGGTTTTCCAAACAGCTCTTTGTCACAGACGACCATGTTTCATCAGGCCCACACACCAAATATAGCTAAAATGTCATAAAAACTATGCAAGATATATTTGTCTCTCTATTGTGCTGACATTTTTTTTAATTTATTTTTTTTTTTTTGTTACACTTCTCCACCAAAGGAGAACTAGACTGAATTAATTCTTTACTTGTCTAGAGATCAATGAGACACTTTCCTTCATGTTTGTACTTGTCCATTTCTTTAGTATCAGGAATGTTGCCTATTTGGCAAACAGAGAGACCTGAAAATTAAGACCAAGTTGTTTCCTCACACGGCAGTGACAGAAAACTGCAGGTTCATCTTCCTACATCACCATAGTCTGTTTTGCATTAGGAAGATATATTAGTTTCCATAGCCATGTTTTATACAAGGAACAAATACAAGTGCTAAACCAACCAGTCTCAAATATGTTGCAGAGTTTTGGTTTTGTTGATTATTTCCAACAAGCCTGAATTAGTGACTTTATAGGGCAATCATACTTACTCTCAGAATTGTAAAGTGAAATAAAAAACCTTCAATTCCATTATTTTCACCTGTAAGACAGCCTGCTCTGCATTAAATTCAGGGAAGTAGAAGTCTCTTGACTTCTGTTCTTTATAGTCATCTTTTTTCTCTTCTCATGATTGAAAAGACAGAGCTGAAATCAAGCCAGAGAGACACTGAACAAACTTTGTAGGCATGCATAGCAAAATAATGATTCATTAATAAGAGAAAATTAGTTCATTCACCATATAGGCTTTTTGCAGAAACAAACCACTCTTAACAGGAAGAATGCATTACTTACCAGTACAACAAGCTGTAATCAGAGAGGGGAAGGAACAGATAAGAATTAAGAGAGTAAGTTCAGTTCCTGGAGATTGTATCCCAGGTTTGATTTCCTGCTTGACTTTTCACAAACAAATAATTTATTGTGTTTTATGTTACTTTGGGTTGCTGAATCTAAGACAAAAAAGAGAAAGCTGATTTAAGACTTCCTATGTAGCTATAGATAAATGCCAGCTTCTGACAAAGAACAATCCAAACTTGCTTTCTCATTCTGTAGAGCTTTTCTATGTAAATACAAGAGGTACAGATACTAAGAGACTGTGTAGCACTGTGTGTTACTATCAAGCAGTTGCCACTTTCCAAAAAAAAATTAAATGTTTGCATTTCAGCAATAAGGAAACTGTTTTACAGACTATATGTGAGCATCCTAGAGAACCTTTTAAGACACCACACTGGAAATCAATTATATTGGAACAACTGAGTTGAGTGAAGTTGCTTGAGGCCAAGAACAAATGAAGACGAGCTTTTAATTGCATTAATGCTTTAGAATTCTCTTACTCATGATTTTTCATACTATTACAGCTAAGGAGATAAGGAGATGGAAAACAGCCTAGTAAATACGTCAGGGACACATGGTTAAGTTCTGAGCTGTTGGTGATAATAATTTGTGGCAGAAAACAAAAATATTTTATTACTTGTCATATAGGCTATCTAGCAATATGCAACATTTGTTGTGTTTTCACCTATAGATTGCCATCTCATGTCAGATGCAGAGTTGCTGAAGTGTAAAAATGTAGTGGACCTGATCCAATGCCTGTTGAAGTCAGTGAGACTCCCTCTAATGACTTAGCTGGGCACTGAATTGTACAAAAATTTTTTACTCAAGCTTGTTCAACTATATTCAGTGACAGATGAAGATACCATCATTTTTGAATTACAGATTTCATATTCTATCAGTGAGATAATGCTTTATGCTACCGAGGAGGAATTGAAATAGAAACAGAGATTTAATTTGAGAAATATTTAAAAACAGAAGGCTTCTATGTTTATTTATGCATATTCTTTTAGCTGTGGAACATATTCTGACTTCAGTAATTACTTCATTAGAGTCTCTGCTGGGAATTTGAAATGTGATCACCAGTGAGGCAAAGAAATCACCAATATATATCCTGAACTACTTTACTACTTTTCTGTCTTTTTTTTTTTTTTTTTTTCCAAATTGCTGGGATCTTTTACAATGCTAGGATTGCCAAGTATAATTAATTTTCCAACTGCTAGAGATCTCCAACAAGATTCTTCCAACAAGATTCTTAAAAAGCATTCTTATTCTGTTGCAATTAGTTCAAGTGAAAAAAATGAAGTTTGAAGAGAAAGTTAAGCAGAGCTATGTAGAGTATAGAGTACAGAAATGTACAGCTTTATTATGGGAATACTTTAACTGGAGGAACCTGTTTCAATTTCTTTACCTTTTCTATTCAAGTTGAAAACAAACAGGAAAAATATTTTGGATTACCTTAGGTTATTGAACTTGCTCTTTTTGCTCTTTTTTATTGTCTTTATTTATATATGTATATATTTTAATGTATAGACAACTCCTCCTTATACTGCTCAAAAACATGCATTGCAAAGCTCACAAAATAAATAAATCAATCTTTCAAGACATCTTTGTAAAAAAAATGTAATTTATTGAAATTAAAGTCTGAGAACAAAATGTTACTTTACCCATTTTCATATGTGACCTGTCAATGCCAATTTTCAAATTCACTTGTCTTAGTTCAGCAAAATACGATAGAATTTGAATTTGTTTAGCAGATACTGCATAATCTGCTAACCTGGACACGTAGTCTTGTGACCTCACTCCTGACAAGGCAGGTGCATAAAGTTGTTGTGAAAATCAGTTTCTAGGCTTGAAATAATAAAATTGAAGCTAAGACCTACTGCAAAACCTTTTTTCATTCTCTCTGTTCTTGAAACACGTGCAACACACTGTGCCTCGCAAACTGTGAAGAGCTGCACGTTTAACTGAGACTGCAATTGATACTGAATATTCAAAATACTTTAGGTCTTTCAATTCTCTGGGCAGTTTGAAGTATGTATGCTTACAAGGGCCAAGATTTTCAGCCTACTTGGTACAGTAGCAAGCTGCTTTCTCAGTGTGTGGGATTAACAGACTGTAATGTGATACAGTTGATCTGTATGTCATGTGGGACTGCATGCATGATGTGATGACACGGTTTTGTGGATTGCACTGTGCAGCAGAGACACAACAGAAGAAAAGGATGGCAAGGACCGTTTGATTAGAAGAAACAGTGTAGTTTTGAAGACAGTATCTTGTCTGCATCATGGAATAGAAAGCTTTCTTATCTGAAAAGCAATGGGATTGTCCCAATTACTTGGTCAATGTATTTCAGCAGAAAAGAATTTAGGCAAAAATGTCTATCTATGTCATGGGAAAAGTTATCAGAAATGCCTTTGTTGTATGTGGTAACCTACACTATTCAACATTCAATGTTACCTTTAAAGCATTTCAGGTTATCTATATTGTGGCAAGATAGGGGCAAATGTGGAACCTTTAAGATTATCTGTTTTTAATGTTAGATATCTATTTTATGTTATCTAGAATATTTGCCACTGGAGACTACCTGAAATGCTTCAGTGTCTATTCTGACCTTGTTTTTGACATTGATTCAGATGTTGATTGACTACCTACCATTATGGAGGAAGTACAGTATGAGAAGTGGCTTACCTCCTGAGGTAGGACTGAGTTTTGTCATATTAAATGAATTCTAAATTAATCTCTTGTCACACACCAAGAAATAATTTCAAACAACAGGCCTTTCAGATATAGCTATTGAATTGCTGTCAAAACCTATTAAACCATCTACTCAATGATCTTACAAGAATTTTAGGGAGTTTAGTTCTTGGGCAAGAGAAAGAATTGAAAATTCCACTGAGGAAGTGTGCACTCTGGCTATAGATTTTCTGTCAGGGAAAATTAATTCAATATGCAATTAAAACATCTGTTTAAAATTTTGTGTGTTTTTCTCTTCTTCCAGGACTTGAAAATGAGTATGTTCCACATGATTATAACGTGGAAAGCTGATGCAGGTATATATATATATAAATATATATATAAACATTTATTATATATATATAGATATAGACACATATTTCTTTAATACTGATGCACAGGAAAATATTTCTTAAAAATTTGCTAGTACTATGTAGGTAACAACAGAGTTTTAGAAACAATACATCTTATTTTTAATACAGTAGTATTGTTAGTGAGTTAAAAGAATATGGGCCAGAGTTGTAGATTTATTTATTTATTTTATTTATTTATTTATTTATTATTTATTTTTTTATTTTTTTGTGGAAGTTTAGAGCTTTACCTAATTATTTTTAATGCTTTTAATAATTATATAAAAAAAAATCTTTTTTTTTTCCCCCTTTAATTAATTAATTTATTTTTTTTCTAATAAGAAAACCAATTTTAAAGCTTCCTTGTTTTTTATGCAGCAATACTGTATACAAATACTTCATGGCCGTTGTATTTTAAAAAATTCATAGGAATATAAATGTATATGAAAATGAAATGAAGCAATGAAAAGAATTCTGGAAGAAAAAGGAAATAAAAGGCTAAAGTGTATTATATGGGGGTTCTTCACAGAGAGAGTGGTTGCACACTGGAACAGGCTTCCCAGGGAAGTGGTCACTGCACCGAGCCTGACTGAATTTAAGAAGAGATTGGACTGTGCGCTTAGTCACATGGTCTGAACTTTTGGGTAGACCTGTGCGGTGTCAAGAGTTGGACTTGATGATCCTTAAGGGTCCCTTCCAACTCAGGATATTCTATGATTCTATGATTCTATATTTTTGTAAGACATTGGGATTCTTAGTAGAGAACTACAAAAAAAAAAGCTTACTAGAGGAGGTAAAGGCAACTTAAGATTGTACATATTAATTAATTTTGTTGAAATCTTCCTTTATAAATCTTTCTCTCTCTCTGCAAAAACAGGTATTTTGGGCTGTATATATATAAACATATGAAACAGAAAAGTGATACAGAAAATTAAAATGTAAATAAGTAGTTTACTAAAATGACAGGAAGATTTGAACTTCTAAAAAACTCCCTTAATTGGGCAAACTTATTAACTGTACAGTTAACTCCTGTATGATTCCTCTGGAAGTATTTATAGATTCATAGAATTATTAGAGTTGGAAAAGACTTTCAAGATATCTGGTCCAACCATCCCCCTACCATCAATGTCACTGTTAAACCATGTCACTAAACACCACATCCAACCTTTGCTTGAACACTCGCAGGGATGGTGATGCCACCACTTCCCTGGCCAACCTGTTTGAATGGCTGACTGCTCTTTCTGAGAAGAAATGTCTCCTAACTTCTAACCTAAATCTCCCCCGGTGCAACTCCCTCTGGTCCTATCACCAGTTACCTGTGAGAAGAGGCCGACCCCCAGCTCTCCACACCTTTCTTTTAGGTAGTTATAGAGAGCAATAAAGCTTCCTCTTTTCCAGACTTTCCTGAGGTTCCTCTTTTCCAGACTAAACAATCCTTAGCTTCTCCTCAGGCCCTTGGTTGGCTTTGTAGCCCATCAGTTCTACAATATTACTGTACAAATAGTGGGGCTCAGAGATGTGATTTTTGTCATTACTGGTTTTCTGGTTTCACACATTTAATATATGTTATAGTTAAACTTTCTTTTTTGTTTCCCTTTTTCTTTTTCTTTTCCTTTTTCTTTTTCTTTTTCTTTGTTTCCCTTTCCCTTTCCCTTTCCCTTTCCCTTTCCCTTTCCCTTTCCCTTTCCTTTCCCTTTCCCTTTCCCTTTCCCTTTCCCTTTCCCTTTCCCTTTCCCTTTCCCTTTCCCTTTTCCCTTTCCCTTTCCCTTTCCCTTTCCCTTTCCCTTTCCCTTTCCCTTTCCCTTTCCCTTTCCCTTTCCCTTTCCCTTTCCCTTTCCCTTTCCCTTTCCCTTTTTTTCTTTATTTTTTTTTTTTTCCTTTTTCTTTTTCTACCAACTCACAAGTTCCTAAGTTTGTGAAAATAGTAGTAGCATCCATGATAATTTCTCAATATTTCTCAATTATTTTTGGTATACTTTTTTTTATATTTCTCTCAAGTTGAGCAAGTCCAACTTTGCCTTTCAAGAGGAATAATCCAGGAGAGTTCTGTTGTCTTCTGTGAAGTGGATTGTAAAGTTTTAATAAGATTAATAAAGATATATATTTTTTAAAGTCTTGTAGAAATGCATAGCTCAGATCAGCAAAGCGTAATGGACTCGAGAGAATTCATTGTAGTGAAAGTCATTGGGATTTAAACTATATCTAGACTGCAAGGACAGGGAAAAGATACTATAAAGTACATTTGTGATATTACTGTAAAGTGTTAGTCAAGGTTAATAGGTAACAATTAAACTTAACTCCATCTTTCTCTCCTGTTGGGCTAGGAAATGAACTGAGTCAGACTTGTTTCATCCATTGCTGGAATCCAGCAACCAGTCCTGGTACAGACCTGTTGAAATCAATGAATGCAAGGAGACTTCTACTATAGTAAACAGTAGATAGTTTCTAGTTTTGGAATTCCAAATGGTTGATCTTTTACTAATAAAGGTGCTTTTTGGATCTACATGTATGTTTCCGTGCATGAAGAGCATATAGATCCATATTTTTTCTTATACATAATTTTAAATAATTTTATCTCATTCTAATAAATCAGGATTAAAAAAGCAGAACAGTGACACTCAATTAAACTTCATCACCAGAAGAGATTATACTTTAAGCAATTATTAATGCAGTTGCCTCTTTTCTCTTACCAGGATGATGATTTCAAAATGTTGAGAGGGAAAACAAAAATGACTTATTTCTTTCTCTCTTTGGAGCAATAGTTCAAACCAAATTGTCACTGTGAGGGTTGATGGCTCTATCTAACTGATAATCTCAGAAATAACCTGAGCTCCTTGACACTCCATACTAGGCAGTTGATTTTAGAGATGGAGTATTGCAGAGTGAAAAAAAATAGTTAATTAATTAAATGAAAAAACAATACCAAAAACAAGCAAACAAGCAAACCAACAAAAATAATTCAGTAAGAGGAAGGGAAGAATTCATGTTAAACTAAGGAAACTCAAGTAGGCAAGAAGCAGTGGCATTCACCAGCCTGGGAATTGTTCATGACAACAGATGTTATATGTCTCAATAAATTTGGACCAGGTACCAATTCGTTCAATTATGAAATTAGTATCGAACCTAAAATAAAAGGCAATGCACCTCTTCCCTCGCTTATAAGTCACTTGGAGGTATCCATATGACAGAATTTCCCCACATAAAATGGAATTACCTCATCTTAAAACAGTATAGATATTAGATAAATTAATACTGTGAGAGAGGTTTAACATATAAAAACTATGAGATTGGGTCTATATACTAGTTCATTTGCTACCTGATCTTACCTAGAACAATCAGCTAATTTATGTATGGAAATCTTCAGATTAAGACAGAATCTGTCTTCAGCAACTCTGCCTTCTGCAACTGCAGAACTTGTCTGCAACTGTAAAAATACATATCTAAATATAGATAGTGAAATCTACACTTGCTAGTTTATAAAAATTTACAAGCTCTGCTTCTCTATTTTCAAGATTGAAGAGCCTGTAGATTCCATAAACTACATGTGGAATATACATATCAGGATATTAAACACTTTAAAAGCTGGAAGAAGTTGTAAACTTCATAAACAGAAAATACATAAAGCAGGAGGGGGAAGGAGTAAGGAAAGGTGGAAAGGATAGCAGGGAAGGAAGCCCGGAATGAAATGAAATAAAACTGAACTTAAAAGTGCAGAACTGAAATTACACTTACTTTAAGAGACCATGTCTGTGCCACTTGTCCCTCATTTTTCTTTTCCTTGCTCTTGATGGTAATATTGAAAAAAGATTAGGACTGTCTCCCACAGCTTCCTCATTGTGACCAGTTAAATTTGTTCTCTAGACATAAAGAGTATCTTTGTCATTTTAAATAAACTTCATTTGCATGTAATCCTGACACTTCCTACTCTTCCAGAAAAGCAATCTGGACCAGAACACACAGCAACATTAATGCAGCAGAGTTGAAAGAATCAAAGGAAGACATATTTTTTATTAATTATTTTTAAAAAATCAATTCAGCCTAATTCTGAATAGTTTAAATGTCTTTGATGAGAATAGAGACATGTTCAGCATGTGTACCACTGTAAATGTTTAAATGTTTCAAAGGAAGAACCTAAAATGTGATGGCATAGTTATCCTAATATATGAGTAGAGTTTAGACACCAATTGAGGGCTTGTCATAGAATTGTAGAATCATTGAGGTTGGAAAAAACCTCCAGGATCATCTAGTCCTAGTGTTACCTTTTCTTGCTGAGAAATAAAAGATACCCAATGTCAGATAGGAAATATTTAAAGATGAAGAAATATATAGTAGGACTAAGGTGGAACTGAAAATGTGGTTACTGGTATATTGTGCCTAAGCATTACTTGAAGCTTCATTTGATGTTGAAACTCCCCATCTGACCTGCGAGTTCCGATACTGCAACATTTCCTGAGTTTGCTGCTGCTGCAACAGGTAGACTGGGGATGCACAAAAAGCTGTGAGGGTACACAGCTGAAACTGAAGAAGACAAACATATATTCCATGCTCAGGAATAAAAACTGGGAGAGAGGAAAAAGGTTGTAGGAGTTTTTTGGATTCCAAGGTTCCCATTGTTTTAGACTGATTGAGCATTAAGCTGCTTGTGAAACGTAGTAAGGGATTACCTTTGCATCACTTAGTGTTTTTTGTTTGTTTGGTTGTTTCCTTTATAGTCGTTATCTTGACCCAAATGTTCCCTCAAGTTTGCTCTTTCTATTCCCTTCTCTGCTTAGTGGGGGAAAGGAAAGAATGAGTAGCTGTGTGTGAATGAGTGCTAGTCTTCTGCCCAGGGTCAACCTGCATCAAAAGTCAGGTAGGCCTTTGTAGAGAATACTTCTGTGTTTGTGCTCCATCCAGAAAGTTAGTGTAAAGATGGAAGAAGATGGAAGAAGAAGATGGAAGAAGATGGAAGAAGATGAAGCCACCTTATTATTTTCTAAAAATTCATTCGTGGATCCCGAACTGCAGTTCTTGTTGATACAATTTCAGACTTGCCTTTAGCGCCACAGTTTTTGAGAAATATGAAAGCAAATTTTGGTGTTTCTAGCTTGTGACTTAGAATAGCATTTATTTTAGATCACCAATGGTTCTGTAAGAAGGAGCGTAGATGCCTTACATAGGTTTTCATTTCATGGTTGAATTTAGGTATTACAGACTCTCTTGACTCCAGACTACGATTCCCAACTAAATAGTATAATGGCTTTACAGGGAGTCAAACAATACTGCAGAAATGAGACAAATTTTGTAATCCAATCTGATTCTCAAGACAAGATGAAAGTATCAAAGAAGAAATAAAATCAACAAAACATAGATGAGCTACAGAAGTTATCACAAAGGCGTGAATTAAAGATTAATTTTAAGACATGGAAACATTTTATTCTGGACTAGGCTCTGCAATAGAACTGGAACCAGTTTTATACAAAACACTGTTTATTGTGATGAATGTTAACTGATAAAAGAATCTCAGAGCTACCAGAGACTGAAATACATAATCTATTATCAACGCCTTCACAATGAGTTAATCTTGGAAAGCCTTAAAAACAGGAAAAAAATCTGTTATGACAGATGATAGTTAAAGACTGAAGTACCTTTTTTTTCTTTGCTTCTATTTTCCTCTTAGTTATATATATAAAGAACTCCTCATGTTAAATAGGACGAAGAACCCCTCAACCTATCCCACTACAAAAATAAAATAAAATGAAATATAAAATAAAGTAATAAAATAAAACAAAATAAATCACTGCAAAATTATTTTTCTTGGAATTGAGAAATTAAAGGATGCTGTAACAAAATACGTATCTCAGGCTTTATGAAATTCATGTCTGGCAAGACTGGCATGAGAAAAAATATGAAAATACTTACACACATACATTGATGTTGCTGATAGGTATAGTTTGTAAAGATTTTTCTGAAATACACATTTAACATTCTTTTGAGAAATGCCTCAGGTTAGAGATCTTGAATAAATTTTCTTATTTTCTTACTGTGATTTATCTCAGTTTTGGACTTAAATCTGAATTTAATTGACTTTCCAGAATACAATTTGTTGCACAATGCTGTTTCAAATGAATATGAAATAATCTGGCTTATCTAATTTATATTAAACTTTTTTCTCTGCTCTAATTACTTGAGACCGTGAATTGGAATCCATAAACATTGTACAAAGCTTTACTTGAACCTTTCACCTTCCCCCAGAATCTGTTCCCTGGATGAATAAAAAATCCAAGAACAGAAATGATTTGTTCTAAAAATATATGTTCAGATATCTATTCAACAGGTGTCTTCTTACCCACCTGACTTAGAGAATCATTCTGTTCATCCTGGCAATTCTGTACTGTAGTTAAGAGTTGGTTCAGGGATAATTTTTTGTTTGTTTGTTTGTTTGTTTGTTTGTTTTCTGCTGCACAGTGTAATATAATGGTTAAATATATATATATATATATATTATTATTTTTTTTTGGAGTTCCTAACTATATATATCAAATTGTATGAGTGTGTCACTGCACCTTTAAAGAAGACTGCTGAGTACAGAGGTTAACAGGTAACCAGGGCAATATCAAGCTGAAGCTGTCTGAAACCGATTTGGAGTTTAAATGAACACTATGATAAATGAATATTTCAATAGATTTTTAAATAAACTACTGAAATCAGGAGAAATTAAAGAAAGAATAAAAAGTTTAGAAGTACAGAAACAACACAGAAATGCACTGTAAACAAAAACAATTAGATGATGGTACCTTTGATTCTTGACACCTTGTGAAGTTGCAGCCATCTAGAGATGATCTCTTCCGGTCCCGAAGCGTAGCTCTGAGCCTGTGACCAGCACATTTTTGCCAATGGGAGATAAAATAGGAAAAAAAAAAAAAACAAAAACAGGAAGCTCCGGGACATAAGGAATTCTTCCCATGTCTGACAGGAGAGTCAGTTGGCTCTCCAGGCCCCTGACATGGATACGGCAGACAGGAAAAAACACGACCCTTTCATAGCCTTCAGCAAGCTGCTATGCTGAAACTGGAGCTAACTGAAGCTGGCTCTGCTGCTTTTATGCTTGCACCTCATGTGCATAGTCATACTGCATAATGTTCAAGGCTGGAGAATCAGTCCAACTTTGTAGTGAAATATCGATAGGATTTGCAAAAAAAGTCTTTAGTATTGACCTAACTCCTATTTCATTGATATCAGCATAAGCTTTACAGGTAATTTGGTGGAAGAAGAGCCAAGCCATTGCTAAGCACTTTTGAGAAACCCACTTTAATGATAGGGGTCTTAATTAATATGTTACAAAATATTTCCTACAATTCTAGGACTTTAGTCAAATTGTGAACTGTTCAAGGGGAACTTCTGGGAAGCTTTGGTTGAATGAGGTCTTGAACAAAACAGCATACATTCAGTGTGTTATTGTAGTGTAGCGATAAATCATATGTAAATCGTTCCATGTGTTTTTTAAGTGGAAACCAAATGCAAGAGAATAGTGAATGTTAACTTTTATTGCATATTACAATTTATTTTTAAAAAGAAGTCAGAGTAAAATTGATAGGTGTACATGCTTTTGAGGAAAAACTAGGAAGTTCATTTGCAGTTGCCTTCATAAACTAATTTATTCAGAGTTTTAACAATTAAGTAATTATTAAACATTAGAAAACAAACAGAAATATATTTGAACTGAAGTAGTATTTTGACTTACTTCATGAAGTAAGGAGAATCCAAGAGTAAAGAGAAGAGAAGAGAAGAGAAGAGAAGAGAAGAGAAGAGAAGAGAAGAGAAGAGAAGAGAAGAGAAGAGAAGAGAAGAGAAGAGAAGAGAAGAGAAGAGAAGAGAAGAGAAGAAAGAAGAGAAGAGAAGAGAAGAGAAGAGAAGAGAAGAGAAGAGAAGAGAAGAGAAGAGAAGAGAAGAGAAGAGAAGAGAAGAGAAGAGAGAGAAGAGAAGAGAAGAGAAAAAAGTTGTTGTTCTTTCTTTCTATTTTACTTATTTGGTCTCAAATTTAGCTTCAAAAGTATGAAGGTCACAAAATGAATATGCACAATAGCATATCATTTGGAGAGACTTAAACATTTAATATACAGTCACGATGTACAACTTTCTCTTGAAATCATCACTTACATTGGAGATAACAGCTGTTATATCTAAGATCAACTGAAACTGGAAGAAATGATTACAGTACAAATCTAGGCAGACACCGCTGACACAGCATAGGAAGAATAGCACAACCCTGGCTAATTACAGCAATGCATCTTCAGTAATGCTTGAAATGGGCAGGATAAGCTGTATTGCTTTTTTACCTTAAGTGTATGTCTTGATACTTGGCACATATTATGTGGTTTAACTTCAATATTTTAGTAGGTTTTGTGCTTATTTTTTGACTATTCAAAGATTCCTTTATGTCTCTTCTGGGTTTCTCTGACACCCTTATTTATTTATTTATTTATTTATTTATTTTCCTAGGATTTGGGTTTTTACTTTTCGAAACTATTCCAATTTCTTTGTCTAAAATGTCTGTATTTCACAGGTGTCTATCAGCTAAGTCAACAATGGACACAGTTACAAGGAGGTAATAGTTCCTCTCCATCAGCTGAAAGAGATTTGATGAAAACCTAGAATAAATGTAGTACCATCATCCTATTGATTAAAAAGGAGCCCATACTGGTACCATTTCTCAGGGCATACTGACTTGAGCACAGAGTTGTCCTAATGTGACTGTCTGACTTGCTGCCAAGAATTCTTTTCTTGGTTAGTCAGGCCAAGGTCTGATTGGAAAAACAGGCAGAGCAGGCTTATGTCTACAGGCAATTGATCACGTAAGGCTATCTTTTTTTCCCCCCTCCCTATGAGTCATTCTCTGAGCTTCAATTTGTTCATTTTCATAATTTTAGATCATCTAAGTGTAATTAAAAAGCCCAGACTAATGAGTAGTAACAAACAATGACCAATTTTTCTTTTATTGAATAGCATTACAGTGCTGTACATACTAAACAAAAAGAGGCAGGCAGTGAAGTATGATGCTAGACTAAAAAGAAATCAGAGTTCACTGCAGAAATATGTCATTGGTAGTAATTTCACCATAAAGTGAAAGTGTTTATTTTCAGTCTGATTCTTTTATTGAAATAAATCCTGTTCAGAGAATTTACCTACAAATGTTATTTTTGTGTATACGCAGCAAATCTTTTTAATTATCCAGTTACTCCTGAGAAAACTAGCTACCGGTGAAAAGTAATGATATGTTTGTAAAAACAAAGACTGATATTCTGTTTCTAAAGAATAAGTCATTACTGACATTTTAATTATGTAATTCCTCCTTAGACTTCTAATTTCAATACTGTTTATATATTTCATGAGGAAACTGTTATGATAGTTCTGAAAAAAATTAATATATATACTCAATGATCGTCTGAAATAGGTCTAAAAATACTGCTTAGTGTATACATGAACTTCTGAATAAAATAGTTATGGGAATAATAAGAAAATTACACAGCTGGATAACACTGAGAAAATACAAATTTTGACTGTGAATAAATTGTTACCCCAGGGGAGGTCAGGAGTAGTTTTAAAACTGAATACAGTGAAGGTCCCAGGTACTATACAGGTTGTTTACTAAAAGCCTTAAAATAGACGACAAAATGTTCTCCTGGTTTCAGATTTCTTTTCCACTAAAGAGGCAAATTCTCTTTCCCAGATGAAAAACATAAAAGGAGTCCATGTGAGAGAAACATTCTCCATGGATGATAAAAAGACAGTTCTGAGACTGGGTAGTAATCAATAAACTTCACCCTGCTTCTACAATATGGAGATCCTCTGCTTACATGTTACTGACCTGTCTAGATCTACTAACACGGATCTTGGAACCTCAAATATACCTTTAGATGGTCTTAATAACACTGGAAGGTTACTTTATTTTTCCATGAAGTATAAACAATATGGTGCAGTATAAACACTTTGTTTTAGAAAGAAAAATAAAAAATGAAAAACTCTGAATCTTAAAAATCCACTTAGTAAGTAGATCCCTCTTCTCTCCTGTTGTTTTGGACTTCATGGATTTATTCAATTTCTACAGAATATTTTATGTTTTTAATTGTGTTTTAAATATATTGACTTTTCAGATTGCTTAAATATATTCAGGACAGAGCGCAACTGTTCAGTCTCTCTCAAAATATGCTCTTAATGCTTTGTTTACTTTTCCAGCATCTTCTAGACAAAATCAGTTTTAGAGAAGAGCAGCCTGGGCAATGGAGAGAAGACGCGTTTTGAGACAGATGCAGTGTAAGTCTTGCAACATGTGGGGTGATGAGGATAAACTTCTAATATAGACACTGACAAAGTCCCCATGGGTGTAAAGTTGACTCACTCCCCAGATATTCATTGGTTATATTAAACACTGTGCAGGTCAGAACTTTGTGTTATACTTCTTTTTTTTTTTTTTTTTTTTTTTTTTTTTCCCAGCTTTAGATATAGTTATGAATAAATATATCTTGTTTTTCTTTTGCTGAGCTACTTGTGGATACTTGTCTGGAGTTTGATTCATGTTTCTGTGTACTTCTTAATCATAACTGAATTAAAGCCTGAAATAAATGTATGTGATATATCATCACTGGCATGTAAATATTTTCTTATTGCATTAACTAGTAAAGAGTAATGTTTATACCTAATCTTTAATTTATCTAACCTCCTAAAATCATGCTATACAAGTGTGAGACAAAGTCTTAGCAAAGTCAGAGTCTTCATATGTGAGTTGGTTTTCCTGTACGTCCTTCTTATTTCCTTCTTTCCTTCTTATTTCTGCAATGTTCAGTCTGGAGAAAAAGAATCTGATCAGAATAGGCTAAGCGGGAATCAAGGGGATTTTTTTTTTAATTTTATTTTTTTTTCCTGAATAATCATGCCAGAAGGTGAAGATGCTTGAATAGTCTCAGAAATCTTTCTCTGGCTCAAAGGAAAGATTTAAAATCTTGGTCATTGTAAGGATTTGGGTAGACCTGTGCGGTGTCAAGAGTTGGACGAGATGATCCTTAAGGGTCCCTTCCAACTCAGGATATTCTATGATTCTATGATTCTATGATTTTTCTTTCACCATGTAGCAAGTGGTCACTGAATATGGAAGGCAAGCCATTTATTAACAGATCCTCACTTTTAAAAGTATATAACACACATTTCCCAGACCATCTTCTATACCTATTTAAGATGGTCTCTTAGGAAAGCAGTGATGCCTCACTCCAAGATCAAATCTGAGTCCAATCTGAAAACAGAAGCAATAGTTAGCAGAGTACATAATTTTTAGCATTTCTACAAACCACAACATAGCGTCTCATATTTTTTTTGGACAAGGAGTTACAATTTGTGTGTGTATAGTTTGTGAAGTGTGAACTTAGGAATTTTATTAAAAAGCATGGGACTATCTGTCCACATCCTGCAATAGATTACATTGCTCTGGATGTTGTGTGTGCTGATGTTAAACACAAGTTTAACACAAGTTAAACACAAGTTTAACATCAGCATAATTGACAGCAGGCTATGAGCTTCTGAATTAGGAAACTCTTTTTACAACATTTTTGAAGCCTGATTTAGTTTCTGAATGCAAGAATTCAACTCATTCAGCTTCTACTTGACAGACACTGACTGTAATGAACACTGGGAGTAAGGAAACCATGTTTCTCAGACTAAAACTAATTTACTAGTTTGTTTAGTCCAAAGAATGATTTTTTTTGCCACTACAATAATTTTCTTTTCTTTTTACTTGATCTCTAAATCTGAATTTGCAAAGTGTGGATAATCCTGTTGCATAATCTCTAATTTTATGGTTTAAGGATTTAATTCCTGATATGTTACAATAGTTTTATGGCCAGAAGATGTTGCCATCAAATAGCCAGAAGTGGTTCTGAAGACTAATAAAACCAAACATGGCATGCTACCTTTTGTATATAATTCTTTTAGTTCTGTTTAATATTTTAACTCATGTTGCACGCAGACAACAGCTTCATTCCTAACTGTGGGATGCCAGGAAAAAGCAAGTATCACATCATCCAGTCTTCTAAAATGGAAGTCAGTCTACTACGAACCTGTCCTCAGTGATAACCATTCCTTTTGTGCAAGAAAACACTCTTGTCTTTGTTTGCTTTCTCATCAGCTGTCTTCCTGTCACTGGGGGGGGAGGGAGAGGGGAGTGGGAGAGGGGAGGCTGTAGGGTGGGTCAAGCAGAATCTGCCTTTCATAAACCCATGCTGCCTGGGTCTGCATAGCTGTTTGTGCTGTACATGCTGTATGATGGTATTCGAAATGATCTGCTCCACGACCTTCCTTGACAGGCCTGTAGTTCCCTGGATCTTCCTCCCTGTCTTTGTAGATGGATATCATATTTGTTAACATTCAGACAACCAGGACCTCTAAAGTTAACCAGGACTGTTGAGAAATTATTGAAAGTGCCTTGGTGAGGCACTTCTGCCAGCTTCTTCAATACCTGATAAGCTCGGTACATCTGAAAAGGCCTGCAACTGTGCCTTCAAGATTGCATTCTTGAAGGATGTCCAGCCTTCCTTTTATCTTTAGAACTGAAGATAAAATTTTCAGGGGAGAGCACAAATGCAGTTCCCCACTCCCACAATTTCTGAATTTCCTGCGCTTGGAAAAGTCACAGGAGTCAGCAAACCAGTGTGCAGGGGATGAGCCTCAGCCTAGGAGCTGCCTGCCTAATCATATTGTCTCCCCTGCCAGGTAAGTATGGATGAATGGATGGATGAATGGAATTCCAGCAGTAAGATTACATAGGCCATGATTCTGTAGGAATTAAAAAATATAAAGAGCAAATTCAGGCTCACATGAATGAAACACCAAGCCTACATTGAAAGTAGAGTATCTGCTTAATAATATACTTTAATGCTGCCTTCATAATACTGAGGAGTCATATCTACAGACATTAAGTGTAGTCTGATCAATGTCAAAAACAGAAGCTTTATAATTCTTCTGGTCTATAACAATGTCTATGATTGTGAATGTAATTTCCCAATTGCATAGATTTCAGTAGAGCTGTATCACCCTATAAACACATCTCTGGTTATAAATCTACTAATGCTCTGCATGAATTTTTTTTCATTTTTCCTTGAACCACAGCTAAATTTCACAAAATAATTTTTCAAAGTATATTATCTCACTTTTATTTATTTATTTTCTTTCAGACTGAATCTTATTTTAGTGTTGCTCATAATGATAATCATTGAAGAAACCTCTGTTTTTGTAGAATATGAAGGTAAATGAATACAGGTTAAAATTTAAGCTATATCTGGATGTAACACATTGTTTTATACAAAACCAAAGTAATTTTTCAAGTAAGATTCTGTGAAGCTCTGTATGAACCACTAACAATAAAGTTCAGTTATATAACATCTGTCTCATTCCTTTAACCTGAAGTTACTCCACTTTATCTCTATCTGGGGTCCAAGAGTGCTTATAGGATTCACTGAAATAGTTCTGCTATCCTTTGATGTTAATTTGAAAAGACACACAGTAGTCAATAAATAAGTAAATTATGAGGTAAATTATCATATGGTTTGGATGAGAAAGAATGTTAGATGAAACCTCCCAAGTGAAGAAACTTTCTAAACACACCAAGCTTGTTGTACAAATGAAAATATGTTTCAGTCTCTGCAATGTTCTTTAATAACCATACAGAACATGCAAACAGAGAAGCTCCCTGTATTTTTCCAGTGATGTTTACATGTACCACTTATTTCCAGATAATTGACAGCTGGAGATTGTTTTAAGAATCCACATGTGTTGATATATTTTTCATGGGAAGACTGGGAATTAAAGATTCTCTTCTCCTTCATTCTTCCTTGTCACATTGATGTGAGATATTTTTCTTATTTTCTTAGCAGATTAAAATCGTTTTAAAGATTGTCTTCTCTTGAAGACCAGTTTTATTGAACAATCAAATTTTCACATCAGTTTGTATACCATAGAGATCCAACTCTCACCTTTTCAACTTTGTAACTTCCCTTGTTCATACAGAAGAAAGCAATTTTATTTAGAAAGTGTTCTATGCTGGACACAGTAGAAAGTATAAAAGAGAGAGAGCATAAATAATAAATAAAAAATACATGTGGGAATCAGAATTCATGATTAATTAATTAATGACTAATTAATTAATTAATTAATGACTAATGAAGAAAGTAGACATTCTAAAAATCACCAATGCCAGTTTAGTAACCTTCAATAAATTATTGCCTTTTTTTTTTTTTCTCTGAAAATCATCAAACCAGAATTCAGATTTTACTAATCAAATAATCAGAAGGAAAAGATATGTGTAATGGATACTTTACCAAGTATATTGTGCAGAATATAAATAATGCAATACATTGTATTACTCATAAATCAGCACAAAATGTTCTGAAATGATTTTTGAAATCATACCACCTATTTTATTGTGTCCTGACCCTTCTGAACCCTCACATCAGCTTAACTCAAACCCCTGTAGGGGTCATATCACTCATTCATGCAGAGTTTTATTAGTACATAATTTTCTTCAGATTTAATTGTTTATTAATCATACTGTGTGATGAGGGTAAAAAAGAATGTAATTAGCTCAATACCTCATGCAGTACATGCCAATACTTTCCAGAACAATATACTAAATAAAAATAGTGGAAAAACATTCCTAACCTATTCCTATAATGTAAACCATTTAACAGCTAATCAGTTGAATACCATGGCAATATGCTGAGAAAGTATGCAAAATAAAATACTCCTAGCTGAAAGTTCTCTCAGTGGAAACTTTAAACAGTTAGTCTGTTTTTTAAAAAGTAAGCAAGACTTGCATTTGAAATAGAATTTACAATAGACAGTTATTAAGTAAACATAAATATTTTTCTTATATAAACTGAATATCTGCAACCTTGGTCAACAAACTGATTTTCTGAAAGACTTTGTTTTGAATGTATTAGAATATCTCTTTTAAATATTTAAGTATATGTAGGGGCTGCAAAGATTTGAAAGTCAAGATCATGCTTGATAGAATTGCTCAGAGAACTCATCTGGGCACTGACACCATATATATGCAAATTTAACTGTCTGTCTACATAAGGCACATTGAAATCAAGGATGTGCTTTGCTTTTGTTCTTTTGACAAACATATCTGTCCAGCATCTCTATTTGCTGCTAGTAAGACATCTGTCAGTGACTCAAATATTTCTGGAAGAGAAAGTAAAAACCTGCAAGAATTGCAAGCATCTTGAAAAAAAATAGCTTAAAAATTTGCAAACATATCCAAAGCTGACATGTCAATTAAAAAGATACTACTGGCTGCATAGTGTTGCAGATCTGCTCTGATAAGAGCGAACCTACCTCTCACTTATCAGAAACACTTGACCACAGTGAATTACTGGGCCTTCCATTTGTATTTATTTATTTATTTATTTATTTTTATTCAAGCAATTGTTGCAGGCAAAAGATGGGAAGTCCACCTGTGTGGAACTGATTTGTGAGCACAGATATGAATCTCAGAACATGGAACAAAAAACCCTCTATTTTAAACTTCCTCTCAAAACAGTATAGTGATCATATCACTGGCTCTTTTCCACTGGCTTTAACAAAGGATTATGGCAGGTGAAAGTGCTGACATGTAGCAAAGCAGAACTTTAAGAGACAACTCACAAAGTAATGAGGTCCGAGCAGGTAGATGACCTGGTCTGCCTGGTGGCAGAGTTTAAGGAGGAGGTGGAGAGGTTGAGGGACATCAGGGAGTGTGAGCGGGAGATAGACTGGTGGAGCAACTCCCTGCCAGGCCTGAAGGAGAGGTACCAGGGTGAGACACCCCAAATGGGGGTGGACCCCCTGCCCTGTCGCAGTTGGGCAGAGGGAGGGGATCTCGGAGTTGAGGAGGAATGGAGACAGGTCCCTGCTCGACCTCACAGGCAACACTCCCCCCTACTGGCCCCAGATTCCCAGGTGCCCTTACACAACAGGTTTGAGGCCCTGGAGCTTGAGAGACCGATGGGTAAGGATGAGGTAGTAGGTCTACCCAGGAGGATGCCTAGGGCAAGGAAGTCAACTCCACGCCTCAAGACTGCCTCCACCAAGAAAGATAGAAGGGTAATCATTGTAGGTGACTCCCTTCTCAGGTGGGAAAAGGACGAGGTTGAGGGTCTGGACAGTAGTCTGAACCTAGGAAGCAACCCTGCAAAGCGTGTCAAGATTGGGGGAAGTACTGAGCATAGGGATCGGGGCCGGGCGGAGCACTGCATCACAACCAGTTCCACAAAAAAATAATTGAGAGTCTTAGTGATCAGAGACTCCTTGCTGAGGGGCACTGAGGCTCACATTCATCAGTGTGTATAAATACCTGAGGTGTGGGAGACAGAGGGATTTGGCAAACCTCTTTTCAGTGGTTTGTGGGGACAGGACAAGGGGTAATGGCCACAAGATTGAGCACAGGAAGTTTCGCACCAACATGCAAAAGAACTTCATCACCGTGAGGGTGATGGAGCACTGGAACAGGTTGCCCAGGGAGGTTGTGGAGTCTCCGTCTCTGGAGATATTCAAGGCTGGTCTGGATGCCTACCTGGGCAGCCTGCTGTAAGGAACCTGATTTGGCAGGGGGATTGGACCCAATGATCTTTCGAGGTCCCTTCCAACCCTTCAGTTCTGTGATTCTGTAATTTAGGGACATTATGATGTTTCTCTAGAAGATGATGTGTAAATACCCCTTGGTAATTCATTTTAGCATTACTAGTTTAGGTCTGATCACAGCCATCTGTTGGCTACAGCTCTACAAAACCATATATTTTTTTAAGGTAGTTCCACTGTGAACAAAAGGGGAATTATGTATTTGTGGAAGAGGTGAAAAAAAGAGGTGATAATTAATTGATTTAAGAATCAATAAACTTTCTTTGCAAGTGGTAAGTTGGCCAATTAATTTGATGAATACTGCTTCTTTTTGAGAATATAATCATTCTTCTTGCTCGAAATTTTCAGTAAAATCCCGCATATGTTTGTGATACTGTTAAATCAAATGAGATAACAATGGTAAAACAACTATTTCTTTACATTTATTTACATTATATTTACATATTTATGATTTACATAATGAGGAAACAATTCTGCCACAAGCAATTTTGAAAGATTCTGGGGATCTTTTACAGCTTTATTTGGATAAATTATTTTACCTTTCTAGTATCTCTCCTTACTCATCCTTCAAACCCACGGCTTCACTGTTCTAAGCCTGTCTGATTCTTTTTAGGGTGGTATATATATGTACTTGACATATATTATAATGACTATTTTATGCTTTTTCTAAGAATTCCAAAAAGAAACAAACAATCAAACAAATATTTTTTTATAAAACAAAAACAAAAACATTTAAAAAGTAAAATCAGTAAAAAAAAGTAAAACATTTTCTGTATCCTTAGAATCCTTATTATTTTCCCATGATAAATCCACATCTCTAGTGTATTTCTTTTGCATTACCATCACAGAAATGTAAAAGAAGGATCATCAGGTAAACAGGAAATTTGTTATTATCACAAACCTCCCAGAATCCTTTTTGAAGCAATAATGCTCTCTGAGTAGTTGCTTCTTACTAATAATCTCTGAATATTTGATGCTAAAAACAGCGCAATGGAGGAATAGCTAAGTATGTGTAAGTTATTTTTATAGATCATTAAAATATGTAACATTCTGACATTGATTTATCAACAAGAAACAAGATCAGGAAAAATGTAGCATGATTAACTGTAGGTTTACTTAGAAAAAATTCCTGAAGCAGAAAGGAAATTATAGCAGAGTTGCTTTGTTTGTTTGTTTGTTTGTTTCCTTCTTTTTCTTTGTCTACAGAGAGAGAGGAAATATGCCTCAGAAAGAAGAAAGAGAACAGTTCACTGTTCACAATATCACAGTACTTTTGGTACTTCTCCTTTCTTTCTCTTTCACTGTTAGTTCAGGTGCAGATTGTCCCCACGTGCCCAAAGACAAGCCAGCGCAGAAGCCTGGCCTGGTTGAACAAAGAGTTGTGGCCAGAGCTTAGGAAGAAAGAGAGGGGTCATGACCCTTGGAAAAGAGGGTGAGCCACTCAGGAGTACTATAAGGATGTTATGAGGCTGTGCAGGGACCAAATTAGAAAGGCCAAAGCTCATCTGGAGTTCAATCTGGCTACTGCTCTTAAAGATAACAAAAAATCTTTTTCTAAGTACATAAACATGAAAAGAACTGAAGACAATATGGGATGTGAGAGGAAACTTAGTGACAAGAGATGAGGAAAGGGCTGAGATGCTTAATGCCTTCTTTGCATCAGTCTTTAGCAGAAAGACCAGTTGTTCTCTAGATACCTGGTACCCTGAACTAGTGGAAGGGGGTGGGAATCAGGATGTGCCCCTAACAATCCACAGGGAAATGGTTGGCGACCTGCTACAGCACTTGGATGTATGCAAGTCAATGGGGCTGGATAGGATCCACTCAAGGGTACTGAGAGAACTGGCATAAGAGCTGACCAAGCTGCTTTCCATCATTTATCAGCAGTGGGGGAGGTCTCAGTTGACTGGAGGCCAGCAAAAGTGACACCCATCTACAAGAAGGGCCGAAGGGCAGACCCAGGAACTATAGGCCTGTCAGTCTGACTTCAGTGACAGAGAAGCTCATGGAATAGATTATCTTGGGTTTCATCATGAGGCACTTGCAGGGCAACCAGGTGATTAGGCCTAGTCAGCATGGCTTTATGAAAGGCAGGTCCTGCTTGACAAACCTGATCTCCTTCTGTGACAAAGTGATGATCTCCTTCTGTGACTTAGTGGATGAGGGAAAGGCTGTGGATGTGTTGTTAGGGTTGTTAGGCATTGGAATGGGCTGCCCAGGGAAGTGTTTGAGTCACCATCCCTGAAGGTATTTTATATTAATTTATATATTTTATATTAAAAAACATTCAGATGTAGAACTTAGTGATATGGTTTGGTGGAGGACTTTTTAGTGTTAGGTCAAAGGTTGGTCTAGGTGATCTTGGAGGTCTCTTCCAAGCTAGATGATTCTGTGATTCTGTGATGCCTTAAACAGTTGAGTGGACTTTCATAACCTCAGAGATAGAGCGTAGAAATATTATGACATTTAGGTTAATGTATCAATATATGTATTTTTCAAACCAGCATTTTACAGGGTCCCAGGCTTATAGAATACCAATATGTCCTATGTAAAAAGGTAACTATTAGTGTCAGGTACTCTCTGAGTTTATAAGCAAGCATTCTTTATATATGCATATATGCAATATATGGATTCTTAAAGCCTGGAGCACAAGGTCATATGCTACCTGTGTGGAAACTTCACTAGAGCTTTGCTCTTTCAGCCACAAAATGCCTTCTCCTCACACTTGGGCTTCCCCCTTGAGCTCAAGTCAAGATTGCATTTTTTTATTATTTATTTTATTTTATTTTATTTTATTTTTGAAACATGGCATCCTAGACCTTATCCTTTTCCTCTATCAGTCAGTGGGAGGGAATGCAAGCCCCTGATTTACAGAACCAGTGTTTTTTTTTATAGTAATAATCATGTAGGGTATGATTCTGCAAATTGCCTAGAACTTTTTGCAATTGTAAACATACAATTCTGCCCATGCTAGATGCAAACATTGATCTATTTGCTGCATTTATTTTGGAAAAGCTGAAACGAAAATCCAGGATCAGAGGTAGAATTTAGTCTGCCTAGATAAAATACAGGTCAACAGTGTTTCCTCAGGAAAAGTGATTTGTATTTCTACTAGAATGTATCCTTGGAATGAGTGTCAGCAGATAACCTATATATACATATACACATATACACACACATACACATATATGTACACCTATATATATATATATATATTTTTTTTTTTTCTAGTCCTTCAAAGTGTGTGTGGGAGAGTTTGATAACACTTTTATTGGGAAGAAAAGATGTGGTGGAATATTTGTCAAAGGTTTTGGAAAAACAAAACAAAACAAAATCTGTTATTCTCTGAGCAAGAGCAGTAGAAGGATTAGAAAGTCTCAGTATACTCAATACAGTTTCCATTATATATGACATTCTTTCCAGTATTTCCTTAGTAGCATCTCTTGAGGTTGCTATTAAAGAACATCACAGAATAAATGTGTTTAGAAATACTTACATGGGGTTAAATTCTTATACCTGGCACATACATTGGTGTGTCTTTAGATGAAAAAATGTTACCCTTGAGTTAGGTAGCATGATCTAGGTTCCCTTTGCAGCACCTTTGCAAACAAATCCAGATACAGGAGAAGCAAAGGTATTGAAAGGGTGAAAGTAGATTTTATACCAGAGCTCTTTCTGCAAATTCACCGAGAAAGAGAAAAGAAGAGAACTCAAGTCTTTCCAAACACTATAGAAGCATCTTAAGCTTAAAGCTTTATAGGAAAGTCTGAACTGGAAGATACATTCCTGACTCAAATGCTAACTGGTGCCTGAACACAGGCAAAGAAAGCTTTCTCCTTCCTGTTGTGTCCTCTGTGACAGGACTGGTCACAGTGAGCTGTGTGGAATGAGATCTGATACTGGCCTCAGTATCAGCCAGACCGAATCAGAGCTAGAAGGGACCAATAGCCACTTTGCCCCCTTCTGCTGTGCAGACTCTCAGCCTAGAATCAGCTCTGGAAATATGTATTTAGATGGTGTCAAGCATGGTCTATAATACTAGAACAAAACATTTTTTATCTAGAAAGCAAACAACTATGACACAATGTCACTTTAGCTTAAGAATTCTTTTTGCTACAATCAACAGTTGAACTTATGTTGTAGGTGGCAGCTGATTACACTCTACTTTATTAAACAATTTTCTCTTGTGCTTTCTTGTCTAATTAAAATGTCTTCTGTGTTTAAGACTAGGTAAACATTGTCTTTGGAGACTACACTCAACCTTCTAAAAGGTTTTCCTTAGAGCAAATGAAACTACCATTGTAGACAGATGTAGACAGTACCTGAAAGAAAGTATTTGAGAGACAGAAATAACTTTTTCACCATGTCAAACTTCTCTTCTAAAGAATACATCTTTATCAAAAATGTTGCCAAGTCAGTGTGCTGGAAGGCAGGACTGTTCTTCAGAGGGATCGGTGTGGGCTGAAGAAATTGGCTGATGTGAACCTCATGAAATTCAACAAAAAGCAATGCAAAGTATTGCATCCTGGGCTGTATCTCTCTGTCTTATGAGGAGAGGCTGGGAGAGCTGGGACAGCTCTGTATCTGACTAGAGGATACAGAGAAGATGGCTCCAGACCATGAGGGTGGTCAAATATTGGAAGAGGTTATTCAGGAAAGTTGTGGAATCTATCCTTGAGATTTTGGGGACTTGACTAGACCTGAAGGGTTACTCTGAGCAGTAATTTAATAAGATAGCAAAATGCATTTGCATTAGTTTCAGCATGCATACGTTGTAGTGTAAAGATATTGACCATTCTGACTATTCACATATGTGTAAATTAGACTTCAGCCTGCTTGTTTGGAAAGAAAAAGAACAGATCCTTTAAATGAAAGTTCCCCATTTAAAAAGGAGACAGAGCAGATGAATCCTCTATAAATGGAGTTTGACATACTAATTCCCTGAGACACATGTATGTAAATATGCTTACTAAGCTTATGTAAAATGAGTTTGAAACTCATGTTTTCCTTGATAAAAATACAGCTGTTAATAAGTGCCTATGAAAAAATACATTTAGGATATAATAATAAAAACATTATCAAAGCTTCTGGGAAACTCTTGTGCAAGGAAAAGGTACAGATAACAAATGCTGTCAGTGTTGGCAGATGGAACATTATTATATGCAGCAATAGGTTTATCTTGCCTGTTTCATCATGTGGCATTTCAATAATTTGCTACCAGGAAAAAGCTTTACTATGCATCTCTTCTCCCAGACGTTCATAATACCCAAAGCAGTAAGTGTTCAGTCTACTGACTCTCTCTTGTTTCAGCTGATATTTTAAGCACGGGTTATTAGACATCCCCAAATGGGAGTGGGACAACAATAGACATTATTTCCATACCTATCTCTTCTCCCTGCTTGATCACAGAACATTACAGAACCATTAGATACAATACAAAAAAAAAAAAAAAAAAAAACTTTCAACCTGAGAGGAATTGCCATTGATACAACTCAGCTCATGGTTTAAAGTTGCATAGCCAAAGAGACTTTCAACAACTGCAATGCAAATATTCCAGATATGCAGCAAAAAGAGAGAAATAATAGTACAGAACAATAAACCACTAGTACTGAAGAGATCATTGTTTGTATAAATTTAGATATCACTTTTCTTGATAGTGTAATGAAATCCCATTAACTATAGTATGAAAGCTGAATACTTGACTGAAAAAGAAAAATCCTTATTCAGTTTTTAATATAGTTAAGCTGTGTATGGGAAAATTGTGAAATAAAAGAGAATTAGAATAAACAGTGCAATACAAAATAACAGAGGTATAGTAGAGTGGTATTGTATCATACATATATTTTTTTGTCTGCACAGAATTCTCATTATAGTGAACCTCATCACTCACTAAGTACTGCCTTTTAAAGGGCACTCATTCATCCTTCTGAAGCTGAATTACTTTTTAGTTTTGCAGAGCAAAATATCTTGTAACTATATGTTTATTATTTTCTTAGGTGTTTGCTTGATATATGTCCATAATCACAGTGTAAAAAACACTTGAAACAGGCAGATAACTATATAGACTGTGCAAGAAATTTGGTTGCTAGTGTAAACCATCATGCCAATGCATTAAATACCAAAAGCTGATATACCTGCATCTGAGATTAGGTCTGAGATGAGTTTAATACTGGATAAGCCTTTTGCATCAGACATCACCCAATATTTTCCTCATTACAAACAAGTGCAACTAAAGATTCTTTGTAAAAGAGACTGAGAATAGTTATATAGATCAAACGAGGGGTGCAGAAAATCATGTGATGGCAACCCGTGGGAAGATAGTGCATAACTGGTCCTTGCAATGTATTTGTGTCCGGGTTACATTACAGAAGCAGGGTTTCCAATCTACTTTATCTGCATTTCATCACTTAACATTAACATTTCTCTAGGGTCAAATTATTCCTTTTTTATGCTTGCTAACCTCTGTGGTTTTCTGCAGTATAAGCAAAAATAAATTTTGCTGTCCAAAGAATAAAGGCTTGATCTGGGCTCTTCCCACTGAGAAATGGAAGGAAAAGAAGAGAGAGAAATAGAGATGGAAAAGAGACTCTTGGGGAAAAACCTGGAGAGTCAGATTTATGAGCAAGGCTGATGGCAGCGCTGAGAGTGACAGGCAGCAATACCTACTGCCACTGGGAGCAATACCCACAACATCCTTGCTTTGAATGAACAGCAGCATTACATGTATGTCTATTTTTTCCAGATACATAGCACAAGAAAACAAAATGGAAGAGGCTGTTCTGACACTTCTGTAAGTCTGTGTGTGTAAATGTCTGCAATGCTGACAATTTCTAACTAGCCTAGGACACAAAGCATCTCCCTCACACAAGGATAACTAAACAGAGTCCTTCATAAAAATATGATACTTCATAAAAACCTGAAAAATCTTTCAGTAGAGAAATGTCAGTTTAATATATCCTACATCAGTAGGGAGCACAGACTGGGGAAGAATATACATAATTATTTTTTTATTATTATTATTATTTTTTCTGTCTTGTGTTGCATTATATTCTGAGCTACTGGGCAAAACATTTTCTGTCAGCCTCAGGAAGCGGAAGGTGTTTCTTGCTTTTGAGTCTCAAACTCAGTATTATTGTGCAAGTAAGGATTCCTCTCTAGAGCTCATTTAACCCACAGATTATTATTTTTTTTCTCTTAATTTCATCAACAACAGAAACTCCTGTTTGGCATACTAGATTCATCTGTTATTACTGTGCTATTACTGCATAATTGTAGTTTGTGCATGGCAATTCATAATTAGCCCAATTTTTGCCAGTGATTTGTTTGTAAATATCACAGATATTTTATTATTATTATTATTATTAAGTTCTCACTGCAATAATTATTAATAGTTTATATGCTGTATAAAACCTAAGACAATCCTGTGCATATGTTAATAGGCTTATATTTGCTATCCTCAGGTAAGCATACCTTCAAGATATTCATTATCATATTTTGCGTATTTCAATGTCTTTTCTTTAAAGCAGTATATAAGTCTAGATTTTACCAGAAAAATGCAGCAACACCTCTATGTTAATAATAAGAGTAGCAATAGTAATAGTAATAGTAATAGTAATAGTAATAGTAATAGTAATAGTAATAGTAATAGTAATAATAACGAAGAAATACCAGCAAATATGTTTTCTAGACTTCTGAATGGTTTCTCACTGCTGATTTTGAGAGAATTCTTATGGAGCCCAGGGTCCCTCAAAGGCCTGTTTTCCAGCTACTGTAAACATGATTGCCTTACATAAAGCTACTAATTTTCATCATAAAACATTTCCATACTCCGAGCAATCATAAAGTTACTGTACCTCTTCTGTTTCAGTTTAATTTTTCTTGAACATATGTATCTGATATTAAACACCCAGATACAAATGAAGTCTAACGTCTTTCTTGTACAATGACACTAATTCTTATCTTTGCAAGAAAGCTTTATTTGGTTACATTACTTGTCTTTTTAGAGGTATAAAGTATATTACCACTCCAGTGTGCTGTTGCACAAGATGACTCTCTATTCCATACTAATCAGGACCAGTTTATAGAGAAATGTTTTGTTGTGAATTCCCAAAAGTTTATCTTTCTTTTGAGCATGTTTCATAAAATCATGATAGCAAATCTCATGAGCACACTCCTAACCTTTTGAAAACAGTTCAACAGTTTTTTAACTAGCATTCCACGTTTCCAAGCCTATTCTTTAAGATGTCCACAAAAATAGTGTCCCCATCCTGATGCAGGTACCTTTAAAGCTCTGTATCTCCAAATTTCCTCTCATGTGACCTTGTAGTTTCATTTATCTATCTTCTCCAGATTAATGTATATGATTCTCTCACCTGTATATCAAATCTGTGGACTGAAGTCCACAGAGATGAGATATATGCATTTTGAAAATGGTTTATGGAAAAAAAAAAAAAAAAAAAAAAAAGCCAATATAAGCCAATATATAAGTTTGGCACGGTTTATGTTTGCTATAATATTATATTACATGTCATTTTCCTTTAAGGACAACTACAGACATGGAAGGTTTCTTCGAACTAAAACCTCAATTAAGGTCTGTTTTTTAAGATCTGTGACTAATTGTTGCTTATTCCATCCCCTTCTAATATATGAAGTTTGCTATTCTTCAGTCTGATTGCATCCTTCATCTCAAAAAATAAAATAAATAAAATAAAAAAATAAAATATTTAGTTGTGATTATTTCCATTTTTATATCCTTCTTGCTGTTAATCAGTCTTGCCTTTGTCTCACGGTATTGAATCTGACTGGACAAATTAAAGGGCAGTGTTAAGACTATAATTAATCTTATTCTTTCTTCCTAGCAACTGGTTTACTTCTCCCTTGTTTATTTTTTTGTTTGTTTGTTTGTTTGCTTGCTTGTTTTTTTTTTCTTTTATATATATATATAATATATATAAATATATATATTATATATATAAATATATATATATAATATATATTTATTATTTAATTTATTATTTTATTTATTTTTTATTATTTAATTTATTATTTTATTAATTATATATTTATTATTATATATATATAAATATATATAATATATATATATTTATATATATAAATATATATATATTATATATATATATTATATATAATATATATAAATATATATTATATATATATATACATATTTAAATGAAAAATTTCCAATGATGTTTTTAAATGTTTTTAAATGCTAGGCTAACTCAACTGAACTTCAAGAACTATTGCTCTGTCTCAATGATAATCAACTTTTAAGGCATAATTTTCTTCGTCATTGAAATCAGCAGCTATCAACACTTTCCCATTTCTTAAGCTGGAAAAATGAATACATACATAGATTTTTCTTTAAATGTTACTTTTAAAATACTATACACATAAGACAAAAAAAAAATTCAAATATTTAAAACACTACAAAGGCTGGCCTTCAGTCTTCCTTTACACCACATATGGAGATTACTTCTAAGATTTGTTTTGGAGAAGAATAAACAGGTGGAATTTCTTTTGCAGCTGAATAAAATAGTTCTGTTCAGAGCTAGATGTGTCTGTCTGTTTTTCTCATGGGATGCAGTGGTTAGGAAATCAACATCATAGATTCAAGCTAGCTGATAAAATACTGATCGTATGTTGTAAGCAATTTCTAACTAAACAAATCGGAAAGTAATGAAAGATAGTATGATCAAGTCTTTTTTGATGGGCACACAGTTTAGTTTTCTTTCTTCAGCCCAGTAGTAACACTGCTGAGTAACAGTTTAAATCATTGACTTTTTTTTTTTTTTTATTTAGTTTAAATTAGTGATTAATTTAATTTAAATTAAAAGAAATTAGTTACAAGCCTCCCAGAAAACTGGGACATTATTTAGTGTCTGAAAACAGGCTCTGGTTTCCTAAATATTTGTCCTGTCATGCTTACTGCAAGGCTTTGCTTCTTTTTAAATTTACTACGTATTTTTTTTTGTGCGTGTGGTGTGTTGACATCTGTTAGCTCCTGTTTCCAATTTCACATTTAATTTTTCTCAATATAAATGTTAATTTTAAAATAATTGTTCTGTTCATTTACCTCATGTTACTAATGTATAGTTATGGATTATAAAAACAAACAACAACAACAAAAGCAATAAGAAGTGAAGAAACTGAGAGCCAGTAAGCCACCTGAAACATAGGTATCATGTTCTATTAAAGAAATGTCTAATTAAAGCTGATGGCTCATCGAAGGTGATTTTTTGCTTTTCTTTTTCTATCTTTCTATCTTTCTTTCAAGCATCAGAAACTGCTGTCTGGCATAAAAAAAACATAAGAAAACTGCTGTATGGCATATGTTGAATATGCCATAGTTCATTTGCCACAGTCCTTAAAAGTGAAAGACTTTTCAGAGTCAGAATCAGAGATTAACCTGAAATGAAAAACAAGGAATGGACAAAAAAGAATAGAAATTATGAACTGCTTTCATGAAAACCTGACTACTGTATGTGCTAAATCATGAGATATGAGGTTAAATATATTAACTGTAATTACACATGTAACACCCTTTCCATCTGCTTTATTATAAAGTAAAAGAGATAAAGGAAGTCCAATGTCTGTTTTAGTGTCTGTTGGGTTTAGTCCAGAAGCTGTCTTGCTCACCCTCCGTTGCTCACTACTTCTTACCTCATGGACATCATTATTAACCTTGGATATTCAATGCTGGAAACCAGTCTGGTCTTATTCATTGCCTCCCATTAATAATATATTTTTTGGGGGGGTGTGGTGGGTAGTTCTGATTAAGTTAATTTCTTGCTTGTTTATCCTGTACCATACTGTAATATAACAAACTTATAAACCTATAACAAAATTATCCTGTAATATAACAAACTTCCTAGCCTGGAACTCTGCAATCTGTTCCAGAGCACCTGTGCTCAGATAATGGGTAGTTAGGAATAGAAAGCCAATTTTGTGGCTCTATTTCAATGGATCCTGAGGGAATTAAGAAAGTTTACCCAGTATAGCTCTTGTTCACCCCCAACAGTATCAGTCACAAGAGGAAGCTTGGAAAGATTTGGCTCTAAATGTCATGTATTTTACAGTTTTCCCTGAATATTAATGTGATTCTAAGTTAAGAAAACCGTGGAATAAATTCCACAGTAACCCCACCATTTCAAACTATAGCTTCTGGAATGATCTGGAATTTGTATTTTCCATATTGTGAATTCCTTTCTTTAAATGATGGGTTAATATTATGGATAAGAATAATATGATTCTTATTCCTAATTAAGTCTGGAGTCTTGTGTCCAGCCTTGGCCAAGATAAGATGTTTCTAAGGAAAGTAATCTAGTCATCACTGTGAGTAAGCCTGGGATAATCTGCTCTTGTGAAGAACTTTGACTGTGAAGTTAGGAGGGGACCAGTAAAACTGCTACCTTGGACAGACTTTGAATTGTTCAGGGTACTGCTGGAGGGTTCCTTGGGAGTCAGTTCTGAAGGACAGAGTGGTCCAGGAAGGCTGGACGCTCCTCAAAAAGGAAGAATTAAAGGTGCAGAAGCAGGCAGTCGCTGTGTGCCATAAGATGAGCTGGCAGGGAAGATGACTGGCATGGCTGAACAGGGAACTTTTGCTGAGTCTCCAGGAGAAAAAGGGAGTTTATGTCCAGTGGAAGAAAGGAAAGGCAACCTGTAAAATGTAAAAGGAATTTGTTAGCATATGCAGAGAAAAAATCAGGAAGATCAAAGCCCAGTACGAGCTCAACCTGGCCACTATGGTTAAGGATAACAAAAAGTGTTTTTATAAATATATTAGCGGCAAGAGAAGGGCCAAGGAGAGTCTCTATTCTTTACTGGACACAGGGAAAACAGGACTACTGAGTATAAGGAAAAGGCTGAGGTTCGTAATGCCTTCTTTACATTTGCATTTACTAACCAGGCCACTTATCCTTGGGGTATTCAACCTCCCAGCCTGGAAGTCTGGGACAGGGAGGAGAAGAACTCCCTGGTAGTTCATGTAGAAACAGTTAGAGACCTGCTGGTCCACCTGGACTGTCACAAGTGCATAGGGCCAGATGGGATCTACCCGAGGGTGCTGAGGGAGCTGGTAGATGTGATTCCTGGGCCACTTTCCATCATCTATCAGTGGTCTTGGTCATCTGGCTAGATCCTGGATGACTGGAGACTTGCTGATGTGATGCCCATCTATAAGAAGGGTCGTAAGGAGGACTTAGGGTATCACAGGCCTGTCAGCCTGACCTCTGTGCCAGGAAAGGTGATGAAACAGGTCATCTTGAATGCTATCATGCAGCATATGTGGGACCACCAGGAGATCAGGCACAGTCAGCACGGGTTCATGAAAGGCAAATCCTGCCTGACACACCTCATCTCCTTCTATGACTGGGTGACCCACCTGCTGGAAGAGGGAAAAGCTGTTGGCATAGTCTGCCTAGACTTCAGCAAGGCTTTTGACACTGTCACCCATAGTATTCTCCTGGAGAAGCTGGCAGCCAATGGCTTGGACAGGTAAACTCTTTGCTAAGTTAAAAACTGGTTGGATAGTTGGGTCTGGACAGAGGTGGTGAACAGAGTGAAATCCGGCTGGTGACTGAGTGCGCACTCAGTAAGTTTGCATATGACACCAAGTTGTGGGGAAGTGTCAATCTGCTGGAGGGTATGAAGGCCATGCAGAGGGACCTGGACAGGATGGATTGATGGGTAGAGGCCAATGGGATGAGGTTCAACATGGCTAAATGCTGGATCCTGCACTTTGGCTCCAACAACCCCATGCAGCACTACAGGCTTGGGGCACAGTGGCTGAAAAGCTGTGCAGAGGAAAAGGATCTGGGAATGTTGATGGACAGCTGGGAGTTGGCATCTTCTCACAGATAAATAGAGATAGGACTAGAGGGAATGGCCTCAAGGTGCACCAGGGGAGGTTTAGTTTAGAAATTACGAGACATTTCTTCTCAGAAAGAGTAGTCAGACATTGGCATCCTGTAGTGGGTTTACGTGGCAAGGTTTTGGTAGCAGGGGGCCACAGAGGTGGCTTCTGTGAGAAGAGTCTAGAAGCTGCCCCATATTAGGTAAGGGCCCTACTGCTTACCAGAGCTGAGCCAATAAGTGACATTGTTTGCGCCTCTGTGAGAGCATATTTAAGACAGGGGAAAAAAATGCTGCACCACACAGCAGCTAGGAGGGTGAGAGGAGTGAGGAACAGCCTTGCAGGCACCAAGGTCAGTGAAAAAGGAGGGGGAGCAGTGCTCCAGGCACTGGAGCAGAAGTCCCCTGCAGGCTGTCCCTCTGCAGCCCATGGAGTTCCACGGTAGAGCAGGGTTCCATGCTGCAGCCTGTGTAGGAGACCATGGTGGAGAAGGTGGATCTGCACTGACAGAGGCTGTGGCCTGTGGAAGACCCCTGCTGGAGCAGATTCTGGGCCAGACCTGTAGCCTGTGGAGAGGAGCCCACGCAGAAGCAGGTGACCTGGCAGGAGCTGCTGCCCGTGGGGGACCCAGGCTGGAGCAGTTTGCTCCTGAAGGAAGGACCCCGTGGTATGGACCCATATCTGGAGCAGTTCTTGAAGAGCTGCTGCCTGTGGGAAGTCCACATTGTAAACCCACTACACATCCCCAGGGCAGTGGTGGAGTTACTGTCCCTAGGGGCGCTTAAGGAAAGGTTGGACATGGTGCTTAGGGACATGGCTTAGTGGGTGACATTGGTGGTAGGGGAATGATTGGACCAGATGATCTGGGAGGTCTTTTCCAACCTTAATGATTCTATGGTTCTATGAGTCTGTGATTTTCTTTTCCATCTGATCTCTAATCATTCCTGGTCTCCCTTATTTTCTGTTACACTTTCATTGAATCTAATTGAATAATATATGTTAATATATATTTCCTATAATATGTTTTTCTTCATGCCATAATTGATTTTTATTTATTTATTTATTTATTTATTTATTAGGTCCTTTACTAAGTAAGAGGACTGAGAAAAATGGGTTGATAAATGCACCAAGATTTCTATATTCTAGACAGTTCTCTGCTGTCTTCCTTATGTTGTCTTGTGCAAATACAAGCTGGCTGGTATTTGCTGGGGAAATAGGAACGTTTTTGCATGAATATTAATATAAAGGACTTTATACTTGCCCTACATTCTACATGCTCTGTATACAGAAACAAAGTGGAAAAATGCAATGGAATCAGAAATTTTCTCTAGCTACTGTAAAGGACCTTTTGTTTGCTGAGAACACCCTGGCGAAGTAAGAGCTCTTAGGAAAAAGATTGTTGTTGTGGAAGACAACAAGATGATGCTGGAATAGGCATGAATAGCTTGACATGCTGAACTCATGAAAGCTTAAATAGTTTTCTTTGAAGACATATAGTAATTACATGAAAGGACAGGAAGCAAATTACTGTTTCCATAAAGTCTTTGTTGAGCCAAGTTAGTCCAGCTATGTTGAGATCTGCTCATCGTGGACAACAACTCTGTTCATCCTTTTGTGCACAGGAGCACAATGGACACCAAATGTATTACAAATGATCTGTGTGCACAGGAGAGTCTTGATAAGCATCAGCCTTGTTCTGACAATAGAAGAAAATAGCTCTCCCTCCTGACAGAGAAGTCAGGAGGTACTAAGTTACTGGGCCTGCTAATGGTCTTTTGCAGGGCTGTAGAACAAAAGTAGGTACTGTGAAGTTGTGCCAGGGCTATAAGAACAGCAGGCAAAGAAAGAATTTATTTATTTATTTATAAACTTTGGGCAGTATTGTTTTTTAGATTTGTTTTTGTCTGGGCTTTAGAAGAAACAAGGAAAGTAGGAAAATTTGTGAACACATATTCAGACTTGTTTCAGGTGTACTTAGGCATAAGATTCGCTTTGAACTGGAAAAAAATGGGAAATTATGCTTGAAACTATGAAAATAAGAAAAAAAAATGCTATGGTGATTGGATCAAAAGATATTATATAAATTTCATTATCAAATTTATTTTTTGTTAAATATAATATTCATAAACATTGGTGGTGGTGGTTTTTAAGTTATTTAGGAAATATACTTGTCCTTGATCCCTGGAACACATAGTTTTCCACAAACCAAAGGAAAATCATTTAATCAAAAATTTTCTCTAGCAAACCTAGTTGTATGAACAAGGGGATTTTTCTTAGGCTTTACTGTGTCAGTTTGTATTTTTTGGCTATTATCATGTTATCTTTTTCTTATTTCTGCTAATAGTTAAAGAGTCTCAGTTTGCTCAACAATTTTTGTTTGAACTTCTCCATGACCCAATATTTTTCTAAGTTCATTCTTCCACAAGATAGTCCATAGCAAGTTCTTGCCTAGATACATACATCTATTATGAAGATATAAATCTACAACAGTTACTATTTTCTTATTTTTTTTTCAATTTATTACAGTATTTTAAAAATATGGGTGAATGAAGCAATCAGTGAAAAGCATTCCTTTGAAATAAATAAATAATATCTTTATTTTAGAAATACTAAGACAGAGAACATTAGATTTTTTTTTTTTTAATAAACTTTCCAGATTCACACAAAAATTATAGTTAAAAAAGCAGTAACAATATTTCCATGAGATATCCATGGTTTACCCATACCTAAAACATCTCAGTGTCAACTGTTGTCTATCATCCATAAAGAAACTAGGGTTAGGATAGAGTCTACATTTATATTTGAAACCTATAAGACTCACAGCAGTCATGCTCGTTTTCTGAACTTCTAGATATCCAAAAGAGTGCGGAAAAATATGTCTGTAGAGTCCACAGAAGAATAAATTATTGCCCTATTCAGTGTAGATCCTCTCCTCAGAAATAAATATTTTAATTAGGTGATAGTTAATATTCAGTATTGTTTATATTGTTTCTGGTCTTCATGGGAGTTTCTGCAGCTTCTAAACCTCACTCCACCACTTCAGCTCTCATAAAGTTTCTACCGTAGTGATAATACCATTTAGGACTGACTATTTTCTCTGAATTGAATTGGTAGTTTTTTATTTTATTTATTTTTTTCCTACTCTTTAATCCTTTAAAAGAACATATTTTGAGTGGCTAATCTCAGTACTTAATCTCAAAAGCAATTGGAATGAGCAGCTAACCACTGTCTCTTTGGTTACCCCCAGGCTAAATCCAGTATCTTAGAGCACTGCACTAGAAAAGAGTATTTCATACGTTAGCTAATACGGGTAATGCAGCTCCAGGTCATTTTTGCAGTAAGGTTATAATATAAAATATTTGAAAGTTTAAAAATGGAAGTATTGGAAATATCCTCCAAACAACAAATCATTGTTTGTTACTCTATTAAATCTTGACCTGCAGTTTTGACTGCAACAGGAAAACACCCTGTCAGAATAGCACCTGAGGCAGTAAAGGACAACATATCAGATGTCTGTTTATTGTGTGCTCCAGTGACTCCTAGAAAAACAGAGCCAGTCTGTAAAGTATGTTGGAAGAAAACAGAAACAAACAAACAAACAACAAGCATAAAAACCGGTGCTTGTCTTGACCTCTTTTCATTAACAAATGACAGTTCTGTTCCTTCATCTGTCTTCTTCTAAAGACCTTCAGAGAAATGTTCTTGCTGGATACTTTGCCTTTCATGGCATAAACAATTCAGTGCTAAACTATTATATATAAACATATATACAATAGTATATTAGATTAATACACGATGGCAAAGGAATACATATTATGGAGTGTATGAAGGAATACATATTACAAAAGAATACACATTATGGAGTGACGGAGCACTGGAACAGGCTGCCCAGGCTGGTTGTGGAGTCGTCTTCTCTGGAGATATTCAAGGCCCATCTGGATGCCTACCTGGGCAACCTGCTCTAGGGAACCTGCTTTGGCAGTGGGGCTGGACCTGATGATCTCTCAAGGTCCCTACCAACCCCTACCATTCTGTGATTCTGTGATATTAATAATAACCCTAATCACTGTAGACATGGATTAACTGTACCATATCACAACCTCATAAATCATATTAATTGACGTACATCTGTATAGGCCATAACACACTCCCTTTACTATCCGAAAATGAATATGGGGCCTTTTCTTTTTAGGAGAATAAGGCCTTTCCTGTTAGGAAAGTAAGAGAAATTTGAGTCACTGCTACACATTCCCAATGTGTAGTTTAGGTGAAGGTACCTAGACTATGTCTATATTGGTGAATAAAACAGTGCTAGTTATAGAGACAATTAATTGAGCTACTTATCCATGCTGCTTTATATGATACAACTAAATAAAACAAGAACAATCTGTTCCTGGGGCTGAGAAATAGACTGCCTATGATCAATTTGTACTGCACTTCTGCTGGCCTTCTGAGTTACGTATGATGCTTCTGGAACAGTAGGATATAATTTTGTGTGTGTGTGTGTGTGTGTGTGTGTTTGTGTGTGTGTGTGTTTGCTGTTGTCATTTCAGGATCTGCAGGATGAAGAGATTAAGGGTAAGTGATATTTGTTCATTTTGTGCCCTGGGAATCATTCAAAGTACTTGATATTCTCCTCTGGTGCCTGGACATTTTTTCAAGAATGTTATTTTTGCAAAATTCATGGAAAGAAACATGCTAATAGTTATATGATGGACTGCAGTTGTCAGCATCCTAGTTCTATTTATCTTAGTGGTATAAATAGAGTCTATCAGTGCAAGTCAGTGTGATGGAGGTTAAACAAATCTAGTCTGCTTTAAATGTGAAGGATAGCATGTGCTCTGTTTTATTGTGTGAGATTTTCCAGGAGAAAACATGAGACCCATATGTACATGTTTCCACTGTACATTTTTTCTCTTCAGCCTCCCAACATGGCAGCCTCCTTTTTCTTTTGGAATCAGGGCAGCATCCAGCCTTCTCTAGGAAGTCTGCAACCTTTTCTCCCTAAAGAAGAGCCTTTTCATCTTCAATGAATTCACTAAGGTAAATATACAGGTATCCGTTAACTCCTGACTTGATGATGATTAAAAACTAGATTTGCTGAGACCTGCGTCAGATTTGAAGTATTTCAGCTGAGGTTTTGTGTTTCCTAAGAACCCTGGGACTTAAAATTCACTGGCTTTCTTCAGAGTGAGATGAAACCAACCATATTATCTATTTAAATATCATTAAAAATACTTAGTATTTGTGAGGTAAAAATAATTATTAAAACAAAACAAAACAAAAACACACTAGGATTTGCCTAAAATAAAGCTCTGCTTAGCACGGCATATTATTTTCAAGTACATACATATATGCAGTAATTTCAGGTAATATGCACCCTGTAATTATGCTCAAACTATTATTGAAACTATGGGGAAGCTAGAGTTAATCTGAAAAAATCCAAACATTTTAAGATATGTAAATGGATGTAAGACTATGTAAACAACATCAACTCCTACACAATGTTAAAATAGATTAAGTACAAGGAAGGGGAGTTAACTGTTCATTCAAAACCCTTTTATTTTTTCTTGATGTGAACCTTCAAATGCAAAAAGTCTTGATCACAATATTAGGGTAATCTTCAGTATGCATTCAGACCTTTACTCATCTCTCTGATGCCTAAGTATGTATTTGTGTAGTGCAACTTACTTGGATGTCTTCTAAATTTAACTTTTTTTTTTTTCTTATTTATTTATTTATTAATACTATATCCAGGGATATAGTATGATGGCAGCATTACCATCATCTGTTTTATATTAAATGGAGTATCCACAATAATTCCATCCTGATATAGGTTTACTTCATAATTTGAAAATGCTTTATTCAGTTTTAAACTCTACCAAATAAATAAATAAATAAATAATGATACTTTTCAAGACCTGATTTATGATGTATTTACAAGTCAAAGAACTGGCACCAGAAGCAAAGCCTAAAAATGCCACTGGTAATAAAAAGGATATGCCTGCATATATGGCAGAACGAGGTATTGCTTGATCTGGATAATACAGAGATTGAAATGGCTGGGAAATAGAAATGGATAGAAAATTTTGAGCAACCTGGTCTAGAGGAAAGTGTCCCTGTCCATGGCACCGGGGATGGAATTAAATGATCTTTAAGGTTCCTTCAAAACCAAACCATCTATGATTCTACAAAACTATGCCTTTAAGGTAAGTCTTATTCTCATATATAAACTAAAGGTTTCTGCTTGAAAATTTCTAGCACAGAGTAGCTCAGAAATCTCATTACAGTTTAACAATTTAAGCTTTACCTATAATAAGAAAGTATAAAAAGTAATAAAAAAAAAAAACTTTTCCAACAAAAAGAACAGGGGATAAAGTAGAAATTATCGTCTATACCAATATGAAACACTATTTAAAGTAAAGTGAAATTGTAACTGTTTTCTTGGCTAGGAATTTAATCTGGTTTTAAGAAGTGATTTTTACAGTGGCCAAAAGAAGTCTGACAATTTGGAAGCAAAAACTGTATTTGATAATGGTTTGGCTAATGAGATCTCTGTTTGGAGAAAAATAGATTAAACATGTTTGGACTATCCAGAGGAAGTTTTACCAATCTTCAACAAAAATGTACTGCTAGTGCACAGTCACAGTTCATGGTTGTGGAAATAACCATTTTTAGACTGTACCTACTAAGCAAAAGTTGGAGTAGAAAAAGAAAATAAATGAAGATGACTAAGTGAAAAGGATGAATAAACGGCTGTGAAGGAGCTCCATTAGCTTCTGGTTCATAGACTGAAGTAAAATAAATAGCAACACTAGATGACTGGTGATCCATCTCATCCCATTCTGTTTACTTCTGTATACTTCAAAATAAAGGAAAGAATTAAAGGGTCGTAAAGATTCTAATATGAGACACAGTGAGCTACAAAGTAGCTCTTAAATGTACTGCACAGTAGAAGAGATATAAACTCCTCTCTTTAATTAAAACAAAATGATAACACCAGGACATTAAAGTATATCTATATATGTATATGTTCAATACATATAACTGTTCTATTAGACTCTTGAGCCAAATACATGTCTGGCGTAAATAGACTTGAATTCATTAAAGTCAATAGAGTTGTTCCTGTTAACATTCATGTGAATTTGTCCCTTGGTCTTCTAAATTGTCCATTTCCTCTAATGAGCATCTCTGAACTGAAGACTCAGATCCAATCTGCTTTACCTCTGAACTCAAGAGAGGTTTTAAGGGCTAGGGAAACTGGCTCTAAACTTAAAGACTTATGAGGGGATTTTTCTCTTAAATCTGGACCCTGAGACTGAACAGATTTGGTTTGATGAGGGGAACAAATATCAGAACAGAAGAAAAATTTTACTTTGTAATTTATGTTGTGCCTCTTTTAAATTTGTATATACAGGCTTCGGATGATGTCTCTAATACTGTATTTATTATCTAGTCTAGTTAACAGCTTTTATGACAGTACATGGACTCATAATTTGCCATTACATATCTTGCAGTTCACATGGGTTGCAGTTCAGTAAAAAAAAATAGACTACCCTTAAATTTATGTTTTCCTTCTTAATCTTGAGTGAAAATATGTAGGTGTTTAAGATTTTCAAGGGCAATGAGTAGGGATTCTACAAGCACTGACAAAAAGAAGACTAGAGAAAGTGTGGGTCCTCGTCAGGAGTCTTGGTTACCTGGGACAGTGAAAAGGCTGAGGTACTGAATTCCTTTTTTGTCTCAGTCTTTACCAGCAAGACTGGCCTACAATCTCAGTGTCAGAAGATCCCTATTTATTAGGGCATCATTCACAAGTCTATGAAGGTAAATATACCATTCCCTGTTGTGTAATCAATGGTGAAATCAAATCTTGAATGAACATAAGTTCCTATTTCTGTTGAAAAACCATAACAAAAGACAGTGCTTGACATCAACTGAAACATCAACTGAACATAAACTTTTTTTTTTTTTTTTAAGGTGGTTCCCTCTTAACATGATTTTGTGTGTTCATCACCCTTCTAAAATCTGAAAAGCAGAGATGATCTGAAATAATTAGCCACGTTCATGTAAGATATTACAGAATTTCAAATCAATCACAAACAAGAAAACTGACTTCTGGTTACTTCATGAATGAAAGGGAAGAGCATTGGGACAGGCTTTAAAAAGGTGATGTGGAATCTGTCTTTCTATGCACGTGTACTATAGATAGAATTATTTCTATTTACAACATGTGTGGTAGGTTAACTTTGGCTAGCTGCCAGGTGCCCCCAAGCCACTCTCTCACTCCCCTTCCCCAGCGGGACAAGGGGAAAAATACAGTGAAAAAAGATTGTGGATTAGGATAAGGACAGGGAGGTCGCTCACCGATTGCTATCATGGGCAAAATAGTCTCAGCTTGGGGAAGACTAATTTGGCTTTATTGTCAATGGAAAATACAGTAGGATAGTGAGAAATAAAAACAAAATTGAAAACACCTGCCCCCAGTACTGCTCTTATACCTGGGCTCAACTTTGGTCTTGATTCTTCTACCTCTTTGCTCCGCACGCAGCACAGGGGAATGGGAAATGAGGTTACAGTCAATATATAATCCTTTGTCACTGCTGCTTCTTCTTCCTGACTCTCTTCCCCTGCTACAGCATAGAGTCCCTCCCACAGGATACAGTCCTTCAGGAACTGATCCAACATAGGCTTCTCACAGACTGCAGTTTGTCAAGGACTGCTCCAGTGTGGCTCCATAACAGAGGGAACAGTGCTTTGGGAATGAACTGCTGCAGCCTGGGCCCCCCACAGAACACACTTTCTGCCAGACCTTCTGGAGCGTCCTCTTGTGTGGACTCTTCATGGGCTGCAGCTTCCTTTAGGTCATATCCACCTGCTTTGGTCTTCATGGGCTGCAGTGTGGATCTCAGGTCCAATATGTTTCTCCATAGCCAACCTGCTCCACCACAGTTGTCTCCGTGGGCCACAGCAAAACTTCTTCAGCACTAGGAGCACCTCCTCCCCCTCTTTCTTCGTTGACCTTGTGTCTTCAGGGTTGTTTCTCCCATATTTTCTCACTCTTCTCTTTCATTTGCTGTTGCACAGCATTTTGTTGTAGCGAGAGTACTGTGCCCCATTAAATGGAATGTGACTTCCTAATTTCTTTCTAACATTTGTAGTTTTTTTTCTTTCTTTTCCATCAAAGTGCTTATTCTGATTGAAACAATAAATGCTTATGCTGGAAGTAGCATGCTAGAAAGTAGCATTTAATACTAATTTTCACATTCATAAATGAATACAAAATATTCAGAACTAGGGAACAAAAAGTTTATGGGAAAATAAGCATATATTTTTAATGTCCATTTAGGAAAAAAAATACATCCAGACAAACTGAAAACTGAAATTTTTCTCTCTGGTATGTTTTTGCTTCAATATTAATGAAAGGTTTCCAAAAGTATTGTTATGATTTCACATCACTGCTTGATAGGTCTGAAAAGCAAATGTTCTCTGCAATTTTTGTATATTTTTTATACTGTTGAGCTGTTTTCCATAAAATATACCTTACATTCACATTTGGAAAATAATCAGATTGAGAACATTAATGATGAAATAATGTATGAAAATATTTTCTTGACCACAGACATTCTTTTGATGAACTTGGAAAATAGGTACTGTAAATGTAGTTTTCTAGCAAAAATGCAGAAAAGAAAACTCTATGTCTGGGTGTTGTTTAATGTTGTCCAAATATCTACGTATGTAACTATGGATTTTGAAAATCTGAAATTATTCTAGTGATGTAGAACACATCAGGGTCAAATTGTATTACGTGATCATTATACAAAAGTATATTACAGTGCTGCTTCAATCATATTTTTTTCCTTTTAATTTCATTTTTGGAAATCAAATGACATGATTTCCTTTTTTTTTGTGACAGGGAGTCCTAAAAAAACGTTTTTACAAAATGAGTCACAATAATTGATTTTTTAGTTGAATGAGGGACAGAGTTGTGCTTGTTTCCTATGAAGCTACTTCTCAGAAAACCCTAGCTGGTGAAGGAAAGGAATACATGTTATTAGATTGTGTGATAGCACACCTATCACTCTTTTTGACCGAAAGTCATTTTCATTTGCAATGAGCAATTTCAGTTACATGGTACTGTTACAGTTGAGTTCCTTTGCTAGTCCAGTGTGCAGCAGCAGTCAATGCTCTCTAGAGATATATGTTATACTGAAAGAGGCGGATTCAGTAAGACATCTTTCCTCTGTAGGATTTGTGATACATAAAAGTCTTGTCACTTTGACATTTGCTACTTTTGCTTTATGATTTTTCCCTATTTTCCTCTTCTGTACGTACGCTATCATTATCATCCAAGTTGAATGGTTCTTACTGCACAGTAAGGTCAGAAGGGAGAGCTATGTGTTGTGATAGTACTCTGCTTTTCACCAGATGACAGCAAAAAATCAGCAGGAGGGGGAGTATTTTTATTGTGTTTTGGTTATTACAATACAGTTAAGACACACTAGTCATCTTCTAGGTACATATAATCTTACATCTAGTCAATGCACGTTTTGAATGTTCATTTCTAAATGTCAATCACCATCATTTATTACCTTGTTATAAACCCTCTTACAATTTAAACAAAGCAAAAACATTTGTTACATCGAATGTTCATTTACTGGTAGTTGGAGTGACCATTAGCAATCTCAAACACTCTATAGCTGAAGGAAAACTATGCAACCTGTCAAAGCAATTGAGCAAAATGCCCATCCCTATCACTAAGGTTCTGATATTAGCCCACAGAATTTGAGCTGTTTGCCTGATACTTAGTATTACTCGATAAATACTTGTTATTTATCACATTGAATGCATTCATAAAATAAATTTTTAAGCAAATTCAGTGTAATTAGAGAATATTTCTAAACCCATCAACATTTTCCAGTGTTGTAGTAAATTCAGAGTTTTGCAAGAAACGTTGTTTGCTTAATTAAAGAAATTTGCAGGGGAAAAAAAAAAAGTTAATATTTGCACTCATTAAAATTAGTCATTTATACAGGCATTTTTACTGAAATGTTTAAGAATATTATTTGTATTACTTAGTCAAAAAGAGCAGAGAAAGCCGTCGTGGGTAAAATTATAGACAAAGGCAGCCAATAAGGTGCCTATTCACCCTCATATATGAAAGTTGTTTTGATTTTGTCTTTGAACTATTTAATCAACACACTTTACATCTGTGTAATGCTTATTTCAAGTAAGTCACACATAAAATATGTCCTAGAGTGCAATCTGAAATAGAAAACTGTACATATATCAGACTGCATTCCATTTAAAGACTTTGACATGGACAAATTTAAACTCAGTCTCCAGTGAGTTCTTGGGACATGTCATTTTAAAACTTTGCAGCCTGTTAAGCTCACAGGATTGGAAATAAACACAGGGGCAAAATGTCAAAAGGATGACAGAACATCAAGTGTAAATAAAAACACTCTCAGCTCTCCCAAAGGCACTAGGAGATGTGAACTTACTAACCATCTGAGTTAATCAAATGTTAAATTTAAGGAGCAGAACAGAAGTGAATACATTTTTCACCTCCATTTAACTAAAATGGTTACACAATTTTAATGAGACAGCTATGTGAATAGACAACAAAAGCATGTGATCTTGTATAGTAATGTGCCAATATCTATAAAATGCCATAGCCTGTTGTAAACAGAATACATTTTAAAAGATTATAACACATAAAAACTTTAGATGTAGTCTAAAATCACTACCCATGGGTTGAAAAATTCTTACCTGATGCCTATAAAAAAGGCAATCTCTTCTGTTCTTTATTTCAATAGTGTTTGTTTTTTTTTTTTCTTTGTACTTCAGCCCTATCCAAATAAATATTGGATATTCGAATCCACCTCAAGAGTTTGTTTTTTTTGTTGTTTTTTTTTTTCTCCGTATTTATTTCATTCAGGATGCGTTTTTCATTGGGAGCATTGTCAATACAAGGGTTGGGAGACACATTCTATTTTGTACAGGTTTAAATTGTATTTCACTGTGTTGTTCTTTTTCATTTAATCATATCTATGTAAATAATGAGAGAGAAAAGAATTTGTTTATGTTGCTAAGTATATCCTGAAAATACCTACACATCACAAATAACAACATCTTGTGTACTACTCAAGGGACAGTAGCTGTGTGTGATAGCATTTGTTTATCTCACAGGTCTGCACTTACAGATAGTGAAAGACTAAAAGACTTTCCCAAGGATGGTCAGAATTATAGACCATCAAAACAATTTTTCAGCATCTATTTGTGATTATCACAATTTATCTTCCTGCAAGACTCCAGAGTTGAAGGATTGTGTTCAAACTGTTTTTCTGTTATGCACTACCTTTCATAGCTTCAACAGAATAGATCCAAAAGTCCTGGTAATTGTTTGTTCAATTCCAGTGCCACAGCAAATCTTTTCTGTTACTGTTCAAAGCACTAAGATAAAATTGACCTATACTAGATTGACTTTTGTGCCAAACACCATGTGTTTGGGATGCTTGGGCTGAGAGATTTCTGATTCAGATTGCTAAACCACAGCCTGCTTCTTATTAGTGAAGAGTCCATATAGAACCAGAAACTGTGGTAAAATCAGTCGTAGTTAATGGTCTGATCTTACCTATGGGCACAGGTCATCCTCCCCAGAAAGGAGCAGAGGAACTGAAAAAAGCAATGATCTTAAAACTTGTCTCCTAAAGCGCCCAAAGTTTTTTTAATTTTAATGACAGAATTAAGTACTATAATTTGATGTATCTAACCCTGTAAGAATCACAGAATCACAGAATCACAGAATTTCTAGGTTGGAAGAGACCTCAAGATCATCGAGTCCAACCTCTAACCTAACACTAACAGTCCCCACTAAACCATATCCCTAAGCTCTACATCTAAACGTCTTTTGAAGACTTCCAGGGATTGTGACTCCACCACCTCCCTGGGCAGCCTGTTCCAATGCCTCACAACCCTTTCAGTAAAGAAGCTCTTCCTAACATCTAACCTAAAACTCCCCTGGCGCAACTTTAGCCCGTTCCCCCTCGTCCTGTCACCAGGCACGTGGGAGAATAGGCCAACCCCCACCTCTCTACAGCCTCCTTTAAGGTATCGGTAGAGAGCGATAAGGTCGCCCCTGAGCCTCCTCTTCTCCAGGCTGAACAAGCCCAGCTCCCTCAGCCGCTCCTCGTAGGACTTGCTCTCCAGACCCCTCACCAGCTTCGTCGCCCTTCTTTGGACCCGCTCAAGCACCTCGATGTCCTTCTTGTAGTGAGGGGCCCAAAACTGAACACAGTACTCGAGGTGCGGCCTCACCAGAGCCGAGTACAGGGGGACGATCACCTCCCTAGCCCTGCTGGTCACGCTGTTTCTGATACAAGCCAGGATGCCGTTGGCCTTCTTGGCCACCTGAGCACACTGCTGGCTCATATTCAGCCGACTGTCCACCATCACTCCCAGGTCCTTCTCTGCCTGGCAGCTCTCCAACCACTCATCTCCCAGCCTGTAGCTCTGCTTGGGGTTATTGCGCCCCAGGTGCAGGACCCGGCACTTGGCCTTGTTAAACTTCATGCAGTTGACCTCAGCCCATCGGTGCAGCCTATCCAGATCCTCCTGCAGAGCCTTCCTACCCTCGAGCAGATCGACACACGCACCTAACTTGGTGTCATCTGCAAACTTACTGAGGGTGCACTCAATGCCCTCGTCCAGATCATCGATGAAGATGTTGAAGAGGACCGGCCCCAGTACTGAGCCCTGGGGGACGCCACTAGTGACTGGAACAACAAGTTGCAGTAAGCTGCAACAACATTAATATTTTAATGGTAGTGTTGGATGATAGTTGTTATATTTGTGTTGACATTTGGTCTTTCCTTCCAACAATGTTGGGAAAGGAAGTAAAATCTAAGAAATTTATTCATTAAGAGTTTTCAGCTTTGGAAGCCACTGACTTCTTCAGTCCACCCTCTACTACCACGATGGCTTGGTATCATTCACTCCTGAGGCCTTCTAGAACATCTTTTATCTCATTTTTAAGTATGAATAGCATGAATTTTTAAGTTATGAAGACTGAATGCAGGCCAGTATACGTCTGTAACTGCTCTGAACAGCTCTTATGTAATGGCATATCTGTGACATTGTTAGATTTCATAGTGAAAAGTAAAATTTAAAAATGCTCTAGGGTATATATTAAAAAATAAATCCATAAAAGCACGACTCAATAGCAGCTTTTGAGTTTTCAACATTTGTGCAATTCTTCACTGGAATAAAACATGCAAACTCCCTTGTTAACCTGCTATGTGGTAGGAACTTCTATGCTCATTACTACTGATCAAAGATATGTACCAAAAAGAATATCTTGATCAAAATTTGAAGGGAATGAATGTCCCACCAAAAATATCCACTTGTGAGGAAAATATATTTTAAAGAAAATTCTGAATAATCATATTCAAAACAGTGCATTTAATGCAGAAATATACTTCAATGTTTCATTGATTTTACAAGCTAAACTATTATTCTAAATTGATGTATGGTCTTGGCACATCCCATTGAAACATTAGGTGTTAATGCAATTAACAGACATTTCTGCAGCTCAGAGAACGGCTCTCTTTTCAGAATTACTAATTTTTTGTTTTCTTATGGATTCCCTGAATCCATGAAATATGAAAAACACACACACAATTATGTAAATCTGTAAATTAAAGAGTCTAAAACTTAGTGAGCTTTTAAAAAAGAAGGATTTGAACTGAAACATTTTTTCTTCAGTCTTCCTGCCTGTATTGATAATGGATCAGTAACAAATTCAATATATGATTTCATTTCTTCTGCAGACAAATGATACATGTCAGTTTTAGTATGTGAAGAAAGAAAAGTAAAAGCTTGCAAAATACAATTCAAAAATTACTTCTTAAGTTAAGTCTTATACTGAATTGATATTTGTGACAATAAGGGAAGTTTAGTTGAAAAGTGAAGGGTAAACAATGGGTCTTTAAATTGATGGATTTTCTTTTAGTATTCTATCAACAAAATATGCATTGAGGATGCACGCCCATTGTGCCAAAAAAGTCATATACCAGCCGTTCAAGGCTATGGTGTAATTTGTTGCATGGTAAGTGAAAGGTACGGGTTCTTAAATAAAGAAATGAATCTCATAAATATTGCAGAATTGCAAGTGTTTTATAATCTATTATAAAGTAAAAATGTGTTATAAACAAAATCTACTTCCTATGTTCACCATTACACTATTTATTTTTTTTTTTTTGCTTCTTACTCTAAACACTATGTCTCATTTCTAATTATATTTTCAGCAATTTATTTATTTTGTCTCTCTCTCTACCAAATTCATCCAATGTCAGTGTTTATTGTGCCACAGTAAACACTGTGATCTTAAATTATTGCATTTATTCACACTTATAGTCCCTGGAAAATGCTGAAGTAGTACATTTAAAACCGTAACTGTCTTTTTTCAGCAGTTTGGGCTCTTTGTTCTTATGTTATAAATTGCAAGAAGAAAACACAGTGTTCCTTATTTAGCAAAGCCATGAAGAATAGAAACTGCACAAATTATTCATTGCATATTCTTTCATAGAAAGCTGTATCTAACAAGACAGATGGTGTTTCCCCTGATTCAGAAGGTCTAATAAATACTCTTTGTGTCATATTAGCATGTAATAAGCAGGTAAACTGAATCTGTCATAGAGGAAACTCAGAGGTGTCTTACATTTTCTACTCGTGCAAATATCATTTCACCAGTGAATTTTCTGTACACTTGAGTAAGAAATAAATCTTCATTACTGTCCATAAAACCTATCTAATCACAAGGTGAGGTAGACTTATATTGAAGAAAGATCTGTCCAACAGTAAGTTTCAATTTTAGTCAAGTATTTAAAACCTGTGATTCATAAAAAAAAAAAAAACAAAAAAAAAAACACGCAACAGATATTGTATAAGAAAGTAATGTTAACACTGGTAGCCATGTGCATCATCCTGAAAAGGGAATTAAAATAGCTCTGAGTATTGCCAATAGTATTGCCATGTTTTCTGTTTTGATTGAAGTAGACATAACACTTATTAATTAATCAACTGGGAAATCTCAAAATTGAAACTTAGAAAAGTAACACTCATGGTGGACTTAGGTAGTTTGAAATATTTTCTGGTGAATTATCACCCAAAATGTCTTGTGAATGTAAAAGCCATGGTTTAGCTTTATTTTGAATGGTCTGCTAGATTGCTTGCCTCTGATCTACATAGGTCAGAAAACAGCTAAAACACCAAGAAGATTTGAGCAGGCCAGTTTTGAAAAAGAGATGGTTTGAGAGAGAAATGTTTCAGGTTTTACCTTTGGATGATTCTTCTGTTGGTCTACTACAGTCTAGTGAGCTGTAATCCAGGCACCCTTTTGGATGGAAATTGTCAGTGTATTTCCACTACTATCACCAAGGATTAGTGTCACCAAATCCTTGGGTCTACACTACTTATTGATAACTTTTCTCCTGAGTTTGATAGTACCATAAAAATATTACTCACAAAATTTCAGGAGGAAGTAAATCATTAAAAGGACAGATCCCACTGACATTTGACTCAGTAAGCTGAAAGCAGGAAAATCATACATTTCTCTTTCCTTGAATAAAGATGAGTTTGTTGAATTAAACTACATCATATATCCAGACAAATATATTTTTAGCACATCAGAGTCCACTGTTATGACTTGTCTTGTTACTGTATTGCTGCCCCATGAGAAAGGATAAAGACACTTTCCAGGTTAAGCATGGTCTATTTTGGTAAGTAATGACTACAAACAAACCTCTGAGGACTGGGTTATGAAGAATAATCATATATGCTAAGGAGCAGCACAAAAGTAAGGGTGAGATTTCCTGCAGTGCCTCAACTAGTCCATGCCACTCATCAGCACAGCCCTATCTTCCCCTGCCTAGACTGAACTTACATGCTTGGTAAGATCAAACACCAAGTGGACACAAAAGAAATACGAAACTACAACTTAAAATTATTTTTTTCTTTCTCTCTTTCTTTCTCTCTCTTCTTTCTTTCTTTCTTTCTTTCTTTCTTTCTTTCTTTCTTTCTTTCTTTCTTTCTTTCTTTCTTTCTTTCTTTCTTTCTTTCTTGAAGGGCTAATGCAGCCATGGACAATTTAAACTAAATATTCTTAAATAGCAGAAGGACTATGACCAAGATATTATTTTGTCCAATTAAACTTGAGAAAGAAATATCAGTAACATTGGTGGCAAAGAAAGAATCGTTGGGAATTATTACAGAACAAGGAAACATGATGAATAACCAAGTGAGTTTGGTCTCTTTATTTTCAGTAAAAAGAAGATAAGGTATTACCTGATTGTAGTCTGTATGTATCATAAATCTATACAGATTTGACTTTCCTTGTTTTTGAGTATTTGACTTTGAATCTCAATATTGTCTCAAAGCACAGACTTTTCTGTGTGTATGTAGAATATTTTTAATGATATTAATTTTTATTTTTTTTCCAACTAGATCACCAGATCCCATCTGTTTGTAATTATTTAACTATTATTATTTTTTAATTTGTTATATATATGACTAAATTTACATGCAAAATATTTTGATATTGTGAACCCCAAACCAACTTAAACTCTTTTAATCATTTCAGGAGTTAACAGAATTCTAACTCATTAAATGGAATCATGACATGATAATTAAGTAAATAGTTTTCAGTCATATCCAAATAAATGTATCCAAATAAAGATGTTAGAGAAGTAAAAAATAAAAATAAAACACAAAACTGTTTTTTGTTAAATATTCTAAGAATCTTTCAAATGTTTTCACTTTGAGAAGGAACTCATTTGTTAGATTTGGTCACTTCAGCCTCCTAACTAACAATAGAGGGGAATTTATTTTCCCAATTAAATCCAAGGAATTTTCATAATGCAATATATGGCTTTTCTTAATCCTCCTGTAGTCCTTCATTCCTCACATATACATGACAAATTACAAAAATTCAGTAACACCCATGTCTTTCAGATTTTCCACAATATCAACCAAAATACAGAATGCTAAACAAGATGGTTTTATAGACTGAGGAAAAAATTCCTGACTATTCAATTACATCTGGGTTTGTAAAGTAAAGTCTAATTCTCTTCTTCAACATTTTCATTGTCTGTCGTTGCGCAAAAGATTAAGTACAAGTTAATGAAATTGAACATTTCATTAGGGATGAATGTAACAAAAGATATTATTCCCAGCATCTTATTTAGATATATAATTGTAAGTATTCCTAAAATCCAATAAAGACAACTTTGCAATAACCTTAGGTTCTCTCTGTATATATTACGTTTTTATTTATTTTGCGTGTTGTTTTTTGTTTGTTTTGTTTTGTTTTGTTTTTACAGGAATATTAAGAGGAGAATTACATTATATTGTCCTTTTAAAATAAAATATTGCTGGCAAAGAGAATGAATATATCAATAGCTGAAAGTAATGAATTGAAAAACTTTCTTTAAGTGTAGGTGGAAGAAATAAAATTGTAAATGAGACCATAAATTGGCGCAATAGCTAAAATGGAGAAAAAGAAAAATAAATTAATTCACCAAAATATAGTGGGAGACAAGTGGAAACAGGCTATTTGCTTATTTGTTTCATTGCCTTTAAAAAATAGAATAGAGACTGAATAACTCAAAATTTTTCTTTGTGGTCTTAAAATGTAGTTTAATTCAATGAACTTAACTTCATTAAGAAATATTTTCTAATCAGGGTAACTAATCCAAAATTAGAAATTATGTTGTTTCTGTTCTCCCACGTGCCTGGTGACAGGACGAGGGGGAACGGGCTAAAGTTGCGCCAGGGGAGTTTTAGGTTAGATGTTAGGAAGAGCTTCTTTACTGAAAGGGTTGTGAGGCATTGGAACAGGCTGCCCAGGGAGGTGGTGGAGTCACCATCCCTGGAAGTATTCAAAAGACATTTAGATGTAAAGCTTAGGGATATGGTTTAGTGGGGACTGTTAGTGTTAGGTTAGAGGTTGGACTCGATGATCTAAAGGTCTCTTCCAACCTAGAAATTCCGTGATTCTGTGATTCTGTGAAGATCTTTAACTAACAAAGGTTATGGGAGCTGTGATTTCACCATCAGCCTAAGGGCTAGTATGGATGATAAGAGAGCTAAGTTTTAAATCCCCACTTGTTAACAACATCCAAGAGACAGAGATGACATGGAAAAAACAACAAAACACTGACAAACCAACCAAACCAACTCAGACCAACACAAGTTATAGTGTGAAAGCTAAAAAAAAAAAAAAAAAAAAAAAAAAGAACAACAACTAGCCAACCAAATAAAAACATTCAGAACATTCAGAACATTCAGAACAGGATTAAATCAAGCAGTTTGGAGCTTCTTCCCTTCCCTTCCCTTCCCTTCCCTTCCCTTCCCTTCCCTTCCCTTCCCTTCCCTTCCCTTCCCTTCCCTTCCCTTCCCTTCCCTTCCCTTCCCTTCCCTTCCCTTCCCTTCCCTTCCCTTCCCTTCCCTTCCCTTCCCTTCCCTTCCCTTCCCTTCCCTTCCCTTCCCTTCCCTTCCCTTCCCTTCCCTTCCCTTCCCTTCCCTTCCCTTCCCTTCCCTTCCCTTCCCTTCCCTTCCCTTCCCTTCCCTTCCCTTCCCGACAACTAAATGCAATGATTCTTCTCATGTGTTGTGGGCATGACATTGAATCGGATAATATTTAGTATTAACTGTGTATGATAGGATAGACTTCATAGAACAGATCCTGTATAATACACGTGATATCCTTCCTTTTCTTAACAATGGCATGGGGCAGGGGAAAGAAAAGCAACAGATCTTTATTTCTTTGGATTACACTCTTCATCCTAAAATATCATATACTATGCTTTACACTTCTCCAAGATGTACTCTACTAAGAATAATGCATTTTCAAATATATTTAATAACAAAAACTTGGCTTTATTCTACCAAAAATGTCTCAGGATTGTCGGTTTGTAGATACTCTTAAAACACTGAGGGTACATGACAGAATTAGCTGTTCCCCAAAGTGCAGTTCTGGACAGTACTTTTAGTGTTAAAACATCTCCAGAAAGTGGTGATAGGAACTCCATTTTATTCCATCTAGGCTAGAGCACTCACTTAGGAATTGATTTATAGGATTTTACTTTCCTTTACTTCCTGAGGAAACTCAAACCTGCATCATCCAGCAGCCAACATAATGTTCCTACCATAGGGTCACCTTGGTGTTAAAGCACTCACCTTAAAGGCTCAAGAGACAGAAATCAGAATTTGTGAGCTGTAGTTCCTGTTAGGATGACTATTCCTGTATTAAATTTTCAGCAGTTGCAGATTAAACATGTATAAAAAAAATTAAATTAAACATTCAGAAGTTCACGGAAAGAGGCGATTAAAGATTCATTAGGCCGAGACAGATGGAGAGAACTTTTGCAAGACTAAGCATGACTGTCACCTGGTGTGGGGTCACATTTGTAAGGAGAAAACCCTAACTTCTTTTGTCTCCCAAGCTGAGTGTCACAGTACCTAGTCTCTTTTTTAAATGTTGATGCTTTGGAACTGTAGTACTATTTAATGCAGAAAACAAACAGGAAATATTTTCTGAAATAAAATCTCTGTCAGGCAATGGCAGGGATGAGCTGCTTTGCAAAGAGGAAGGTGAGCCAGAAACTGAGGGAAGAGCTTGGCAGTCCAGACACCGTAGATTTGAAGCACAGTCCAGTAAGAGGACCAAAGTGAAGGACTGGAACTGAAAGATGTGTTTTGTCTCACCATGTATCTGGATGATTCTAACCTTGTCTTCCTGGGTTCTCTTTCAGTCCTGACCTCAAATATGCTCCATCTCAACGGGACATCCCTGGCCACTTTCACCACCAACAACCCTGTGCGGGTCTCCCTGGTTGGCATGGTCAGACAGTGCCCCACCAGTGTGGTACTACCCTTCCAACCCTACTCTCTGTTCCTGGGTTTTCTGCTCCTCTCAGGAGTAGAATCCTCCTGCTGCTCCCCAGTACTCTGCTCTGGGCATGGATAATATGTAATCCTTACATGTAAAGCCAAATTAACTCCAAGGAAAGGATAATGACATTAAAATTATTTCAGTAATAAATTTTGCTTGTATGGTCATGTATATTAAATATTGAACTGAGCACAGCTGCTTGGATATATGCAGAAAAAATATTCTTGCATTCTCAAGATTGTTTATCAATTGATTTTTGATTGTTTATCAAAAAGATTGTTTTATCAATTTATATGACTTCTTTAATTCATAAAAAAAGTAAAACCTGTTCCTCCTCCCTCACCGCCTCCCCTCCCCAACTGGAAAAAAAAAAAAAAATAAAATAAAATAAAGCATACCATAAATTAAAGTGGAAAGTACAATTATTTATCTAATTAAAATAATGTCTTTAATTGGCAACAATATTACCCCTGCCTGTTACTGCGCTAGGCATACGTGTATAAAAAATATGAAAATACAGGAACAGAACTACTTTAAGGTCAGTTACAGGACAGAAATGGAGAACAATGGTGGACAAAGGCTTATCTCACACTCTCCTGACAAAAGATACGAAGTGGTGAGTGTCTGAATCACAGAATCATAGAATGGTTTGTGTTGGAAAGGACCTTAAAGACCATCTAGTTATAACCCCTCTGCCATGAGCACGCATGCCACCCACTAGAACAGGTTGCCCAGGGCCTCATCCAAAGTAACCCTGAATACCTCCAGAGATGGGGCATCCACAACTTCACTGTGAAACCTGTTCCAGTGCCTCACCACCCTCTGAGTGAAGAATTTCCTCCTAATCTCTAATCTAAATATCCTTCCTTTTAGTTTAAAACCATTTTCCCTTGTCCTATCATTATCTACCTATGTAAAAAGTTATCTGTCTACCCTTGCAATACTTGCCATCTAGGTTTTGCTCATGTTCTTGAAGTAAGTCACGTCATAACTAATAATCGACAAGTTTATAAATTGCAGACTTCTGATTGTTAAAATACAGGAATGTTAGCCAAGAATGAACATAAATGTGAGACCAGGACCTACCAGAGATCTTTGCCATAAATGAAGTTATTAGGCAATAACTAAACCCACCACTTTAGACAAAACAAAAAAACAAACAAACAAACAAAAACATAAAAGGCAAGAGTTATCTCTAACTAGTCTCATAAGAGAGCTAAAACTGAACACTTGAAAAATACCCCTCTGCAGACATACAAATTTTTAAAGACCATTTAGATTCAAAATTTGGGTAAGTGGACATTTTCTTGCACTGTAAATATGATAATAACATATTAGTAACTCAAAATAGAAAATATTACAACAGGACACAAGTGACTGAAAAACAAGTTTAGTAATCAACAAAGAACTGAAGATGTATGCAATACTGTGAATTGTACATTAGTTCTACAATAAAATTATGTTTTGTGATGCTCCTTCCTCTTGATTAAAGGTCAAGCTTTCTGTAGCATTAGTGAACATGACAGCTAAGATTATGAAGTGATTATGAAGTTCTGCTGATAGCACTTTCAAAAGCGTTAGAGTAGAAATACATTGCAATAGCAGGACAACTGAGAATATGCCACTCAGAGATATGAATCAATGATCCTCTGTTGTTTTCTTATTCTTCATAATGACTACAGAGGTCAAAGTTTCTTAATTCTTGTGGAGCTCATCAAAATATTCTGAGCAGAAAATACAGTGAAAACTTATACGAAAAAATTGTTCTTTCATTTAATCCACATAGACATTCACACACACACCAGCACTGCTCCTACTTAATAAGATCTGGGTTAACAAAAGAGGGTAGATAAGAGGGTATAATTTGTATTTAGGGTATAATTTGTATTGTATCTCAGCTGGAGTCTTTATGACCTTTTGGAAGATAGCCTTTAGGATAAAAATTACACTTAAAAAGGATACATATAGGATACAAATTACACAGTCTCTCTACTACAGGAGCCATAGCAAGGGGAAGGGGAAGGGGAAGGGGAAGGGGAAGGGGAAGGGGAAGGGGAAGGGGAAGGGGAAGGGGAAGGGGAAGGGGAAGGGGAAGGGGAAGGGGAAGGGGAAGGGGAAGGGGAAGGGGAAGGGGAAGGGGAAGGGGAAGGGGAAGGGGAAGGGAAGGGAAGGGAAGGGAAGGGAAGGGAAGGGAAGGGAAGGGAAGGGAAGGGAAGGGAAGGGAAGGGAAGGGAAGGGAAGGGAAGGGAAGGGAAGGGAAGGGAAGGGAAGGGAAGGGAAGGGAAGGGAAGGGAAAAAGGAAAAGATCTTGGGAAAGATTCCTAGAGCTGAGCATGTATAAAAACTCATAGTCGTACTCAACCTCAGTAAAGCTAAGCACAATCTGCACTTTAGTTTAAAGAAAATTGTTTCTTAAAGAAACAAAATATATGGCAGGTCTACTCCTCATTCTAAGGAAGCCAAACATAGAACTGTTCTCTTTTTATTATAGACATATTTCCTCCATAGCTAATCAGGTTCTTCAGTTAATTAGTTATTCTAGTTATCAGGTTTTAGTATCAAAAGTAACATACATTGCTGATGTTCAGAAGGGCATTGGAGAATTCCCTGAGTCACAGATCTTTTTTCTTTACATAAATTGGACCTTAAATATCTGAACTTAGTTTCATATATTGCTAGTAGGTCACTGATGAGCTAAAGCTATTACGTTTCATGCTGAAAGACATCTCATTTTTCCTCCGTTATATATAGACATTTTCTGGGATAAGAGATCTTTTTTACTTTTAGTTTGTATGACATCCATCACCTGAGATTTTATCTTTGAACCATCAAATTATAAACATGTTATTTGGAAAGTACATTTGGAATTTCTGTAATCCAACCTCCCTTTTGAAATGAGTTTATTACCAATACTACCTCAGGTAAACCATGTCATTCTCTAGCTAAGTAAGAAAAACTTGGGGTTGTAGATTCCAAAGTTTCTAATCCAGCTTGTCATTAGCTAGCTCCAACCTTCTCTATGGATGTGATAGCCAAGTACCATAGTAACATAAATAGCTAAATACATAATTAAGTGATAGCAAAGTAATTTTAAAGGTGAAGATATGACTTTCCTTCACACATGAAGCAATCAAGGGAAGTAACTAGGATGTATAGCTGTCCTGGTTTCAGTTAGAACAGAGTTAATTTTCTTCCTAGTAGCTGGTAGAATGCTGTTTTGGCTTAGGATGAGAAGAGTGCTGATAACACCCCGATGTTTTAATTGTTGCAGAGCACTGCTTATACTAAGCCAAGGACATCTCAGCTTCTTGCTCTGTCCTGCCAACGGGCAGGCTGGGGGTGCAGTAAGAGCTGGGAGGGGACAGACCCAGGACAGCTGACCCAAACTAGCCAAAGGGGTATTCCATACCATCTGACATCATGCTAAACAATATATAGGGGTGGCTAGCCGGGGGAGGGGGGCCGGCCTGCTTGGGGTTAGGCTGGGCATCAGTCAGCAGGTGGTGAGCAATTGCATTGTGCATCACTTGTTTGTACACATTATTATTAGTAGTACTATTATCATCATTGTATTATTATTATTATTATTATTGTTGTTGTTGTTGTTGTTGTTGTTATTATTATTTTTCCTGTCTTATTAAACTGTCTTTATCTCAACTCACAGGCTTCACTTTCCATTTCTCTCCCCCGTCCCAGAGAGGGAGGGGGGAGGGTGAGCGAACGGCTGTGTGTTGTTTAGCTGCTGGCCGGGTTAAACCACGTCAATAGCACACATTGTGTGATCTCAAAAGATCAAGTCTTCTTATTTGGCATAGTTTCATTTAGGAGTCTTATGAGTTTGTCATTATCAACTGGTGGATAATAACCTCCCATGTGACTGGCATATGAGACATAAATATACACTTATCTATCAGAAGACAGATAGATATCTGTATCTATATATCTGTCATATATCTATATATACACACAGTTGACTTATATGCAACAGTAAGTGCAAAAAGCAGCTTAAAGAGTAAAAAGTCAGCAGTCTATCATTAACTTGATTTTTCTGAGTATAACTTATGATACACATGGATTTGAGAGATTTCTGAATCTCCCATGACCAGTTATTTTGAAGTAGAAGAAGATAATATACAGTCAATTCTTATTCTACTTTGCCATTCTTTGCGTCCTGAATATAAGACTTAGTGGCTCTTCAATCTTTTGTGTTGTGGAAATTATGAAGTGTCTAAAGAGTCACTTCAACAGCTTTGTAAGGTGTGTGTTGATTTGTATGAGATAGGTTTACTGATAGCCTTTCGGGATTTACTTTTTCATGACAATATATTTTAAAAGTTCTTATAAGACATTTTATATCTTACTGACTTTTTCATTTCTTACAACAAAAACTGTGTGATTCAGGATGTCCAAGAGGTCTTCCCACTATCTCCCTTCATAAAAGGTATCTTTGCTTAATGCTAGGGACCAGAACACACTATTTCATCCAAATATTATTTATATATTTTTTGAAAATTGCACCAGCTAGTTGAATCTGCATATATGCAGTGTAGTTACAAAGATGCTAAGGTCAGGTTTAGAGAAAAAGAAAAGGAAAACCACATTATATAACTGAGAGGTCACCTTTCTTAGATTTTCTTGTTATTCGATTGCCATGCACAACTGAAGTGTGAATGGATGCTGAACAATTAAAGTAACCATTAGACGGTTCACCTCCCATCTGGTTGTCCAGTGAAAGTGCTACAACCACAGTTTGCCTTCACAGAAAACAATGGAATTTTTGAGACATCTGCGGCCTCCATGACAAACCTTCTGGAGGTTCCATTCAGACAGATACTCTTCTGACAGGAAGGTCTTTTAAGATAGTGTAACAGGATGTTGATTTAACTCTTTTCCCAAAGACTACATTTTAACTTCGTTTAACTTGTAAAAATTTTGCCCATTAAGTATGATTAGAAAAAATCAACTTCTATTCTATTCAAGCATTAAATACAACTTTTAGACAGAATCTGGGGCTTTAGTAACTACAATCACATTAGTAACCTTCTGTAAGAATTCATAAGTCCTTCTTATGATTTCTTAAGCTTCAGCAAAAGATGGATTGAAAGCAGTCTAATGAGAAATACTTGGGGGTGTTGGTCAGAACACCTGTATTGATCAGAAGCTTGACATGAGCCATCAATGAGCACTTGCAGCCCAGAAAGCCAACCACATCCTGGGCTGCATCAAAAGAAGTGTGGTCAGCAGGCTGAGAGAGGTGATTCTCCTCCTCTACTCTGCTTTCATGAGGCTCCACCTGGAGTGCTGTGTTCAGCTCTGGGATCCCCAGCACAAGAACATAGACATATTAGACTGAATCCAGAGGAAGGCCAAAAGGGGCTGTAGTCCTATATAGACAGGCTGAGGGAGTTGGGATTGTTCAGCCTGATGAAGAGAAGGCTCTGGGTAGACCTTACAGCAGCCTTCCAGTAGCTAAAGGGAACCTACGGGAAAGGTGGAGAGGGACTCTTTGTCAGGGGGTGTAGTGATAGGACAAGGGGGAATGGCTTTAAACTGAAAGAGGGTGGGCTTAGATTAGATACAAGGAGGAATTTCTTCACTCAAAGGGTGGTGAGGCACTGGAACAGGTTTCCTGGAGAAGCTGTGGATGCCCCATTTCTGGAAATGTTCAAGGTCACTTTGGATGGGGCCCTGGGTAACCTGATCAGGTGTCCCTGCCTACAGTAGGGGTATCGAAATTGTATGATCTTTAAGGTCTCTTCAAACTCAAACCATTCTATGATTCTGTGATTCTTCCTTGATTACTATTTTTTCATATGCAAAAGAATTTTATATGCAAAAGAATATATTAATAATCGTGCACAGAAATCGCTTATGCAATTCCTTACTGAGATCATGCTTGATAGTGTAGTGAAAATAAAAACCTATAATAATAAGACTTGGGGCAATTGATTTCTCCATCTATCTATCCATCCCTTCTGTCTTTAGGGAACACAGACACATTCTAACTAGAAAAATACTGTCAAGTATTTGTTGTTTGTTTTCTATTTAATTTTCTTTCAACTTTATTAAAAAGTCAAATTGGCCAAAACAGCCAAAAATTATTCACTGGGGAAAAATACAGAGCTGAAATATCTTTGTGTTTAAATACCCTGTAGGCTTTGCTAGAGTTAAAGGTTATTTAACTATTTGGCCTTGCTTTGGAACATTCTTTTAAAAGAGTAGACAGAGTGTTGGTTGGATATATTTGCTTCTGTGGAACAACCATAACTGTGACAGACTAGCACACCATGTTTTGACACTAAACTGTTTTTGGAGATGTGGTAATATGCTTGGAAAAAAGTATGATTCCTCAGTATGGGTGACAAATGAGACTTAATAGATTTCATGACTCAAAACTACTGATACAGGAAGATAACAATTGCCACTGTAAGAAAATATGTAAACATTGAGAAATTTACAGAATAGGAAAAAAGTTAAGTTAATGAGGAAATTGCAATCAGTCTTGTCATCATCAGACAGAAATAATTATCTCAGCATGCTGCCATTCAGCTGTTGATTAAAGGTATTTGCTTAATATATTTGAAATAATTATGCTCACTCATAAGACTCTGTCAGCACTTCTATTAGGAAATATGTCCCTCTGGGATTTGTACCTTTAAGATTTGTTCAGGGATGCATACAAAATTTCATTAGCTTGAATTATAATAGCTTTAGTCTGATTTGATCTAAGTCATGTATGAATGCACTATAGTTTGCTTAAAACCCAAAGCTCTTTTCTTGCATCTTTTGCACATTTTTAGTCCCCAGTGGAGCAAAAAAAAGTATGGAAACACAAGAGAATGCAAGAGTTCTCAGAAAAGACACCTGGGACTGATATATATACAGTATACAAAATACCTAAGTACCTCTGTATACAACTACTAATTATAATTTTTTTTTTTTTTTTTCTGCTTGAATGGTTTGGGTTAGAAGGGACCTTAAAGACCATCTAGTTCCAACCCCACTGGCAGACATGCCACCCACTAGACCAGGTTGCTCAGGGCCACATCCAAAGATTTTTTCTCTTCATGTACTTGCAAATTCCTTGTACTCTTCCTGAGTTTTCTGTCCTTTCTTCCACTAGACATAAACTTTCTTTTTCTCCCAGACACTCAGCAAAAGTTCCCTGTTCAGCCACAATGATGTTTTTCCCCACTGGCTCATTTTACAGCACATGGAGACAGCCTGCTTCTACACCTGCAGATGTCTAGCATCTTTCAATTACTTGACTAATTTTTGGTTACTACATTATTTAAAAAATAAAAGACAGATAGTTGCATTACACCATACTGACAGAAGTGGCTAGCTTGTCTAATCCCTCCTATCTAAAGAGATGATTTAGAAACATTTGAATTCCACCCATGATAAAGAACCAGTTTTAGTCATACTTTGTTTCTGGTATTTCCAATAGGTTGGCTCAGACTCACCACAGCTCAGCTCACTGACTGGGGTGAATCTTAGTCATAAATACCTCAGATTCCCTATGAGCTGTATTGCAAATTTAGGAATAATTTGCATTGACAGAGGAACCATATACAATTTGTTCTGCTATGACATAGTGTGGTGGTTTTACTTGGGTGGACATCTGAGCTCCACCACAGATATTCTCTCCCTCCCCCTCCTCAAAGAGAAAGGGAGAGAAAATATGATGCAAAGGTCTCAGAGTTTGAGATAAGGATTGAGACATTGCTCAACCATTATTGTGGGCAAAACAGACTCGGAGTAGGGAGACAGTAAAAATCATTGCCTATTGCTACTCAGCTAGAGAAGTGAGAAACAAAGGAAAGAAACCAAAAACACCTTCCACCCATCCACCTCATCCTCCCCCCAGTTGGCACAGGGGAACAGGGTAATGGGTGTTGCGATCAGTCTATAGCACTTTGTCTCTGCCACTCCTTCTTGGTCACTCTGCTCCAACATGGGGATGTCATCCTTCCCGAACTGATCTTAGGTGGACTGTTCCAAATATGGGTCCGTACCACAGGGTCCATCTATCAGGAGCAAACTGTTCCAACCTGGGTCCCCAACAGACTGCAGCTCCTGCCAGGTCACCTGTTCATGCATGGACTCCTCTCCACAGGTCTGGCCCAGAATCTGCTCCAGCGGGGGTTCTCCACAGCCTCCATCAGTGCAGGTCCACCTGCTTTACTGTGGTCTCCTCCATGGGCTGCAGCACAGAAATCTGTTCCACCGTGGTACACCATGGACTGCAGGGAGAAAACCTACTTCACTGTAGTCCTCTCCACAGGCCACAGGGGAACTTCTCTTCTGGCATCTGGAGCACTTCCTTCCCCTCCTTTTTCACTGACCTTGGTGTCTGCAAGGTCTCACTCTTTTCTCTCTCATCTGCTGTTGAGCGACATATTTTTCCTTTTATTAAATATGCTTTCACAGAAGTGCAAAAATCACAAATATCATGGCTCTGGCCAGCAGCAGGGCCCTTATCTAACATGGGGCATCTTCTGGATTCTTCTCACAGAAGCTACCTCTATGGCCTCCCTCAACCAAAACCTTATAACATAAACCCACTACACATAGTAAATATAACTTTTTTGAGCAAGCTGAATAACTCATTTTAATTTTTTGATTTTGTCAAAATTATAAACAATCTCCCATAAATGTTCTTGAATTACCTATGTACCTGAATGCTTCTATTTTTAATAACAATCAAAAGTCAAAAAGTTCTTAGCATAGTGATAAGTGACAGGACCCGTGGGAACGGGGTTAAGCTGAGGCAGGGGAAATTTAGGCTTGACATCAGGAGGGGGTTCTTCACAGAGAGGGTGGTTGCACACTGGAACAGGCTCCCCAGGGAAGTGGTCACTGCACCGAGCCTGACTGAATTTAAGAAGAGATTGGACTGTGCACTTAGTCACATGGTCTGAACTTTTGGGTAGACCTGTGCGGTGTCAAGAGTTGGACTTGATGATCCTTAAGGGTCCCTTCCAACTTAGGATATTCTATGATTCTATGATTCTATGATAGTATTAATATTTTATATTGTACAGAAGGATAGTATTTTTATATTTTTATATTTTTATATTGTTTCCATAACAACCTGAGCATAAGGTAATCTTAAATCATTTGTATTTTGCTTCACTCTATATTATGGACACTAACATTACATTAAAGAATAGACTTGAGAAAAGTACTTGCACATTTTATTATTTTGCTTACTAAATGAACTGCATAATCACAAAGATAAGTTATTTTTGTTAAATGGCATGCTTGAGAAATCAATAATTGTCTATTTACTCAAATAGACATCTACATGTTTTTCAGAAGATGTAAGCATCTAAATATCTGTCATCAGGTACACTCATACTGTCACTGTGTTGGCTGAGCAGAGTATTGTGGCCATAAAACAAACAAATTTTATGTTTGTAACTTTTTTCGCCTAATGTTCAGTAATTTTCTTTTGTAGAAATTCTTAGTCATTTTGTGTCTGTATATTTTTGAGCAACTATTTTTGAAAAACTGTGTCATAGTATTGTGTTTATTAGATAGACAGTATTATGCCAGACTGGAATACATATTACTTCTATTTATTTGACAGAAAAGTGTTTATGCCTTGACTTCAGGTGAAATCAATTATCTGCAGCCACCTATTCACTAGCAGGCAATCTTTAATTAAAATTAAAAAAATTTTCTAAGACTAAAAAAATATTCTTTGTGTGTGTTTGTGGTGTTGTTTTGTTGGTTGTTTTCATTTGTTTGTTTATGAAATGCAGTAGCTCTTAAATCTGTGTTTGTTTGTTTCTCTTAAATACATATTATTTTATTCTTTCCATTCTATTCTTATAGCTCATTTGGTGTTGGAGTCTGTATAAATATCTTTCACTGAATTGAAGACAAGTCTTCCCCTCTGAGCTGTAATCAAAAAATAAAAATAAAATTGAATTAAAAAAAAAAAGGTAATTTTTCTACCTTCAGTCTGACACTTCTTCTCACACTGTGTATAATGGGCTTTCAGCAATAAGATTTACTAGGAGGCCAGCTGTGGAGCTATTGTTAACTGTACCTGTACCAGTTTGACTTTACTATCCTGACTCTAACTGACATATGGCATAACAGAAGACTTTTATAACAGTCAAAATTGTCAATCCCACATTTTTAGGCTGATGTCAATGAAGACATTACAGTTGTGCATAGCTGTCATTATAACAGAGATTATATAGTTATAGTTCTTGCTAATGATCAATATTAGAATTTTTTCTTTTCTTTTCTTTTTTATTTTATTTATTTATTTAATTAATTATTTCTACGTGGAAGCTTTGAGCTACAAAAATTAGTAACAAAAGCAAATTGAGTGATAGTCCTCACCATGTTAGTGTGTAAGAAAGCTTCTTAGTGTGTTGGCACCAGACTTTCCTGGGTGCACGATATTGTTTATAGAAAAGGCAAATGAATTACCACCTGTGAGCAAGGGTGAAGCAGGAGAGAAATCTTTTCTTGTTTCGCTGTATCTCAAAGCAATTGTTCCAGTAGGGACAAGAATGAGAGACAGTTCCAAAGTAGCTACTCATCATAGCTCTCTCTCTCTCTCTCTCTCTCTTTTATTATTATTATTATTATTATTATTATTATTATTATTATTATTATTATTATTATTATTATTATTATTATTATTATTATTTGTACGCAACAAAACTGACTAAAAAAAAATAATCTTCCTTTTTTCCTTTTACCAAAATACATTTACCAAAATACATTTTCATTTGGAGAGGGACAAATGTAAAGACAATAGACATGCTTAAGACAGCATACGAGTTTTTGAAGTAATAGTTCTATAATTGCGCTGAAATGACCATGAGGAGTTACAAACAGAAATGTAGGCCAGGAACATTTTTTTGTAAATGGAGTATAAGTTGATGTTTTCTCTCTCCACATCACAGACAGCTGCCATGACATTAAAGAAATGAATAAGTTAATAAAAATGTTCTATTTATTTAGCATTTCCATCTTTGGCTCTCAGAGCACTTTAGGAAACCAAGCTGATTCTCCAACTTGCAACCTTTGTGTTTGATATTGTTTTTTGCATACACTAACAACAAACCCTCCGTGACAGACAATCTCCACTTTGATATGTGTATGAGACAGAAACTGTATTTGTTTACTTAGGTATTTATGGTGAAAGAGTAATTTCAACAGGAGATTGTCAAGTAAACAAATAAAAGATGAAAGGGTTGGAAATAGTGGCATTAATAGTTTGTTGACAAGTGCACTGTAGTGCACATTTTCCAGCTACTCAGCAGACTAATACTAGAGAAACCTAGTTGCTAGACTAGAGAGATGGTATATGGGAAAGTTATGACAAACACTGTCAGTTGCCCAGAATTCATTTTTCTGGAGCTATGCCAGCCATCTCCGTGGCTGACTGACACTCTATTCGAGCATCTGAATGTGAAGTGAGTTTAAGAATTAACAAATAGGACTTTGAAGGTCTTTTCCAACCTTAATGATTCTGTGATTCTATGATCCAGCCTGTGACTGCATTGTTGTTATTCATTTCTTACATTCCTGAAGCATACAGGATTCTCGATATATTGGTTCTCGAACGTATTGAGGCGCACCTGGGGGACAAAGCAGTCATTGGTCCCAGCCAGCATGGGTTTGTGAAGGGTAGGTCCTGCCTAACTAACCTGATTTCCTTTTATGATAAGATCACCCGTATGGTGGACCAAGGGAAACCAGCTGATGTGATTTTTTTGGACTTCAGCAAGGCTTTTGACACGGTTTCCCATAGGATCCTACTGGACAAAATGTCCAGCATACAGCTAAATAAAAACATCATACGATGGGTGAGCAATTGGCTAACGGGCAGGGCCCAAAGGGTTATGGTGAATGGGGCTGCGTCAGGCTGGCGGGCGGTCACCAGTGGGGTCCCTCAAGGCTCCATTTTAGGGCCGGTACTTTTCAATATTTTTATAAACGATCTGGATGTAGGAATAGAAGGTATTTTGAGCAAGTTTGCTGATGACACCAAACTTGGAGGAGTTGTGGACTTGAATGAGGGTGGAAAGGCCTTGCAGAGGGATCTGGATAGGTTGGAGAGCTGGGCAATCGCCAACCGCATGAAGTTCAATAAGAGCAAGTGCCGGGTCCTGCACCTGGGACGGGGAAACCCTGGCTGCACGTACAGACTGGGCGATGAGACGCTGGAGAGCAGCCTAGAAGAGAGGGATCTGGGGGTCGTGGTAGACAGCAAGTTGAATATGAGCCGGCAGTGTGCCCTGGCAGCCAGGAGGGCCAACCGTGTCCTGGGGTGCATCAAGTACGGCATCGCTAGTAGGTCAAGGGAGGTGATTGTCCCGCTCTACTCTGCGCTGGTGCGGCCTCACCTCGAGTACTGTGTGCAGTTCTGGGCACCACAGTATAAAAAGGACATGAAACTGTTGGAGAGTGTCCAGAGGAGGGCTACGAAGATGGTGAAAGGCCTGGAGGGGAAGACGTACGAGGAACGGCTGAGGGCACTGGGCCTGTTCAGCCTGGAGAAGAGGAGGCTAAGGGGAGACCTCATCGCAGTCTACAACTTCCTCGTAAGGGGGTGTCGAGAGGCAGGAGACCTTTTCTCCATTAACACCAGCGACAGGACCCGCGGGAACGGAGTTAAGCTGAGGCAGGGGAAGTTTAGGCTGGACATCAGGAAGGGGTTCTTCACAGAGAAAGTGGTTGCACACTGGAACAGGCTCCCCAGAGAAGTGGTCACTGCACCGAGCCTGACTGAATTCAAGAAGAGATTGGACTGTGCACTTAGTCACATGGTCTGAACTTGGGTAGACCTGTGCGGTGTCATGAGTTGGACTTGATGATCCTTAAGGGTCCCTTCCAACTCAGGATATTCTATGATTTTATGATTCTATGATTCTCAGTCAGGATCACAGTTGTGTTATTGCAAATGCAGTTGGAAAGTATATATCAACAGACTCTATTCTGACCTAAAAACCCAAGACAAAGACCATTAAAGTCACCTGAAGTCACTTACTTGATTATTACACTCACTTACTTGATTATCAGTTTGACCTTAGAAATAATTTGTTGGAACAAACTCCCTGTATTAGAGGGTTTGTTTTTTTGTTTATAAAGATGAAGAAGGAAGTAAACGGTGATAATCCCCAGATCAGTAAAGAATTAGGGAATCTGACATATGGGCAGTACATGTTTAAATCTTTCAGATTCGTCCCTAGGGGTATCATTTTGAAAATGAGCTTTAGGTTATTTTTAGATAACCCTTTTTAAAATTTTGTCATGGAGCACTGGTACTTTCACTAAATTTCATTTTTGCAGTGGAATAACATATATCAAAAATCGGTATCTCAAAAATCAGTATTTTTCAACAATGATTATGTGATCCAGAAAGGAAGAAGGTTGTTGATAGTCACTAAAATTTTCATGTTTGTTTGTCTGTTCTACTCATTTGACTTTCATGGTGTATGTTATGTCTACAAAGTAAAGGTGTACGACTAAGCCCTGAAAACATGCCTTTTTAGCAGTGAAACTAGGGGCAAGAACATGCTGCACTGACTGTATTTGTATGTACATACTACATACTGCTTGTATTTGTATGTAAATACTACATAGTGCTTTGTATGGCTAAGAACTTTAAATACATGTAAGTATAAAACAATGAATTGACCTAACTCTTGTGATTGCATTAGATTATCTTGTTGAGTAAATTTGTCTTAATGGCTAGGAAAACATATGGTTGCTCCACAGGACTGAATCCTTTTTAAAGTTTTTGAAGAGAGAAGTCTTTTCTAGAATACCCAAAAAGATATTTCTCCAGGGTGGCTGTATATATTACTGAATGACTCACTGAAAAGGAAAAGATTCATCAGCAATTTGTTAGAGTATTGCAAAGGGATTTACAACAAACAACACAGAAACTGTTTGTGCCTGGCCTACATCAGAAATATTGTGGGCCTCAGAACTGAGGATTCCAGCGATGAAGCACTTCTTGGAAGAAACTTTCATAAGACTATATTTTTTTCTTTAACCTCCAACCACTGCTAGACACCAGGTATTTGATCTCACATTTATTTTATTTTATTTTATTTTATTTTATTTTATTTTATTTTATTTTATTTTATTTTATTTTATTTTATTTTATTTTATTTTATTTTATTTTATTTTATTTTATTTTATTTTATTTTAACCATGTTCTTTTCAGTAATGCCCAGTGTCAGGACTGGAACACAAGATATTTCATTTAAACATCAGAAAGAAATTCTTTACTGTGTGGGTGACTGAGCACTATCAAAATTTGTGGAGCCTCCCTCCTTGAAGATCTTCAAAAGCCACCTGGAAATGGTCCTGGTGAAACCTGTTTTAGGTGTTCCTGCTTGAGCAAGGGGGTTGGACCAGAAGACCTGCAGAGATCCCTTCCAACTTCAAACTTTCTCTGATTCTATGATTCTCTGTGTTATTTGATGGTTGGACTTGATGATCTTACAGGTCTTTTTAAACCTAAATGATTCTTTGTCTTAAATATTACAAGTGTACATGAAACTGGTATTCAGGTGATAGTTCTTTATGCAAAAATTTTCACTAGTTTTACATCAGCAGACAAATTATATAATATTGTGCGGAAACACTATTTCTGAGATACTACAAAGGGCAATACAAATGTAATACAAATGAATGAAAGTGCCAGAGAGAAAACTTAAGATTAGTGTTCAAAGGCAATCATTAAATTAACGGAGAGAAAAGGACAGCAGATGAATCTTAGAAAAGAAAGAAAGATATCCCTTGTGTTTACTTATGAAATATATAGGGATTCAGATATGATGATGCTTTTCATATCAATATCATCAAACCCCAGAAAGAAAGATAAATGCAACATCAATTTAGTCAATCTTGTTTTTAATGAACTATCTTCTGCCAAAATTTGTAGTGGAATTAATTGTTTCAAGCTGGGGTTTTGATTAAGATTTATTCTTATGCAACATGAAAAATAGGAAATTCACCTTAGACAGCATGTTTTATGGGCAAGAAATTCATGAATTCTAGATAGTAAGAAATGTAAAGGGCTGATTGCCCTACTGAGCACCAAATTTTATTCAATGCACCTGAAATAGATTTTGATTTAGTTAAGGTGAATGATGAATGGATTTTTCTTTGCCAAAGTCTAGGTCTGCCACAAAGATTTCCAATTTAACAGCTTCCCTCTACAGTTCTATGCTGGTCTTGCACAAGTCATTACACAGCCTGCTGACTATGATTCATGTACATGTAACAGTGGCAATTAAAAATATGATTTCCACTGTCACCCCAGGGAATAGTATAATAGTATCTGAATTCATGGTGATATTCCCAATGTCAAAGAAATTCTCCTGTTAAAGGTGGTTTAAATTGTTTTCACTATCTGTCAAACATTGGCAAACCCCCAGTCAACTCAAAAGCCAATTCAATTAGATTCCTATGACTTACCATCTTCCAAAAATCATAATGTAGATAAAAGCCCTATTCGTCAGACAGATCAGTTGCAGTTGAGCTACCAAATATCTATGGACCATAAAATCGTCTTTCTGAGCAGAACTACTGTGTAATAAGTGTATAAGTTGTTTTAAACAAAAATGGTGCTGAATAGCTTCTTGAAATGATGATAGATGAGTAAAAACTCCTAGGTCTCAGAAATCTCTAATAATTTTCCTCAGGGAAATATATATATACATATATACACATATATATATATATATACATGTGTAAGGAAATTATTCAATGACAAAGTAAAAGCTGTATTATTTCCTTTTTCTATTTTGGGAGGATTTTTATTATTATTTATATATATGTATATATATATATAATTTTTTTTTTTTTTTCATAGACCACCTGCTTTTGAGCAATACAGTGATATATACATAGAAAAATTGCTTATGGCTTGTAAGTAATATGAGAACATGACAAGCATGTGCTCAGAACATCTGTGCCTAGCCAACTGTCTCATATATAGTTAGATATATGGACATATTTGACAAAGATGTATTATGAATGGGAAAACGATTAGTTTGAGGGTTATTTTTCCTTCAAAGCTTGATCTCTGCAGTGCTGTTGAGGCTGACTCTTCAAATAGAGAAACAATCTAAAAGGTGTAAATATAATAAAGCATGATGAGCCATGTAATGTGCCACTCATTTTTATTCCCCAAGGGAGATCATGCACAAAATACTCATGTCCATGCCTGATCTGTTGCTCATAATTTATATGATTGGATCTAATTTGTTCTACCATGTCTTGTAGTTTTTTATTGCACCTTTCTTCTGTTTCTTGCCCTAAACCTCCTGTGTTCCAAATGCTGATGGAATTAACAGCCAACTATTATTTGATAAAGTGATGTGGCTGATATTCATTACAATCATTAATTTCTTTACGTTGGATATTAAAACTATGACCAGGCAAGAAAGTGAAGGTATAAATCCCTTAAAAATTGACTTAAATGACTAGAGAATAACAATTTTGAACTGGTTCACTATAACTTCCTGGAAATTGTGGTTATGCAAATTCACAGTTTTTGGAAGGAAAAGGGACAAAAAAACAAAAACAAACAAAAAAAAAACAACAACAACAACAACAAAAAAACATTGCATTGCTAGGAAAGAAAAAGGCAAAGAGACCAAAAGAATGTTACTCACTTTATAAGCTGTTTTTCCTAAGAATAAGACCAAACTTTGAATACACTTAAAATAGTCAGACTTGAAAAGTTTATACTTGTTAAGCCATGTGAAACGTTTCAGTTTTTATGTGCAAGTAATGAAATGCAGCTCAGCATAAAATCAAAATGGAACTACACTGATAATAAAAGTCTTCATGTACTAAAAAAAATCAATTAGTTATAAATATTCACAAGAAGCTCATATTAATACAAGACATGGCAGACTAGATAAAAAACTCTCAGAGGAGAAAAATTACAATAAACTCAGTATAAACTATCAATATTTTCAGTCCAAAACAATGGCTAATATAGATCAGAGAATGGTGGACAAGTTGAAATGAAGTTCTATGCTCTAATACAAGAAGTAAACAAGTAATACCTAACAATGGTTATAGTCTGGTACATGCACAGTGAAGTAAATCCTAGTAGCAATAGTAAAGATCTTCTCATCTACCAAATCAATTAAGAATTCCAGAATCTATAGATTTGAATAAAATGATAGCGTGACAAATATTTTCTACCTTAGAATCCAAAATAGTTAGTTATCACTAACTAAAGCAGAAAATACCAAATTATTATTCTTACACATTATTATTCTTACACTGAAGTATACAAATAGAGTAGCTTTAGAGAAGAAACATTTTGAAAAAAAAATATATTTTTATTCAGGTTTGCAAATGATAAAAAATAAAGTAGAAATCAGTCAAAGCTGTTAAATGTTTATTCACTTATAAATCATTATTTTCACATATAGGATAATGAATATGCTTGAACAAGCTAGACATTAATAAAATCTGTGAACAAGAAAGATATTTATATTTTCAAGGAGTGACATGATTTAATTTTGCTATAATATTTAAACTGTGACAAAAGTGTTGTGCTTTCATTAAGAAAGCTTCTTATCATAGATTTTTATTAATATTACATATACAGATAAAAAATAACACATCTCTATAAAGTACATGTCTTCTTATATAGATAAAAATATCCATTTTAATAGTTTTATTTTTATGATCTAACAATGGCAAGTTAGTACATGGGAAATGACAATACCTCTTACCAGGGATCAGAATAAGAATAGTCACATTTGACATCATTTTCTGATCTGATATACCAAGTTGTGGTTCTGATTGGGAAGAATGAGCCATTTTTGTGAAATATCTCTTCATCTCAGTCAATCATTCACATTGTCTGCCTGTATAATGTTTCATAATTTACAGACTGTATAAAGAAAAAGGTGCTTATTTCATTTCTTTAGGTGCATAATGGATGAGAACTAAAATGATTCAGGTGGATGGACACTAGAAAGATGTTATTCTGCTGTAATATATTACAGCTACCCTGCAAGTAATGGAACAGGAACAATGTGCCATTGTCCAAAGTTGGAATTCAAGCTTTAGTAAAATTAATCAAGTATATCAAGTGCTTCCTATAAAAGCAGACAAGAGGTAGTTATCTTCTATCGACCAACATAAATCAGACTGGAAGTGGAGCTTCATGCTGTTTGAATGATATTTTGATTCACAGCATCCGAACATACCTTGATTCTTAAAAGACACTACCTACTTAATCTGTCATTAAAAATATAAAACCCAACAACAAAAACCACTGAAATTTTCTGCAGCATCTAACTCATGATCTTCTTGGCTGCTAAAGAGAAAACTTTTTCAGAATGTATCTGAACTGTTTCTAATTTATCTTGCCTCTTGTAACTTTCTAGGATGAGATTGATGAAAATTATGAAAACCTTTTACTGTGTTCATAGAAGCAGAATCATAGAGGTTGGAAGAAACCTTCAAGATCATCTGGTCCAACCAATGTCACCCACTAAACCATGTCCCTAAGCACCAGGTCCAACTTTTCCTTGAACACCCCCAGGAATGGTGAAGCCACCACTTCCCTGGGCAACCTGGGAATTTTGAATTTATTAAGTTTTGAATATTATTTTCTATTTTTTTTATTGTTGCAAAGCTCAGTTTCATCCTTCAATTGCTCCATGTTAAAATAAAGCAAGCCAGTGAGAGAGAAGGCATGAAGACAGATTTGGATATGCTCACTCACACTGAATAGTGTATATTTTCAGCAGGCTCCGTGTTTTCACTGCAATTACTGGATTAAGATTTTACTACACAAGATTACTGCTGCCAAATTCTGCCCTGCAGACACAAAGTGCAAAGCTTTTACTCAGAATATCTAAATTTTAAGAGAAGTAAAGCAGAACAGTGTCTTTTCTTTAAAAGTACTTCACACTTCTAATGTGCTTATGAGTTTCAGATCCCTTATCTATCAGTCTGTCCACCAGAGAACCCTCTGTTTTGCTTGTCAGCTATGCTAGTTTTAACTATCAGTTTTCTTGCCTTACTAACACTTCCCCTCCTTTTCTTTTCCCCCCAATATGCTGTTCCATATATGTGTATTTGTGTTCAAACGAATTCCTCCTCAGAAGCTAGCGTCTCACAATTTGAACTTCCAGCTCCGTGCAGTGTTTACACTTCTGGCAGTAATGAGCCCAACTGCACTGTCAATAATGCATTAAAACTACTCATTTATGCTACATGGTTTTCATGACTTGTCTGTACAGTATCAATTCTGAACTAGATTTTACAGGTGCTCCTGTAATACAGGTAATAGGTTCTCCTAGAGCTACGCAAAGGCAATAGGAACACAGGTCTCAGACAGAAGACTTCATGAAAATAGGCTGAGCCCTAAAGTTTTATATGATTTATACTCTGGAACTGTTGTATTTCCTCTCTTCATAAATGTTAACATAGAAACTCAGTTGTTAACATAGAAAGTCATTTTTCTGTCAGTTCAGGGCGAATTAAAGTGGAGTATAATCATGGAAGGCAAGAAGTCCAAGTGGCAGAAGGAACTAGGAGGGGTCAGAATACTGAGCAATGCTCAACTGCATCATAACTGATTAAAAGGATTTGGGGAGATAATAACAGAAAACTGGATAAAGAGAAATATTATGGTGATGATCTATTTTTGTACCTTAACATGTAGTAAAGAAGCTGCATTGAATACATTAGCAAAATTATTTTTAAAATATATATTTATAATTTTTAGAATTAAGGAAAATCATAGTCTTTTTACATGATCTTAGTACAGCACTACTTAGAGGGCCAAATTTGCATTTGAACTCAGTAATGAATAGAGGACACTAACTAAAGAAAATCTAAAGACAAAAATTCTCAAAAGGCTACAGAATGTGTTCCACTGGGAAAGAGGGAGAATGACAATGAAGCATTTTGTAGGTAAGCCAGGAAATATGTAATATTGTGTAAAAATAAAAAGCCAAACCAAACCAAACCAAACCAAAACATGTGAGGCAAGTAAAAAAAGGGGGTGGGGGGGGGGGAGGGGCATGAATTGGGTAAGTAGCCTAGAGGGAAAAGAAAATAATAGTAGAGGCAGTAATTAGATACTAAAGAAAGTGAACAATGATCTGAATCAGAAAAGAAAATTTAAAGGGAAAAAAAAAAAAAAAAAGGAAATTGTTGAGTCCCTACCTTTAGCTGAATCCAATGGTAATGTACTGAATATGAGGAGAGAATATACCTAAACAAAGATTTAGACAAACTGACCAAATCGTAACAATAAGAGGACTGGAGTCTACCAACTACCAAAGGTCTGTAGCTTAATTACGGCATGACTTTAATAACCTAGTTTTTGTGGGAACTCTCCGGTAATAAATTGCACAGTGTATATCAAGACAGTTTCCTTAATTGTTTACACATATTAGCAGGTATATTACCAGTTGTCCTTTCTTCTTTATTCCTTGTTCTTGTTCATACCATACCTGTCATCTCTTTTACTCATACCCAACATCCTGCTCTTTCTACAGAAATGTTAAAGGAGATGTTACTCCACTCCTGCTACTCCAGACAGCAAAATTAAAACTGTTTCTCAGTTCTGGGGTATCTCTTCATCTCCATCTATTAATCACACATTTAGAACATGTGTAGAACTGACAAATGCATGGACTTGTGCTTCAAATAAGACCTTCAGATAACATCCAGTACCTGGTACCTCTTTCCATTTCAAATTAACTTTTCAGATACCTTAACAATTTCCTTCCAAATTCAGTCATCCTCATCACTAAATAACCAATATATTGAACATGATATTTTTGGTGAATATCCATTAATCCTCTTGCTCCTAATACATTATCTGGAACTGTCAATTCTAGAGATAACTCACCACAACCTTTGTGAAAAATGTAGCCTCTGGGAACAACTGGCACTAAGAAATATGACCCTGTCCTGTCCTATCTTTTTGTTTGGTTGGTTGTGTTTACCAATCCCTTTAAAAATCTTAATAGCCTTTTAAGCAGCCACCATTTGAGAAATCTGACTTAGTAAATGGAACAGGGTCAACTGCAGGTCTGTCTTGTAGAATCCAAGGACAGATGGAAGCACTGGCTAACTGCACTGTGTAGGGCAGAGCACTGCCCCTTCGCATACAGCCACCAGCAGGCATAGCTTGTTTTCTTCCTTTGTCCATCACCCCTTCGGTTCAGCCCTTAAAGGGTAAGAATGTAAGTGTAAGTGTGTCATCTCTGATCCACATGAACACTGTTATGCATGCCCACACAGACATCATAGTATGCTCACGGGACTGTGAAAAAAAGCAACAAAAGCAACAAACCAAGCAAAGAAGAAATAATTGAAGTATTTAACTTCCATACACGAAAGACTTAATTTCAGTGTCAAAAAATATTATATATTAGGGCACCATTCACACAGCTATAAAGGTAAAGATACTAATTAGAATTTCCTGTTGTGTAATTGTGGTGTAATTGCCTGAAGTAACTAGGAAAATAAAACTAACATTCACATTTTTTAAGGAAAATGTACAGCACTGAAGAGGCTTTCAGGGTAGGGCATAGCTGCATTACCTGAGCATTCCCTAGGGTCCCAACCTTAGATGCTATCGCGCTGGGGAAACTTCGTGTGCTAGCCCTAAGAAACAGTATGGAGCGTAGAGTGGAGTGGAGACACCACGGCTAGGCTCTGTAACCAGGTGGGGATTTGATTGTTCTTTTGCACACCAAGACCAATAAGCTGCACTTTTGCCACCCTGAGCCAAGGACCTGTCATGTTTTGACAAATGGTGTACCCTAGTGTACTTTTTGCTCACTATAATATCATTATAATACTAAAACACACCTCCATCCCAAAAGCTACCTGCCTCCAAGGTGCGACCACCCCTCACTGAGCATGCGCTCTGAATTTCTCGGAGCCTATTACTTTAAACGGAGACGGGAGAACTTTTCACCAATCATAACTAAGATATGCTTGACTAGAGTCACTCAAGCTCCACCTAAAAGATAGAAAATAGTACAAATTGGCCCAAGAGAGAGGGGATGTCAGGGAAGATACCACCATCAGGGGAGATACCATCCCGAGGAAATACAACATCCTTAGGACCTCCTGACTCCTGGGATCAGTCGGTAGGCTGAGCTTCTCTTCTCCCCGCCCCCCCCCCATTGGGACGCCTTTGGGTGAGATCTGAATACTTGCTTATATCCTTTTGACATGTTTATTTCTAGGCTGCGTACCTGTAACACCTGTAACACCTGTGTGTTTCATGCATGCTAGCTTGCTTTTGCGGACAGTCACTATCACCGGCAATCCAAAAGAACCTGATTATCTGTTGCTGTAATAAACCATACTTGATTGCATTGTGATAGCTCTCATTAAGTGCAACTAGGGTAAGGGTGGTTATCCATGATAGTTCAGTGTTCTGAATCCAACCAGACCCCCAGACGGTTAATGCGTTGTTGGTGAATGTCTGACTGGACCCCCAGATGGTTAACGCATTGTTGGTGAATGTCCAACTGGTTCAGTACCCTGAATTTGACTGGGCCCATAACAGTTAATCAGCTACACCCCTTAACGCGACAGTAATCAATGGTGAAATCAAATCTTGAATGAACATAAGCTCCTATTTCTGTTGAAAAAACATAACAAAAGACAGTGCTTGACATCAACTGAAATCTCTTTTTTTTTTCTTTTTTTTTTTTTAAAGGTGGTTCCCTCTTAACATGATTTTGTGTGTTCATCACCCCTCTAAAATCTGAAAAGCAGAGACGATCTGAAATAATTAGCCACGTTCATGTAAGATATTACAGAATTTCAAATCAATCACAAACAAGAAAACTGATTTCTGGTTACTTCATGAATGAAAGGGAAGAGCATTGGGGCAGGCTTTAAAAAGGTGATGTGGAATCTGTCTTTCTATGCACATGTACTATGGATAGAATTATTTCTATTTACAACATGTGTGGTAGGTTAACTTTGGCTAGCTGCCAGGTGCCCCCAAGCCACTCTCTCACTCCCCTTCCCCAGCGGGACAAGGGGAAAAATACAGTGAAAAAAGATTGTGGATTAGGATAAGGACAGGGAGGTCGCTCACCGATTGCTATCATGGGCAAAATAGTCTCAGCTTGGGGAAGACTAATTTGGCTTTATTGTCAATGGAAAATACAGTAGGATAGTGAGAAATAAAAACAAAATTGAAAACACCTGCCCCTAGTACTGCTCTTATACCTGGGCTCAACTTTGGTCTTGATTCTTCTACCTCTTTGCTCCCCACGCAGCACGGGGGAATGGGAAATGAGGTTACAGTCAATATATAATCCTTTGTCACTGCTGCTTCTTCTTCCCGACTCTCTTCCCCTGCTACAGCATAGAGTCCCTCCCACAGGATACAGTCCTTCAGGAACTGATCCAACATAGGCTTCTCACAGACTGCAGTTTGTCAAGGACTGCTCCAGTGTGGCTCCATAACAGAGGGAACAGTGCTTTGGGAATGAACTGCTGCAGCCTGGGCCCCCCACAGAACACACTTTCTGCCAGACCTCCTGGAGCGTCCTCTTGTGTGGACTCTTCATGGGCTGCAGCTTCCTTTAGGTCATATCCACCTGCTTTGGTCTTCATGGGCTGCAGTGTGGATCTCAGGTCCAATATGTTTCTCCATAGCCAATCTGATCCACAATAGCTGTCTCCATGGGACTCAGCAAAATTTCTGCTCCAGCATCTGGAGCACCTCCTCTCCTTTCTTGTTCACTGACCGTGTGTCTTCAGGGTTGTTTCTCCCATATTTTCTCACTCTTCTCTTTCGGTTGCTGTTGCACAATGTTTCATTGCACCAAGAGTTTTGTGTCCAGTTCTTTTCCCCTCCTCTCTTCTCCCCCAAGTAAAGGAGAGACATGGACATACTGGAAAGAGTCCAGTGGAGAGCTACTAAGAAGATGAAGAGATGAAACATCTCTCCTATGATGAGAGGCTGAGAGAGCTGGGACTGCTCAGTCTGGAGACAAGGAGGCTCAGGGGAAGCCTTATCCTTGTGTACAAATACCTAAAGGGATGGTGCTAAGAGGACAGAGACATGTTATCTCCAGTGGTGCCCAGTGCCAGGACAAGGGGCAATGAGCACAAACTAGAACACAAGAGGTTCTCTCTGAATATCAGGAAGTATTTTACTATGACAGAGCACACTGATGGAGCACTGGAACAGTCTATCCAGAGAGGTTGTGGAATCTCACTCTTTGGAAAACTTCAGAAACTGCCTGGACATAGTTCTGGGCATCCTACTGTAGGAGGTGTCCATGCTTGAGAAGGGGGGTTGGACCAGTTGACCTTCAGATGCCCCTTCCAACTTTAACTCTTCTATGATTCTGTGGTGTGTATTATTATTATTATTATTTATTTATTTATTTATTTATTTATTTTTACCTTTTCTTAAATATGCTATTTCAAAGGCATCAGCAATGTTGCTGATAGGCTCAGTCTTGGTCAGAGGAGGTGGTCTTTTTGAACTGGCTGGAACTGGCACTGTCCAACACAGTCCTGCTCTCTTCTCACAAAGGCCATCTCTACAGCCTCCCTGCTACCAAAACCTTGTCACATAAACCTAATATGGTGCATTATTAGATGACCAACATTTCATTTTTAAGTGACTTGACACCTTATTTAATTTATTTACAGGAGGCAGATGGTTAAATATTTTACTTTTAGATGTGTACTGTGTTAGGGCTTTATAATTTGTTTTTATATTTTCAATAAATTGCAGTTAAATAAGATTTGATTTGTTCTTATAAGATTTTTCAATCTTTTTTCCTCTTTTTCTCTTTCTCTTTCTCTTTCTCTTTCTCTTTCTCTTTCTCTTTCTCTTTCTCTTTCTCTTTCTCTTTCTCTTTCTCTCCCTTTCCCTTCCTTCTTTCCCTTTCCCCCTTTCCATTTCTCCATTTCCCTTTCCCTTTTTTTTTTTTTTTTTTTTTTTTTTTGTCCAGAATGTCCAGTTATTATCAGCTCAGTATTCATACCAAAAATGTTGTTCAAAGAATGGAATCACAGAATCACAGAATGGCTGAGTTGGAAGAGACCTCTGAAGATCATCTAGTCCGACCCCCGTGCCAAGCAGGATCACCTAGATCACTGGGATGGCAACCAGGCGGGTATTGAATACCTCCAGAGAAGGAGACTCCACAACCTATCTGGGCAACCTCTTCCGGTGCTCTGTCACCCTCACAGTAAAGAAGTGCCCTCTCATATTCAGCCTGAATTTCCTGTGTTTCAGTTTGTACCTCTTGTTCTCTCACCAGGCACAACTGAAAAGAGACCAGCTCCATCCTCTTGATATCCTCCCCTCACATATTTATACACATTAATTAAGTCTCCCCTCAATCTTCTCTTTTCCAAGCTGAACAGGCTCATCTCTTTCTGCCTATCCTTGCAAGATAGGTGCTCCAATATTCTAATCATCTTAATAGCCCTCCTCTTGACTTGCTCCATTATCTCCATATCCCTCTTGTACCTGTAGCCCAGAACTGGACTACTGGTGTGACCTCCCCAGGCCTGAGTAGAGGGGGATGATCACCTCTCTTAACCTGCTGGCAGCACTCTTCCAAATGTAGCCCAGGACACTTCTGGCTTTCTTGGCCACAAGGACACATTGCTGACTCCCATGTCTCTGCAGAGCTGTTCTTTACTTTTCTAGAAAATCTCAAAGAAAAACATATGTCACTAAGAACAAGATTTTGTTGTCTGGAAACTAACAACTTTGATGAAAATAACTATCAAGCCCATGTCATACAATCACTACTTCAAATCAAACATCTTTCTGTTGAGATGTTGAGATCTCTCCTCTAGATCCATCTTCTGCAGGTAAAGACTGATGAACACTTCACAGATTCCAATTTTGGTAATGACTTTTTTTTTTCTCACTATTTATCAGAACCCCTTGTAATATTATTGTTATTATAATATTTGTTTATTTATTTATTTATTTTTAACTGATAAAGATGAATAAATATTTGCTCTTAGAATTCCAACTTGGTATTACAGAACAGAATCATTTTTCAAACACCAATGGCTGAATTAACTCCCAGTGCTTCAGTGTTCCTATCCATAAGAAACTGTGTAATTCTACTTGGCAGCAGATAGTATTTCTTCAATAGATAATGCTTTTATTTTTTTATTTTTATTTTTTTCAATAATTGTTGAAGGTTCTACCATTAGCACCAGTCTGCTATTTTCAAAAGCTTTCTTTTTCTTTTAGATAATGTTTTGGTTTGTTTTCCTGTTCTAACAGGTCTGTGCAAAACTATTGTCCTTTTCTGTCCTTACTTAAATAGCTCGCCTCCTCCATGAAGGGAGAGGTTACTTTTTGTAGCTGTTGTCTTTTTCTGTTGTATTGTTTGTTTGTTTGTTTGTTTTTCCCACAGTGATCTGTACAAAGGCATTTCTTTTGCTTTTTGCTCTTTTTTTTTTTTTGCTTTTTTTTTTTTTTTTTTGCTTTTCTTTGGCGTATGCTGACTTGATGTTCTCATTATTTTTTCTCAAGCACTGTCATTTCTTCTCTGCTTAAAGTGTCCATAACTTTACTCAGATGGATTTTTATTTTTATTAACTTTTCAAATACAGTTTAAGTAAGTTCAAAAGTAGTTCTTCAAGTTGTCTGAATATCTGCCTGACATAGATATGTTCTATAGACAGTAAAGTGGCTTAGATCTCCTGTGGCCTCCGAATAAACTTCTATAATCTGACCTTTGTTCTTGCCTTGAGTGCTTGAAAAGTATTTACCTTAAGGCAGAAATATGGCCCTGTGCCTAGTGTGTGACCTTTCATCTATAGCCAGTGAAAGAGTGGGAAAAGTATTCTTCAAAGAAAAGACAGATTGTGCAGATTTTTTTTTTCCTTAATGTGCTTAGGCAACAGCAGAAAGGAGCCCTCTCATTCAAGACAGATTGAGACCAGAGAATTGATCCATAGATTTCTCATGGGGACTGCAAAGAATTTCGAACAGCTATTGGGTAGGACTGTTATGAGTGTTTATGTCTCATGGCAAACAATTCAACTAGTGTACAAAGCACATCAAGTAGATTTTAGAAAGTCAATGAGATTTAGGGTATAGGGAATCTCCTTTAAAACTCTGCTCTTAGACTGGCATACGACACTTTGACACATCATATCTGTAAAGTTGAAGGTGTTGCTACAGAAACACAGTAGAAACTGAAGTCTCATTTATCCTCATTTTTAATTTTTTTTTCTTTTGGTGAAGGCATTGGAATATTTATGTATATTTTCCCCCTTGATTTAACAGTCAATACTTCATTTAAATAAATAAAAATAAAAATTGAGAGATTATTTGTTGTGGAAAAGATGTTAAAACTGTTCAGGTGTTGTTTTTTGATTCACTGCCTGTGTGTGTTCTTGTGAAGTTACCTTATCACAGAAATGGTAATACTGTTGATATTTAATTTCATGATATGGACATAGCAGTGTTTCACAGCACTAATGAATCTGGCATGCTTGAAACTACATGGTAGCAAGTATTGTAACATGTCTTCTACAGCCATCTTACACAATCTGACACATTTTATGAGTTGTATGGCATGTGGCAGACTCTTTGCTAAGTGCAGATACAGAGTCATCCTTTGGAGTTTTTAGAAGCTTTAGAGTTTGAGGGGAACTTTGATGTATAACTGTCCTTATCAAACATCCATCAATCAAAGTGATGTATTATCTCTAAATGACCTTTCTACAGTTTTCAGATGCACACACATTGTTAACATTTGAAAACAGTAAGACTTTTTTGACTCTTTTTATTGTTGTTGTTGTTGTTTGTTTGTTTGTTTGTTTTTGTTTTTCTTCAGCCCTTTATAATTGTGTTAATAATGAATAGCCTAGGACAAGCAATAGACTGCAGTTAGTGCAGAAAGCCATTTGGGGTGTGAACTCATGAACTACAGCTATTAGCAGAGCTGACAGTTCTTGTTAGTCCCTAAAGGATTTAAAACCTTTAGTCCACAGAATGTAAGTCTGTGAAAGTTTTAAGTAAACTTGAAAATTATGCTTCTTGGTAATAGTTTCAGTATGTTGAGATTTCACTGAAGTGAGAACAGCCTTGTTCAGATACATTCTCAAGAAAGGGTTTTGATGGGTTTTGCATGCCTTCTAGTCCAAAAACTGATACTGAAATAAATTTTCTTGTTCCATAAACAGGGCTTTTAGTGTAAGCAGGGTTTCTGACCATATCACAGATTCTACAATTAAAATAATTTTGCCTAAGTTTTTCTTTTCTGAAAACAAACAAAAAAAATAGTTCATAAAGAAAGTAGGGACTACGAGATGTGTAAAAATAATATTATATTCACATCAGAAAATAAACTTTTTTTTCTTTTTCAGTTGATGTACACCTAGTAAAAAATGCATGTAATCAAGAAATAAGTATAAATGGAGTAAAGAAAAGTTAAGATGTGCTTAAAGAAATTGAGAATGCTTTTGCTCAATTAATTGATGTAGGAAGCATGTCTCTTATCCAGAAGGGAAGGCTGAACTTAAGAATAGTAAACAATGTGATGAGAGAAATGTATGTAGTAAATATACAAAAATACATCAGAGCTCAGGTAAATAATATTATTTTTTCCAATTACAATATTGCAGTAGACTTTAATAAATAAGCAATATCTTTAAAATATTGAGAAAACAACAACAACAACAACAAACAATAGCCTACAGGGTACTGCAAAATAAATATAAAAAATATAATATAATATAATATAATATAATATAATATAATATAATATAATATAATATAATATAATATAATATAATATAATATAATATAATATTAAAAAAAGTTTTGTTTTGTTTTGTTTTTTTTTTTCATTAATTTTGGGATTCAAAAAGCAATGCAAAAGAAGACCTGGAAGCAATGTTGGAATCATAGAATCATAAAATCATAGAATGGTTTGGGTTGGAAGAAACCTTAAAGATCATCTGGTTCCATTTCCTCTACTATGGGCAGGAACACCTTCAACTAGATCAGGTTGCCTAAAGATGTACCTTTAATGAAACAGAAAGAATATAAAGGAAAACAAAGAAAATAAATCATATCATAAAATATAAATAAAATATAAAGGAAAAACTGCATCAGAGAGTCGTTAATAAATTGCAATTAATTCAAATTAGTGAAAACTACTATGTCAGATTGTTGGTTTTTTTTTGCCACTGCTGATGCGTGTTAATGGATTAAACAAGTGGTGTAAATACATCCCATTTCAAAAGCTCATGGCTCTCATTTAGAGCCCATCCTGATGAAGACAGAATTACAATAAAAGTTTTATGTATATTTTTCAGACAATTCCTGGTCAGGGAAACATGGCAACTGCCTCATATTTCAGGAATAGATTGAGTTATAGGAATAAGATCTGTCTTAGCAGCTAACAATATATATTAAAAAAAAAAAAGTGCAAAATTTCAGCCTTGTCAAACATATGCGGGACTCCAGGACTCCTTAGTTTATGGAGAATACTTACTCCATATCCTTATTCCCCTTCACATTACAAAGCCAAAGCCTGATTCCCTTAAATAAATAAATAAATAAATTAAATAAATAAATAAATAAATAAGTAATCTTACATGGAATGATATTTTTTGAATAAAAGGGACCAGCAATTTATTTTATCATTTATAATATTTTAAATCCAATTTTTAGACTGGATTAATTTAATTGCCTGGTAAAATTCAAATGTTTTACTACCTAGAATTTCAGAGGTTTTGAATTTCTGTCACTGGTAGCTCTCATCTTACAGTTATCGGCAGGCATTCCACTTTCTATCAGGCCTGGATAAATATGCTGAAAGATGATAAAATGAGTTGAAGCATTTTGTGAGGGCTGCGATAGTGTTGTGAGGTGACCCGAGCAAAACCAAGAACTGATGGGAATGACTGCCTCTACTTGAAAGTCATACTTGGAGTTAAAGTGAAAATAAGAATGTATACTTGAAAAAAATCATGATATCTCACTTCAACTGTACAGGGTATCTTGGGTCAAAAATGTTATATAGGTATCTGCTTGTCACAGGAATGCTCAAAAGTTAGAAGATATAAAGTGGAACTGTGAGGTTAAAGGAGGAAAATGTGTTTATACTACAGTGAATAAAATGGTGGGGTGTAAAATTTAGGTTTGCAGATTTTTGTATGAAGTAGGCAAAGCATTATGTCTGTATAGGCTGGTCCGGTCCATACGCAGAGTTTATGGACAAAACAAATGACAGGTAGATTGTGAGTATGCTCTGTCAAAAAAGTTAATATATTTTGGACTAAACCTTCAAACCTTTTTTTTTTTTTTTTTTTTTTTTTGTGAATGTGACAGTAGTAAAGGAAAGAAAATATTACCATCATAATTCTTTGAAATGAACTTATTTATTCTTAATATTTCAACACTACAGTTTTGTTTTACATTTTTATTTTATTTTATTTTATTTTATTTTATTTTATTTTATTTTATTTTATTTATTTTATTTCATTTTTATTTAAAAAAATATTTTATTTTAATTTTCTTTTTTTTTTGAATAATTTCTAACAGTCAATGTTAATTTCATCAGACCTTTTTGGGCAGTGGAAAATGAGTTTTACAGAACAAAATAGAATATTCTGGGTTGGAAGGGACAAAAAAGGATCATTGAGTTCAGCTCCTGACTCTATACAAGGCAACTTAAAAATCAAACCGTATGTCCAAACATTGTCCAAACACTTCCTGAACTCCCACATGCTTGATGTTGTGACCACTTCCCTGGGGCGCCCGTTCCAGTGCCTGACCCTCTGGGTGAAGAATCTTTTCCTAACATCCATCCCATCCCAGCTCCATGCTGTTCCCTCGGGTCCTATCACTGTCCCTAGAGAGCAGAGCTCAGAGCCTGTCCCTTCCCTCCCCTTGTGAGGAAGCTGCAGGCTGCTATGAGGTCTCCCCCTAGTCTTCTCTGCTCTGGGCTGAACGAACCAAGGGACCTCAGTCACTCCTCATGTGTCTTTCCCTCTTCCTATGTCTTACCCCTCACCATCTTTGTAGGTCTCCTTTGGATACACTCTCACAGTTTTATGTCCTTATGGCCATTTTGACTGACAGGGCACACTGTTGATTCATATTCAACTTGCCATCAGTCAGACCTCTGACATCTCTTTCCATGGGTGTGCTCTCCGGCCTCTCATCCCTCAGTCTGTACAATCCAGGATTGCCCAATCCCAGGTGCATAATCTGACATTTACTGCTCTTGCTTCTTAACTTTCATATGGTTAATGATTGCCCTGCCCTTTCATTTGTCATGATCTCTCTGCAAGGCCTCTCTACCCTTAAGGGAGCTAATAGATCCTCCTGATCTAGTATCATCTGCAAACTTAGTGCACATTCAGGTCTTCAATTCAGATCATTTATAAAAATACAGAACAGAACTGGCCCTAAAATTAGCCCTGCAGAACCCTGCTAGTGACTGACCACCAGCCTGGTGTAACCCCATTCATTGTTACCCTTTGAGCCTGACCTATCTGTCAATTGTTTACACATTTATGTACTCACTTAGCTATATGCTGGATGTTTTATCCAGAAGGGTGCTGTGAGACACACTACTGATTTTTTTTCGTAAAATTCATAAAATTAAAAATAAATCACATCTACTTTCTTTCTTTGGTCATCTAGATGTAAAGTAATGTAATGTGCTGGTATTACTATTCCTTCTGTGGACTTTGTCACGGTCACTTTTATTACCATTTCAGAATGGTTAGAATTTATAGTAATCTGGCTAGTGAGAGAAGTCATGATCATCAGCTATGTCCTAGTCTTAAGTGTTTTATAATATAGACATCTGTGTAAACATAAACATGTGAGGGGAGACAAGTTGTTAATTTCTTTCACCACTCATACCTCTTTTCAATATTTCTAGGTCAGTGGTTAAGGTATTCAAAAATGTTAACATACATTACTGCAGAAGACTATTTTTCCTTTTTGTATGTTATTTTCTGACATTTATCCAAAGTACAGATACCATTTTCATGATAGCTCTTTGCCCAGAGAGACAGTAACTTTAAAAATGTTTTGGACAGGGTCCTGGGAAGTGTTTTCTAGATACATCTGCTTGACTAGGGTGGCTGGACCAGATGATCTGAAGAGGTCTCTTCCAAACTCAACCATTAAGTTATTCTTTGACTCTGTCAACTGTCTGTTTTTTCCTTCTCACTAATCTTAGGCATACATGTATTAGTAAACTTTTTTTCTGAGTGCGAGAAACTCTGATTCACTCAGACATGGAAGGATATAGGTTGTGAGTGTTATGTCAAGGTCTTGGACTACATGATGAAGTGGCAAAACACACCAAATTAAAAGGCAAAACAACACAGCTTTGTGTGGGTCTTGTGGAGCTGGGTCACTAGGAAGTAATCAGAGAGAGTACAGCTTTTGGGTGGAAGACACTATGAAAGGCAAAGTTTTGTCTTCAGTGAACTACCTTTAGAAAAGACTGTCAACTTCAAGGAGAGTTATTGTGCATGGTCAAGACTATCATTGTTCAAACATCCTTGTAGCCTGTACATCATTTTTTTTTTCCATAAGGAACACTAAATTAAAGAGCATGCTTAGTAAGTAAGAGCAAAGTCAACCTACCAAGAGAAAAGGGCACTCAGAAAAATTCAGTAAAGGTATTGCTCTATTGTATTAGACCATCAGCAAAGATTAAAAGAAACTAAAGATGACCATGAAAATAATGGATATTTATCATGTTATGGATCATTGTCCCAAAGGAATGACAGAGTCTTAACCTCTTGGGAAACCTTAAGTCAGAGAGAACAAAACATTTGAAAATCTATTAGCTGAAGCTTAGTTCAAGCATCTGTCAGATGAATGAAATGAAAGAGTCGACAACATTGAATCTTTTATCTCATTTGCTTCCAATAATTTTAGTAGAGGAGGCAGAATAGAGGAGGCAAATGTGTTGGCATGAGGAAGTAGGAAGAAGTGATGCAGGAGAGAAAAATTCAAGATAAAGCAGTGTAAATCCAAATATATAGAAAAAATATAGATAACTCGGAACCAGAAAGATTTCTGTAATCCTTTTACACATGACATAGAAAATGAGAAAGAAAAAAAAAAAAAGGAGGAGGAAATAAAATTATGTATAAGAGAAATGCAAATTAACAAAGAATTGGTGGAAGGAAAGGGAGGGAGGGAGGGAGGGAGGGAGGGAGGGAGGGAGGGAGGGAGGGAGAGAGGAAGGAAGGAAGGAAGGGAGGAAGGAAGGAAGGAAGGAAGGAAGGAAGGAAGGAAGGAAGGAAGGAAGGAAGGAAGGAAGGAAGAATATAAGAAAACAGCTATAACAAAAACATGAGAGATGGAGTTAGCAAAAAACAGTCAGCTATTAAAAACAAACCACTTGGACAAACACAAAGATAAAATGGAATTTTTGTATTTTATTTTCAGTGACTACAGCAAAGATATTATTTTAATGACACAGCAACATAAATTCAGAAGCACTGTTGTTTAATCTGTAGGCAGATAAGCATCACACAGCTATTTGTTCACTCCTCCCCAGTGGGATGGGAACTGCAATAGGAAAAAAGGTAAAACATACGGGTTGAGTTGTCTTAGTAGCACAGAAAAAGAAGGGATAATGATGGTGATGATGATAACAACCATAACAACAACAATAATAAAATATACAAAGTAAATGATGCAGAACACAATTGCTAACCACCCACCAACCAATGCCCAGCCAGTCTCTGCACTGCAGCAGCCCCACCTGGCCAGCACCCTCCCACTTTTATTGTTCAGCATGATGTCATATGATATGGAATGTTTGGCCACTTTGGTTCAGCTCTCCTGGCTGTGTCCCCTCCCAGCTTCCTATGCACCTTTCACTGGCACAGCAGTGTGAGAAGCTGAAAAATCCTTGACTTAGAATAAGCTCTGCCCTACAACAGCTAAAATATCAGTGAGTAATCAACATCCTAATCCTAAATCCAAAATGCAGCACCATATCAGCTACTACAAAGCAAATTAACTCTATCCCAGCCCTCAACATAACAAGAATTGATGTGTGAAGTGATCCTCTGATCCCTATATGCTGAGCCAGTCTCATAAGACAATTGATTATATCCTAATTTAGTTTATCTAACTGGTAAACTGAAAAGTGTTTTCACTTCCACCAAATTAAAAGTTTATTTCTAGTGTTCATATTTAGCAGGTTTAGGAGAACTTCAATAGATTCCTTTACTAATAAACGTGGCTCTGAAAATTAACCCCTATTTCACTCTCTCCTATTTTTTTTTTCACAGAATTTTATTATTGCCAGGATTATTTTTAAATAATGAAGTATTTATAGTTAATATTTAGATATTCACATATTTACTTTCAGGTTGGTATAAATTACAAGACTTAGAACTACCTTTAGCAGTTGAATGTTTTACCCTGTTCTTTTCTCCCCTTTTACCCTGTTCTTTTCTCCCCCATTGGGAAGGGAGAGACATGAATTTTCCAAATCCCAGAGAATAGTACTATTCTGAATAAACCATACAATAAGGTATTCAGGAAAAAATAGTAAATGTTTTCTATTATATTGGTGTTTTAGTGAACACTGGAATAGCAAGGCAAATGTACAGGAAGGCCTTATAAACTTAAATCTAAAATACAACAAATTGGCTATTTTTCAGATATAGCCACAGATATACAATTCAAAGTGAACCTATCTGTCAGCAAACATCAAGATAGATAATTTAACATATTTGATGACAGCATGATAATGACAAATATCCATTTGAGGAACCTAAATGTATACTTGCCCATATTTCAGTCAGAAGCACTGTGTAGCAGTTTGGAAGGTGGGATTTATCTGGAGTGCCTGTGAGAACTGTGGTTAAGCCTAAAAAAAATTATAAATAGTTCCTGATTCCCAGGGTGCACTAAAGACCTGATTTTTCAGGGACAGCTTATTTATGTTTTTGTTTGTTTGTTTTTGTTGTGTTGTTTTAACTTTCAGGTTGACAAATTAGTTACAGGTCTTAAGCACATTTTGGCCATGTAAGCTACTAGCCAAATACATTGTGAACCTTTGCTCAGGTCATTACTGTTTTCATACTGTGCACTTTGTAAATAGTTCTTTTTTTTTTTTTTTTTTTTTTTTTTTTCCCATTCTTGTGGCTCCATTGATAAACATCATGAGGTTTAGTCTTGTGGTGGGTACCTAAGCTCCACCATGCTGTTCTCTCATGTCCATGTCTCAAAAGAACAGGGGGAGGAAATGCAATGAAACAAAGCTAGTGAGTTAAGGAAATTGCTCAACAAGATCACTCAACAATTACTGTCATGAGAAAAACAGACTCCATGTAAGGGAAATTAATAAAATGTATTACCTATTGCTAACAGACTAGAACAGTGAGAACTAAAAGTAGACTAATAACACCTTCCTGCCATCTACCCTGGGATCTACACCTGCCATCCACCCCTACGCCTCTCAGGGGACCTTCGTGCAGAGGTGCAGGGAAACAGGGGATAAGGGTTTTGGTCAGTCCATAACCTTTCATTTCTGCTGTTCCTTACTCTCCTTAAACCAAATGTAAAGTTGAGATCTCACTTAGAAATGACAGCAGAACCTGAGGAGCTAGAACTCGTAACTAAGAACCTGATTCTCGTTTTGCTCCTGTCTGTTCCACAGTGGGTAGGTGTTGGTTTCATCCTACCACTACATGTGGAGCAGCTGCCTGAGAAGAAGAATTTTTCAAGAGAAAAAAATTTGTCCAGCAGATATTAGGATATTACAAAAGTCTATCCTCAAATGTGAGAATTCATTATTTCTGGTGAAGAGTTTGAGGAAGCTGGGTAATGATTAGATAGTGCTTGTCAAACCTAGGATTTCTGTTGGATTCATATAGAATCATACAGAGTAATCTAGGTTGGAAAATATCCTGAAGATCATCAAGTTATGTGTGCTCCTTTCTCATGATTTTCTGCAGGTTGGTGTCACATTAATCTTTAGGAAATGAAATAGCTGAATAAATGGAGTTTGTCTATATAGTCCAACATTCAGTAGGTTTGGACTAATCAGTCTTGCATTACAGTTTTTAGTAGATTTCTGAAAGCAATAGATTTCATCGAAATGTAGAGATTTCAAGAAATCTGCTATTCTTCTACAAGCCAGATCGAATGTATCTAAATAATCTCTGACAGATATTTATTAAAATATATTACTTGAATCCAAGAGCAGAGGTATCATAACTTACCTAAGTACCTAGAACTTCCTCCTTGTACCTAACTAAAAGCTGAAAATGGCAAAGAAGGCTATATACTGCTTCAGTTTGGAGTAGGAAAGATATGTTCTTCACACACACACAGCCTTATAATTTTTTCCCCACTTCTTTCTATCAGAATTTAAAAACAAAGTGTAAGTGAAAAAGGAAAAGAAAGGGAAAAAATGTCAAAACAAAATATGTCATGGTATGATATGAGTGTGATGGAAGTACTATGGTTCCAGAGAAAAATCAACAGTAATTCATGCTTTTCATATTAAGTAAACAGAAAACACTTCCAAATTGCAGTACTTGTGAATGTCAGGAAAGCCTATGAAGACTATTAGGAAAACATTTTAGATTTACTCAGCAATGCCATGAGGTTTATTACATGCCAGTTAAGAAGAATACAAGTTATCTTATTTCAATATTTTTTTTTGAAAATCATTTAAATTTTATCATCTTGAAAATCCTGTAATAATTGTATAGCAAAGAACATGTTGCTTTGTTAAAAACAGAATACCATTTTATCAGCAGATTAGAAAATGTTTGGCATTAAAGTAATCCACAAAATTCAGTCTTTCTTTACTTTTTCTGGAATTTAAAATTCTTATTAAAAAAAAATGCATTTTTTTCCTGCATGTCTATGTAAATGCAAAATATAAATTTTCAATAAGCCCAGGTTGTTCACAATATAAAGAACTATTTTCTCTTTTGATTAGACCATTGCTCCCATTGGCAAATATTGGACCACATCTATAATTCAGTATTTATTTATTTTTTTTAATAAAAAAGAAGCTATCTCTGTATTTTGTCTTTTTTATCACCTAAAGAAATTACACTAATGTTATTCAGAGAAAGTCAGTCTTTTTTTTTGAGTTCTAAGGCTTCACCTTCATTGTTCCAACTGATTATAAGCTTTAAGAAGAGCTGTAACTTTTAAGTAATTAGGACCAAGACCCTTGAAAACTTTGTCAATTAATTTTTGAGGTGTACTTACTGAAGAGTTTTGAGCTGAAATTCAGTGAGGAATCTCAACAATTTATTTATAGAAATCTGACTCATTCAGAACAAAATAGAGGAATAAATAGATTATAAATCAACTGTGTTGGGTTTTCTCATGGGATTTGCATGCAGGCACATTCACTCATTCGCATTCACTTACTGCTGATACTACAACTGACAGAATAATAATGATGATGTAATTTGGTCCACAAAATAAGTATAAACTTCTTTCCCTATCTGTTTACTTTCCATCATACGCAGGACTCGTAGAGGAAATAATGCTTTGTAGTACTTTAAACAACACTTTTATGCACTGTAATTATTGTTTTGGACATTTTGCAGTCTTAAAATGTCATGTAAGTAAAAAAGAAAAGATGCTTGCAGATAATTTATTCAGTTTCCCCTTTTTAAAGTCATAACAGCTCAAATCTTAAGGGGAAATGTCAAACATGACAGGTAGTATGTAAAAAAAAAGATAAAATTGTTGATAAAAATTTAGTAAATGTCATTAGCTTAATCCAGATTCCAATTTCAAAATAAATATTCATTGAGGTGTTAGGCTGAATTAAAATAATTTTGAGATCAGTATTTTTAGAAGCTCACTTTGTTCAAGTGAGAATGAAACTGCTAACATGTATCTCTCTATTTTCTACTTTTTGAATTCTTATGGACTCTTGCAGGAAGAATTTCAGGGCTGCTAATGTCCTCTGTGTAACGCTGCACCTCGAGTACTGTTTTCAGTTTTGGGCCCATCACTAGGGGCACATCAAGGACCTACAGCATGTCCAGAGAAGGGCTGCAAAGCTGGTGAAGGGCCTGGAACACAAGTCCTATGAGGAGCAACTGAGGGAACTAGGGTTATTTAGTCTGGAGAAGAGAAGGTTCAGGGGAGACCTTATTGATCTCTACAACTACCTGAAAGAAAGTTCTGGGGAGCAGGAGATAAGTCTCTTCTCACAGATAACTAGTGACAGGAGTAGAGGGAATGACCTCAAGTTGCACCAGGTGAGGTTTAGATTGGAAATTAGGAGACATTTCTTCTCAGAAAGAGGAGTCAGAAAGAGGAATGGGTTGCCCAGGGAAGTGGTGAAGTTATCATTCCTGAGGGTGTATAAGAAAAGTTTGGATGTGGTGCATAGGGACATGGTTTATTTTTTTTGTTTTGTTTTGTTTTGTTTTTTGTCCTTTCCTTTTCTTTATACTGTCTTTAATATAACTGGTCTCCAGGTTTCACTGTTAACTGTGCTATTCCCTTTTCTAAGCATAAGTTGTATACCATAGGCTGAAATTCCTTGTTGAAAATTCTATTTTTTTAACAGATTATAAGTATGTTTGCACCTTATTATGCTGCTAAGAATTTTAGATTAGAATTTCTGTCCCTTAACCTCTATTTCTTTTCCATTCCTTGACAATTTTTTTGATTTATATAATATTTTTTTTTACTCACTTAGGCCTTGGAGAACATATGAATAACATATGAAAATATACTTTTTTTTTTTGAGGGGGGGGAGATTTACTTCATCATGTATCATGTTATAGCTGGCTAAATCTTTTGAGTTCCCTACTGAATCAGGATCAAGCTAAAATAGCTGATATCTAAAGACTGGAAAGTCTGATATAATTTGGCTGATTTCAACTATGGTGCTCTTTATCTACACAGATAATGAAAGCAGAATCAAATTCCGTGTACGTCCACTTTCATGCACTTTCAAATATACTCATTTTCACTGTTTTTCTTGCCCCTTATCTTAGTAAGATAAAATGCATTTTTAATCTTTGTCCTGGTTTTGGCTGAGATAGGGTTAATTTTCTTCAAAGTGCCTGGTGTGGTACATTATTTTGGATTTAAGAGAGAAATAAAAAATAAATCTAGGGGTATTGGCTGGCAGGTGCTGCTGCTGCTTGGGAACAGGCTGGGCATTGGTCAGTGGGTGGTAAGCAATTGCATTGTGCATAACTTGTTTTGTATGTTCTTTATCATCATCATCATCATCATTATCATCATCATTATTACTACTTCCCCTTCCTTTTCTGTCCTAGTAAACTGCCTTTATCTCAACCCATGAGTTTTACCTTTTTTTTTTTTTTTTTTTTTTTTTTTTTTTTCTGATTCTCTCCCCCTGTCCTGCCATGGGAGAATGGGAAAATGGCTACATGGTGCTGCCTGCCATGTTGAAACACAGCAATCTTAAATAGTAGTTTCACATTGTTTCCTAGGGTTAGAATTTATCTTATATTGGTAATGTATGATTTACTTCAATAAAAATATTGCTCTGAAGCAGTGTTGTGACTGCACCATTATTAGAAATTCTGAAAACTATTAATGTCAAATCTACAAAACAACCCACTTGAACTTTGAATGACAGGCTTCATGAAAAATGCAAATAATTTTCAACTGAAAAGTAAGTAAAAGTTTTTAAAACAGTTGTGAATAAAGACCTTACTCAAGCGACACTTCAACTTTAATATAATTATTTGATAAAGGTGAAAGAGGCACTGGAGATGTATACTAAAAACAGCTTTCTCTACATGTCAGTGGTAATCAGCATCATATCCAAGATGCAGATGTAAGATCCAAGATACTAACAATGTTATTTGAAGTCAGACGCAGACCCAAGTCAATGCTGTTTCTGATCTGTTTTTTGAAATTATGCTTGTAATTCACAGCAAAACTGTTATTTTTATTTATTTATTTATTTATTTTAAGAAAAATTATTAATTAGAAAGTGATACAGTGGTACACTGATGAGAAATTTATCTTCTGTTGACTTGAAGATGTAAAAAAGTACACTTAAAAATTGCAGTCATAACACAGAAGTCTTAATTCTACATCTCTCTCAAGTAATGAAACAGTACAGCTTGAAGAGACAGTAAAAAAAGAGGAAGAACAAGGGAATATGACATAGATGAGATGAACAGGTATCTATTTGAACTGGGTAAGTGAGTAAGTTGGGTGAAATTTTGAACAATATCTGAATGTTTGATTTCCGTCACACACACATATAATCTGGTTTCCTCAATTTGTGGTCTGTGAGAGCCCCCAAAATGTGATATAAAGATACTTTGAGGACATACAAAGGCTCATTATTATCACCCAAAATTAGGTCTATGCTAAAGTGCTCACTTAAGTAATAGTTGTGTTGGCTGAATTTGTACTACTATGGCTCTTTATGCAACTATGTAACAATGCAAGTAATTTTACAGTATTATTATTATTATTATACCATTAAGTCACATAGCATAAGTCTATAACTTAATATCAGTAGAGAATTCATGGTCTTTGCTTCTTCATCGACAGTTCAATTTCAGCTTTCTGTCCTTTATTAAAAATAGGTACGTGCACTGTTCACTGAGCACTATTCCAGCTCCCCAGAATGTTCCCTGTAGAAATGGTTGCTGAGGAATTTTAACTGACATATTTTATGAATGTGAATGTGTGAATGTTCAACATTAGAAGTTGTAAAAGGTTCAAGAGGTATTTTGGTAGTATATGATTATAGTACCCAATAAATTATTATAAACATTAATTTTAGGAAAAAAATATAACTAGAACAGTTGATCCTATTTGACTGTTTCCCATAGAATTCTTCTAACAAAAGTCTTGTATATTAAAAGTAAGCCTAATCAGGATGGCACTTAAAATAAAATAAATTATAAAAAAAAAAAAAAAAAAGTGGTAGATATATTTTCTAGAAACGTTAAAACATCTTTATTTTAATGATTACAAATGAATGAGTTCAAGTCAGCATGTAGTTTAAGCCCTAATATGTTATAGACTATTCTATAGAAATATAAATGTGGGTGAATACAATACTCCTAACTAGTAATGTCGTGTTAATGAAGTTGACTAAGGGTAACAGCACTGGAACAGGTTGCACAGAGAGGCTGTGGTCTCCTTCCCTGGAGATATTCAAGAGCTGCCTTTACATATCTTGGGTAATGTGTTCTAGGGTACCCTGCTTGATCAGAGAGGTTGGACTAGATGATTTCCAGAGGTCCCTTACAGCCTCAACCATTCTGAGATTCTATGAATCATTATTACCTTCTGAAGAATATCTTTCTGTCCATGATTTTGTTAATACTGAAACAGTCAAGTTCTTTTACAAAGAATACCACACTTGAGAAAAACATAAAAGGTCATGAAACATGCACTGCAGTGGGAAATTAACATTCTACTTGAAAACATATATTATATGCTGTTTGCTTGCAGAAGTAGATTATTGTTTTGCTTTAATTTCTTTTCATTACATATAAACTATTTTAACAGAAAATATATTTACTTTAAATAAACAAATGTTTCAATGAAAACATCTTCAGATATGTTTTGGGTTCAGCAAAGTCTTCTAGTAGAGAGACAAATAGGAAGGACACACAATTAAAACTGGAAATTACAATACTTACCTAAAACTGAATCCTTTATTGCCATAAGAAAAATCTACTTGTGATCTTTTTCCTTTTCCTTTTCCTTTTCCTTTTCCTTTTCCTTTTCCTTTTCCTTTTCCTTTTCCTTTTCCTTTTCCTTTCCCTTTCCCTTTCCCTTTCCCTTTCCCTTTCCCTTTCCCTTTCCCTTTTCCTTAAGTGGTATACAGAGTGGTATACAGAGGGTGTATGGGGGGAAGGTGTTTTTAGTTTGTTTTCTTTGTTTCTCACTTCTCTAGCTTGTTAATAATAGGCAGTCTCTCTGTGCTGAGTCTTTTTTGGCCATCACAATAATTGTTGGGCAGTCTCCCAGCAGTCTTTATCTCAACCCTTGAGCCCTTTTCATCATATGGTTCTGGTGGAGCTCAGCTGCCCAGATAGATAAAGCCACAATGGACGTGTCTCCGAACAGGACACAAAGAACAAAATCCCCTGCCCTCCTGTCATGTTTGTAGCATAGAAGATAAAGCTGCTTTTTCAGTATAAACTTAGAGATGTAAAATCAATCTCTTCTCAGGGACCACAGTGTTTTTCTTTTACAGAAGAGTACATTGTTTGGTAAACTTTGGAAATCAATGAATTTAGGTTACCCATCAGTTCATGTCCTCTATCCCTTACCTCCCACGAAATTAACACCAGCTGATCTTGTGTCTTCTTTGGTGGACCTATGAACCAGGGAAGATCACTTTCTACTTGCTCTCACTGGCTGGCTCATTCCAGACTCTATTAATGATGATTTATACATATATTTGCTTTTCCTCAGCCCACTAATCTGAGTCACTCTCACTATCTGCTAGCCTTCACATTACCTGTAGTAGCTTGATTATCTTTTCCACTTTTATCCATTATTTAAATCTGGTTGAATGTGTCTCAAGGACTGAAGAATTGCCAGTGGGGTCAGAGAGCCTAAATCGTTTCTGTATATCACTTAAATTGATGGCATGCTTTGAATAATGTAGCTCATTTAAATGTGACAAATTTTGGCCATTGCATGTGTATTCAACATTCTTTTTATTCACTTTTTGTATTTTATGTTATCATTATTGTAATTTATATTCATTGTATTTAACTGAAAATAAAATTTGGTACACTGCATTAACTCTGTGTAGATGTCTTTGTTCAGGTATTCATGATATGTAAAACATAGGCTTCCCCTTACAAGGAGGGTAAAAAACTACTCTGCCTAAGTCTTTTCCACCTGGCATTAAACCTCATTTCCAAGCAGAGACACCTTCTGTTGAATGAAGAGATGTTTGATTTCTAACTTTTTTTTTTTTTTTATCATCACTGATAATTATATTAAGACCCATTTTATGATATAAAGACATTAGTAGGTTTGGATCTTCTACTATTTTGAAACTTCTTATCATACACAATTTATTTTTAATTGAGACTCATAAGCCCATGCTAGAATATGATTTCAGGATTTTGTATCCTTTTTTCCATGATAAGACTTCCAGTAACATTGTTAATAGGTTTGAATAGTAGAAGAATCACAGATATCTTTCAGAAAATGCATGTCTCTATTATTTGTTCAGTTGCTTATGCAAGCACTGTCTGTAAAAATGAATCTCTCTAGGGATATATTTTCAGTTTCTTTTATTTTTTTCTAACTTAAAGCAACCCTTAGTACTTATCACACAGTTTCTATGACCATTTTTTGTTATTTTTTTCCTAGTCATTCACCAAACCTGCCTTCTCAAAGATTTTTTTTTCCTATTTTCTACTTGTTGTTTCAGATAGAGTTAATTTTCTTCCAAGTGGCATGGCACTATGTTTTGGAATTAAAAGGAAAATAATTTTGATAACACACCAAAATTTAAGCTGTTGCTTAGCAATGCTTGCACTGAGTAAAGACCTTTTCTGCTTCTTGTATTGCCCTGACAGAGAGGAGGCTGTGGGTGCACAAGGAGCTGGGATGGGATACAGCAGGACAGCTGATTGAAACTGGCCAATGGGATATTCCATACTATATGGCATCATGTTAAACAATGAAACTGGAAGAGTTGGCTGGGAGAGGTCTGACATTCCATGAGGACTATCTGGGAATCAATTCACTGGTGATGAGAAATTCTATCCCTTTCCCTTTCCCATTCTCATTTTCCTTTTTTTCCTTTCCTATTTTTATCTCAAATGAGAATTTCTCACATTGTTTTAATTCTCTCCTCATGCCACTCTGAAAGAAGGTGAGAAAACAGCTGCGTGGTGCTTAGTCACTTGCTGGTTTAAAACACAACACTACTCCATCTCCTAAAATAAACAGCAATTCAATAGTTTTTGGTTTCGTATGTGTGCCTTCTGTGACCTGTAGACTTGACCCTTCAATCAGATTTTTAGGATTAATTTTTGCTTAGTCAAACTTCTTCCAAAGTTTCAGAGTAGCAGAACCTGAAAAGGAAAATAGGATAAAATATGTGATGTGTGTTGGATATGCTAAATAAGGATATTTCATTAATCATAGAATCATAGAATAGCTTGGGTTGGAAGGGACCTTAAAGACCATCTAATTCCAACTCCCCTGCCACAGGCAGGGACACCACCCACTACATCAGGTTGGCCAAAGCCCCATCCAGTCTGGCCTTGAACTCCTCCAGGGATGGGGCATCCACAACGTCTCTTGGCAACCGGTGCCACTGCCTCACTACCCTTGCAGTGAAGAATTTCCTCCTAATGTCTAATCTAAATCTGTCCTCTTCTAGTTTAAGACCATTCCCCCTTATCCTATCATTATCTACCTGAGTAAAGAGTCCTTCTCTATCTTTTTTATAAGACACGTTTAAGTATTGAGAGGCAACAATGAGGTCTCTCTGGAGCCTTCTCTTCTCCAGGCTGAACGTTGCCAGCTTTCATAAGAGAAGCCTTCATAAGAGAAGTGCTCCAGCCCTCTGATCTTTGTAGCCCTCCTCTGGACTTGCTCTAACAGGTCCATATCTTTCCTGTGTTGGGGGCCCTCCCAGGCCCAGGCCCCAAACCTGGATGCATTACTCCAGGTGAGGCCTCATGAGGGCAGAGTAGAGGTGAACAATCACCTCCCTCGACCTGCAGGTCACGGCTTTATTGATGCAGCCCAGGATGCAATTGGCCTTCTGGGCTGCAAGCACACACTGCTGGCTTACGTCAAGCTTTTCATCCACCAGGACTCCCAAATCTTTCTCTGCAGGACTGTTCTCAATGAGTTCTTCTCCCAGTCTGTACTCCTGTCTGGGATTGCCTTGTCTCAGGGGCAGCACCTTGCATTTGGACTTCTTGAACCTTGTGAGGTTCACATGGGCCCTCTTCTTCATCCTGCCCAGGTCCCTTCTTTGAATGACATCTCTTTCTTCTTTGGAATCAACTACACCAGTCATCTTGCTGTCATGTGCAGACTTGCGGAGGGTCCAATCAATCCCATTGTTTATGTCATTGATATAGATATTAAATAACACCAGTCCCAAGACAGACCCCTGAAGGACACCACTTGTCACCAGACTCCACCTGGGCATAGACCCATTGACTTCTACTCTCTGGGTGCCAACTCCTAATTCACCAGGTGGTCCACACATTAGAAAAAAAAAAAAAAAAAAAAAAATATATATATATATATATATATATATATTTGTGCTAAATAAGCACATTACATATACTCTCTAAATTGTATTCAAATTCACAACTGTTATATATACCAATTAAACAGAACCCTTGTACAAAACAACATAAATATCCTGTAGTTTCCAGGGGTCACTGAGCTGTTAATCTTTATACTAGATGGATAGACATCACATAAGTATAATAATCAGTTACCTATTAATGTTGCTCACAATAAGAAATAAAACTTTCCAACAAAACTGCTCCATCTGCAGTATGGAAGAAGCATAAGCTGAAATTCAGCTTCCTGAATCATTTTTCATCCATTTTTTTCCCTTGATTCAAAAAGTTATTTACAGAACGTTGAAAGAAAATACAGCCTTTTCCCATTTGTGTCCCCAGAAAATTACTTAGCTAGCATAGAGGAAATCATGGAATGATTTCTTTTTCTGGAAGGTAAGAAAAAGAAATCACTTCTGTAGAGCGAGCGTGTGACAGCTGCACTACTATAGCTTTTCACAGTTGTCAATTAAGAGGAAACAGATCATCAAAACTTGAATGCTTCATTTTATAATGATCTTCTACATTGTGTTATTTTAAAAAGGCAAATGCCTCTTGACATAACTAAAAAACAGGGGGGAGAAGAAAGCTTCCAGTGCTGGCAGCTGATGTTGTTCTGGAAGTTTTTTCCAAGACAAGTTGAAATGGTGAAGCTTATTCTCTATTTTCCTTGATGTTAATACCAAAAAAATAGTCACAATGGCAACACAAAAGAGTAGATCTCAAAACAGCCTTATGATGTTGCTATCATAGAAAATCATGTTTGTTTGTTTGTTTTTTTTTCTTTTCTTTTTCCTTATATATTTGTCTAGTTATTTATTATTAAAGATGTTTAGCAGAAGTTTAAGAGACATTACTAGGAGGAAAATAAGGATATTGCCTGTTTTTGCTGTTCATGTCAGTTAGTTTCTGGATTGACCTCTTCAGATTAAATGAGGTAAAGGAAGGTAAGGGAAACAAAACTGGTCAGCAATGATCCTGAGATGTAACTAATGCTAAGACCAATTTTCTGGTCCAAAGAAGCATTTCTTATTTGGGACAGGTGATCACCTAATGTGTGATAATGTATGGCCTATCACTGGAAACCAGTCATTGGTGCAACAAGAGCAAAAGTGGATGTGCAATGAGACCTCCTGTAGTTCATGACAGATGGTAACAATTCAATCCAAGTGTTGTTTTTCTCCACTTTTGTCATGTTTTTTTTTTTTTTCCTCCCTTGATTTTTCCCTTTCCTTTCTATCTGAAAATGCTACAAGAGCTAGGGAATTGTGACTAAATCAATAGATGCAACACATACAATTTTGGGTGCAGTCAATTGCACATACATCCTGACAACATTCATGAAAGCTGTGATTCTGAGCAACTGTCTCTGGAAGATGTTACAGAGGTGGATGTTCTAAGCCAGAGATAGATGAATGAAGAAAGAATGATAAGCTCTGATGTCTCTGCGCTATCTTATTTAGAGCCAGACCACCCTTGAGTGCATTGCTGATTATAATACTGTCCTTGGCTCTCTTAAGGCATTGGTATTGTGTACATAGCTGTAACACAATTGAAAACATTGCTATAACAGAAGTCTTTCAGAGGAGAAATCCAAAGGGAAAACACATCAAAAGAAGATAGAAGTCCCAGCGCCAAATCCAACAAAAATGTATAAACACTAACATTACTGAAAATTAATCTGACAATGTATTTTGTTCCTCTTATTTTCCACATTTTGTGCCCATGCCTTATCTATCTGCTATATCTTATCAGTTTGCTTGCAAGATGTTTAAAGTGGTTGTTTGTTTGCACAATGCTTAGCATAGGGACCTAGTCCACCTGAGGTCTCTAAATACTATCTTAAGGGAAAAGGTGATGATTAATAATATAACATGTAATCCTAAGTGACTACAACAAAATTCCAACGACTATGATTCTCTAATCTCTGTTAAACATTTTAGCAAACTTTTTTTTTTTTTTTTTTCTTGTTCTTGTTCTTTTTTTTCCCTTTGTTAATGGTATTAAATATACCAAGAAATTACCCTATCTGCATGCTTTGGAATGATGCTCTTCTCAAGTAATATGACTGTTTCCAAAAGCAGAGAAAAAAAGAATCATCTAAAATTTAACAGATAAATCATGTTTTAAATCTGTGTGGTTCCACTGGAACACAGCAGGTAATATGTACCTGAGAAGCTGTGAACAGATCATTTTGAAGCCTACCTATTGCAAATCCAAGTTCCAAAGCATTAAAAATATGCAGCAGAGATGTTTCTCCCTTAGAATAAGCTATGAAGAAGTTGTGGAATTAGTAAAGCCATGATTTCTACCAGCACAGAAATACATTGCAGTCCACTGCACACAGCTGAAAATGGCACTCCCAGTCAAGTGGCACAGAGTATCAGTACGTAGGACTGCTTCTTATCTGGTTGACAGAGTCTCTTGGGGTTCAGAAAGACATTAAAATGAAATCTTAATGGTGCAGCAGCAGCACATCCCAATATGCTGAAAGTTGAGCTCACAAAGAAGACCAGCCTGGCTGAACAGAGAACTTCAGAAACTAAGGAGAAAAATAGTTTAGGAGCTCTGGAAGAAGGGACAAGCAATTCAGGAGGATTACAGAACTGTGGAGGAAGAAAATCAGAAGGGCCAGAGCCCAAGTAGAACTTGATTTGGCTAGTGTAGTACAAAACCTATAAAAATGTTTTTATAAATACATCAGTAGCAAGAGGAGAATTAAAGAGACATTCTGTCCTTTAATGAATGTGAGGGGAAATTTAGTGATGAAAGATAAGGATATAGCTGAGGTACTTTATGCGTTTTTTCGTCTCTCTCTTTATTATCAAGGCCAATTTTTTTAGGGTACCCAGCCCCCTTAGCTGGCATAAGGTGACAGGAAGCGAGATGAAGCCCCCTATAATCCAGTGGGAAACTCCAAGTGACTTCCTTCATGTTTTGAATGTTCATAAGTCTATTGGGCCAGATGGGATTCATCCAAGGTTATGAAGAAGCTGGTGGAAGAGCTCACCAAGCCACTTTCTATAATTTACCAGCAGTTTGGAACAACGAAGGAGAAAATAATTATATGAGGAGTAGCTGAGGGAACTGAAGTTCTTTAGTCTGGAGGAGGATGAGTGGAGCAGGATCACTTAGAGAACACATTGCTCAGGATGGAATTCAGGCAAATGTTGAATATCTCCAGATAAGGAGACTCCATAACCTCTCTGGGCAACCTGTTCCAGGGCTCTGTCACCCTCACAATAAAGTTCCCTCTCATATTCAGCTGGAACCACCTGTGCTTCAGTTTGTACCCATTGCCTCTCATCTTCTCTCTGAGCACAACTGAAAAGAAACTGGATCCATCTTCTTGACACCCTCCCCTCAAATATTTATACGCATTGATGAGATCTCCCCTCAGTCTTCTCTTTTCCAGGCTAAACAGGCCCAGTTCTCTCAGCCTGTCCTTGTACGACAAGTGCTCCTGTCATCTAATCATCTTAGTGGCCCTCCTCTGGACTTACTCCAGTAGTTCTATGTCCCTCCTGTAATGGGGAGCCCAGAACTGGACATAATACTTCAGGTGTGACCTCCCCAGGGCTGAGTAGAGGGGAAGGATCACCTCCTTTGACTTGCTGGCAACAGTCTTCCGAATGCAGCCCAGGATACCATTGGCTGTCTTGGACACAAGGTCACATTGCTGACTTGTCAGCCTGCTCTCCACCAGGTCCCCAAGGTCCCTCTCTGCAGAGCTGCTCTCCAACAGGTCACCCCCCAGCCTGTACTGGTGCTTAAGGTTATTCCTCTATAAGGTGCAGGACCCTGCACTTACCTTTGTTGAACTTCATGAGGTTCCTCTTGGCCCAACCATCAGACTGTTGAGGTCCATCTGAATGGCAGCACAGCCCACTGAGGTACCAGCCACTCCTCCCAGCTTTGTGTTGTCAGCAAACTTACTGAGGGTGCGCTCCATTTCATTGTCCAGATTGTTGATGAATACATTGAAAAAGTCTAGATCCAGTACTGACCACTGGGGAATACGTTAGCTACAGGCCTCCAACTGGGCTCCACACCACTAAGCACAGTCCTCTGAGCTCTGCAATTTGGACAACTGTCAATCCACCTCACCATTCACTCATCTAGACCACACTTCCTGAGCTTGTTTACGATGATGGTATAGGAGACAGTGTCAAAAGCCTTGTTGAAGTCAAGGTAGACCACAGCCACCATTCTCCTCACATATACCCATCTAGTCATTTCATCTTAGAACTATATCAGATTTGTTAAATTCGTTAAATTCCCCTTGGTGAATTCATGCTGGCTATTTCTGATCACCTTCTTATCCTCCACATGCTTAGAGATGATCTCCAGGATGAAGTGATCCATCACCTTTCCAGGAATGGAGGTGAGGCTGACTGGCCTGCAGTTGTCTCGGCCCTCCTTCTTCCCTTTTTGAAGACTGTCATGACATTGACTTTCTTCCAGTCCTCTGGCACCTCTCTAGTTCTCCACAACCTTTCAAAGATGATGGAGAGTGGCCTAGCAGTAACATTGTCCAGCTCTCTCAGCACCCATTGGTGCATCCCATGGGGCTCCATGGATTTGTGGATGTAAACTTTGCTTAGATGATCTGACCTCTTTTCAACCAAGGGAAAATCCTCCTTTCTCCGGACTTCCTCTCTTGTCTGCAGGGTCTGAGCTTCCTGAGGGCTAACTTGAGCAGTAAAGACTGAAGCAAAGAAGGCATTCAGCAACAGTGCCTTCTCTGTATATTTTATCACCAGGGCACACACCCCATTCAGCAGCAGGTTGACGTTTTCCCCAGTCTTCTTTTTTCCACTGATGTATTTGAAGAAGCTCTTCTTTTTGTCCTTGTCATCCCTTGCCAGATTTAATTTCAAAAGGGCTTTGGCCTTCCTTGTTGCATCCCTGCCTACTCTGACAGTGTCCCTATATTCCTCCCAAGTGGTCTTTCCCTTTTTCCACATACTGTAAACTTCTTTCTTCTCTCTGAGCTTTGCCAGGAGCTCCCTGCTTATCTATGCAGGTCTCCTGCCCACTTTGCTTGCCTTCTTACTCATAGTGATGCTCTAATCTTGAGCTTGGAAGAAGTGATACCTGAATACTGACCAACTGTCTTGGACTCCACCTGGAATACTGCGTGCAGGCCTGGGGCCCCCAGCAGAAGAAGGATGTGGAGCTCTTGGAACGGGTCCAGAGCACAGCCACTAAGATGATAAGAAGGCTGGAGCACCTTTCTTATGAAGAAAGGTTGAGGGAACTAGGCTTGTTTAGCTTGGAGAAGAGAAGGCTCCAGGGAGACCTCATTACAGCCTTTGAATGCTTGAAGAGAGCATATAAACAGGAGGGGGAACACCTGTTTACATGTGTTGATAGAGACAGGAGAAAGGGGAATGGTTTTAAGCGAAGATGGGAGATTTAGGTTAGATACTAGGAGGAAATTCTTCACTCAGAGGGTGGTGAGGCACTGGAACAGGTTGCCCAGAGAGCTTGTGGATGCTCCATCCCTGGAGGCGTTCAAGACCAGGCTGGATATGGCTCTGGGCAGCCTCCTCTAGTGGTTGGCAAGCCTGCCCAGAGGAGGGGGGTTGAAACTAGAAGATCTTTAAGGTCCTTTTCAACCCAGGACATTCTATGATTCTATGATTCTGTGATTCTATGACCTCCCTTCCTTCCAGGGCCCTAGCTGTAGAATTCTTCCAAGTAGATCCCTGAAAAGTCCAAAATTTGCTCTCCTGAAATCCAGGGTCACAAATCCTACTTTTTGCCCTTATTCCTCTTTGCAAGATTCTGAACTCCACCATATCATGGTTACTGCAGCCAAGGCTGTCCCTGACCCTCACATTTGAACTAGTCCTATATCAGGGTTGTTGAAGTCCCCCATGAAAACCAGGGCTTGCGACTGAGGGGTTACTTCAAGCTGTCTAAGAAGGTTTCATCTACTTCCTCTTCCTGATCAGATAGCAAACACCCATAACAGTGTCATCCATGATAGCCTGCCCTTTAATCCTTACCCATAAGCTCTCAACTTGCTCTTAATTCACCCCTAGGCAGTTTCTCTCTCACATAAACTGCATTTCAGTTTCTCTCTCACATAAAGAGCAACTCCACCACCCCACCTTCCTGGACGATCTTTTCTAAAAAAGCACTTAGACTTCCATGACAGTTTTCCAGTCATGTGAGCTATCCCACCATGTCTCTGTGATTACAATGAAATCATAGCCATGCGACCAGAAGCAGATATCCAGTTCTTTTGTTTCCCATACAATGCACATTACAATACAAACATCTCGGGGAGCTGAAATGCTTATTTCTCATGCTGCGTGTCTATGTACAGAAACACTTCAGGTGTCTTTCATTCAACTCAGCCCCTCATGGGGCAGACTGAAAGGCCTCACCAGCATGCAGTTCTTCAAAAACTGGCGTGCAGTCCCATAGCTTATCACTGCTGGGCCTGGTTTTGTCCCTTTCCCCCCTTTGAATCTAGTTTAAAGCCCTGTCAATTAGCTCTGCTAACTCCTGGGCAAAATTTATTTTCCCTCTCACAGAAAGGTGATCCCCATCAGGAGTCAGTAGGCTCAGTGTCATGTAGACCTTCCCATGATCAACAAACCTGAAACTCTGCTGGTGGCATCAGCCTCAGAGCCACATATTGATCATCTGGGTTCACCTGCTCTTTTCAATATTAATCCCTGCTACTGGAAGGATGGAGGAAAACACTACCTGTGCACCTGATCCTTCAGCCAATCACCTCAAAGCCCTAAAGTCCCTTTTCATTGCTCTTGGGGTTTTCTTTAAGACCTCATCACTGCCAACTTTGAGAACCAATAAAAAGTAATAATCAAAGGGGCATATCAGATGAGTGACTGTCTGAGTGGCTTCTCTTACCCATGCCCCAGGGAGATGGCAGACTTCCCTGTGGGTTGAGTCTGGATGAGAAATCGGGCCCTTTGTTTCCTTCAGAAGGGAGTCCCTTCTTTTTTTTTTTTTTCTTGGTGGGCCTTGTTGTGATGCAGGATGTAGGTAGACTTGCCCTGGGTAACTTCCCCGGTGTGGATGGACCATGATCCACATTGTCATTTGCTTGCCCTTCAATTTCCAGAGCCTCATACCTGTTGCATAGAGGCACCTGGGAAGGTGAAGCAGGGAAGGTTCACCTGCTGTGTCAAACAGGAACCTGCTTCCACTCCCCCGTCTTTTAGATCCCATCCCTCTATCTGGTGGCAGAGGGGTAGGGAATCCTTTGTTTCTTGCACAGTGGCTGTGGCTGGCTGAGGAGCCTGCCTCAGGGACAGCAGAGCTCTACCCCACCAGTTAATCTTGTTTTCTGACTCCCTGATGCTCTTCTGCCTGCCCACCTCCTCCCGAAGCTCTGCCAAGAGGCGAAGCAGTTCTTCAACCTGGGCACATCTCCCACAGCTATGCTCAGTATCACCATCCTGTACCGGCATAAGAGTAGGACACACCCAGAAGTCTGACAGCTGAGTGGCAGCATGTTCCTTCTGGAGCTGTCTGGGAGGCTGTGGTGGGTGCCAAGCTCGTTGAGGCCATAACCTTCTGCCAGGTGGTCACCATCGCTTCCAAGATGAGTTGGCCAACCTTCAGTGCCAACTCCCTGATTGCCCTGCCCACACAAACTGCCCTGAGTAACATTGTGGTGCTGGTCGCTCATGCTCCCCAGGCACTGCCTTTGTACAATGGGGAGTGGTGCATGCTCCTGGCTCCAGTACAAGGGCTGCCAGGTCCTGGAGGCTCCCTTGTCTGCCTCAAAGGGACCTCAATACAGGAAAACTCTTGCACGCCATGATCCCTCCACTCTGCTGCAGAATGTGTCTGCCCCAGAGCCGACTGCCTCATCGAGATGAGGAGGTTGTCAGTCTCTTTTCAGGTGCCAAGTGACAGAACTTAATGAAATGGTCTTAAGCTGCGCCAGGGGAGGTCTATTTTGCACACTAGGAAGAATTTCTTCCCACAGAAGAATTGGTCAAACAAAACTGGAGCAGGCTGCGTAGGGAGGTGGTGAAGTCACCATCCCTGGAGATATTTAAGAGATGTGTAGACGTGGCACATGGTATAGTGATGGGACTCACTTGGTCAGGTTGGTGGTTGGGCTTGATGATCCTGAAGGTGTTTTCCAACCTAGACTATTCTATGATTCACTAAGTATCATCTCTTAAAACTGACATCATCATTCAGGGATGCATATGCATATATCATGCATATCATGCATGATGCATAATTCTCTGCAGTCTGTATTAGCCATAGTTTTTGTATTCCTTATCTACTTTTGAATGAGGTTTCTGCACATTATTTATGTACAAAATATTGCACAAGTACCTAAATAATGCAAGTAATTGCAAATGTTCAAAAATATAAGCTATGAACTAAAGAAAAATATTTAAATTCATAGAAAACAAACAGACAAACAAAATGTAAATCTATATTTAACAAGTATTTAGCAATTATATGTTTATTTTTTAGCTCAAGTAGTGTATTTATTTGGAGGCATCATTACCCTTAGTGTAGCAGTGATATTAATGGCCATTAAGATCTAATAAATTAAGATTAAATTAATTTTCACAATTTTTCCTTTGCAATTAAGCTTTCTTTAGTTTTGCTACTGAAGAGAATTAAGTATAATCAGTTTAACTAAAACAATGTGAAAAAAAGATATTCAAGATTTTTTGCTTAAATTTCATGCTTCATACATTTCTCATCTTGGTTCAACTTGAACATGCATCCCACATTTTATATAATTTATACTTCTATGTTAAGCATTTTTAATTAATAAAGTAAATAAATTTTGTTTGTTTATTTGTTTGTTTGTTTCCTGTAATGCATCTATAAAGGCTTGGAGTTTTGTCCCCTTTTGTTTGGGGACTGGGAGATGTTTTCATTTAAACATGAATATATGTGTGAAGCCATTTATTAGATATAATCTTAATCCTTGAGCATTGTTGTTTGAATCCAGTTTGAAAGTCAGCAACTGTCATATTTGCTTTACATCAGGAGGTTTTATTAAACTTGGACTCTTCTTATTGACTCTTCTACCTTAATATTTTGATGTGATTACATCTGAATGCAGCCCCGTTTTTTCCTAACGTCTCTGTTAGGAGCCGATCATCATTTTGCACTCGAACAGGCTGTCCATGGAGGTGGTGGAGTCCTTCTCTGGAGATATTCAAGGCTGATCTGGATGCTTACTTTGGCAGCCTGCTCTAAGGAACCTGCTTTGGCAGGGGGATTGGACCTGATGATCTTTCAAGGTCCCTTCCAACTCCTACAATTCTGTGATTCTCTGATCTTGCCTAGATAGAGCAATGTGTCGAGAGTATCCTGCTATTTGGAAATCAATAATTTTCCTTTGTAAGAGTCATGCTACATAACCTTTGATCTTTTCCTTCAGAAAGAGTTTAGTTCTTTGTTTCTAATGCTCTGTTCGTAAGGCTGAGTATTCTTGCCTAAGCATAGAAGCCTGAGCTTCTCCTTTTTAAATAACAATCCATTTTATGTAACAAATGCTAGTTCTTTTCTGGTGTGTCTTTGTAATTATTTAAGTTGATTAATCTTGTAGCATGGTATAAACTGAAGGTGTTTGAAGTTTTATAATGTTCTGTGACTTCTCATAGACAACTGCTGCTGACATTATTTCAGCCAGTATCTTAGGCACACAAAGGTGAACTTTATTAATCCTAGATGACCAGGCAAATATTTGAATTTTCACAGTACTTTAAAATGCATTCCCTTAGTGCTGTCTGAGTTGCTCTCTCTTTTCCCATTATAGAAATACCTGTACAGTTAGAGAAGTTTACTTTTCTACTGAAGATTAAAGCAAACTTATTAAAATCTTTTGTCTTCATGGAATCATTTTTAGTAGCTTTTAATTCCAATGAGCAAAAGAATATGTGTTGGCAGTTACATAATTCAATCTTTTACCTGCTACTGTTTCCTCATTTTTCTTAAGTCTCATCTAAAAATTTTCTGTGTTCATAAAGTCTGACTTTTCTGAAATCTATCATTTTAAGTTTGTCACTCTCTTTTTTTTACTCCTCTCTAACAGTTAGCCATCTTCAATGGATGTGGCTATTCATGGTGGCCCTTCTCACCCATTCTGAATTCTCAGGCAGTCAATCTTTCATGTTTACAAGCAAATCTAGACAAAGCTCCCTTCAGGTTGCACGATCCACTTGTATTTCAAGATCTTGATGGATTCTGCTTTATTATATCAGAAGCAGAATTCTTCTTTCTTTTTCTGTCAGTAGGATTTAACTCACCTAGAGTTTGCTGTTTATCATATGGGTAGCTACACTGACCTAGCAGTGAAATTCCCATCATACTCATTGGCTATCCATGTTTGTAGGGTAATTAATCTAATCATAATGTCAGTTTCTACTTGAACATGACAATGAAACATACACCCGAGCTTAAATGTCCCTCTTGATTAATTTCCACAAGTCACAAAGGGAACCTGTTGTTGCTTTCTAGCATTTAGAAATGTTGTGTCTCCTTTTTCCTCTTTGCCTATTCTTTCTGATTAATGCTAAGGTTTTAAACTGATGAGTGAGATATTGCAAGTGAAAATATATATCTAAATATTTTATGTATATATATATATATATATATATATATATAAATTAGGGGATTAGAGATTTTTATCATGGGAGGGTTTAAATGACTAATAAATCAGGCCATTTTCAAACTCAAAGAAAACTCTTTATTGAATTGACAGTCATTAAAAATACTCATTGCCAAAGCTGAGTTCTTACTCATTATCATTTGTTATCACTAAATAGACAAACAATTAATCCTTAACAATCTAGATTAGCTATGGGTATACAATGCCACAGAGCTCATAGACTGTGATTAATGCTGACAGTTCTTGATGTTTTTAGTCCAAAGTCAAGGTCAAGAGTTCTGAGAGTTCTTCCACAAGGAAAGCTGGATCCAGTGTGGGTATTTTATAACTTGTTGTTCTTTCCTCTCATTATTGATAGTTTTTTTTTTTTTTTTTTTTTCTTAATTTCTTGAACCACTCTCCAAAACTAAAAAAAAATTAAATCACATTTGTTCACATTTGTTCCCAACTTAGTTCATCCTACTTTCATACTTTCAGGATTAGGAATTTTAGGAATTGTTCTGTTTTTCCAGGTGTCTTTTTGCTTGTTCTGCAGGATTATTTTTTTGCCTTTTTTTACAATGTATTTCTTCAGTATGAAAGACAAGAGACAAGGAAATGTGGCCTTGAAATAAGCTTAGACAACTCTCCTGCCTGTTCTAAACCCTGGTTTTTATCTTGCAGATTTTACTGCTTGCATGTTTTCCTTTAGCCCATCTATGCAATTGTGCAAAAATATCAATTTCTTTTTCTTGTTTACATATTTCTTTTATGTTTATATTTTACTGTTACAAACAAGCTGTGCTTGCTGCTGGTTATAACTATTAGTAGTGATACAAAGTTACAGAAAGGCTATACACGCTCCTCAGTTGTGGTACTGCGGTATGAAAATATCTAGGTTCAAGGCAAGCAAATAATAATTATATCTTGGTTAGCATCCTTCTTGTTTATGGGTGCAACTGCTTTGGCTACATTCTCAGTATGTGGATCACATTCATTTTCTGCTACAACTGTTAAACTATAATTATAACTCTTACATATAGTCTATTACAGCTTTCTAACTGCCTTTGGAGTTGTATCTATGTCTAAAAATGCATGTTCTATAACAACAAAAAAAAAACTCCTTTCATAATAGTTTAATGTATGTACAAATAATAATAATAATAATAAAGAAATAAACATAGAGAATTACCTCTGACCTTGAGTAAAAATGTACTCTAATGCTGTATTTGTTTTTAATAATATCTTCAATGCAAGCATGAAGTTTAGGAGTGGAAAAGCTTTGAATTCATCCTTAGGATGCTCTCTTGGCAGACAAACCAGGAAACTTACACCATGCTTGTTGAAAAGACATTTGATTATTTAAGTCTATTGCATAAGAGAGTAAGTCCTCAGGGTGTCTCTGTATTGTACTTCCAGCTGACAGCAAACCTGACCTACTATGATGTGTTGATCTGGAAACATAACAGCAAACAGAATTCCCCAAGGAGCCAAGAATTCACTTTTGTTTGATAGAGGAGAAAAAGCTCAGAGTGACATGTAGGCATTACACTTTCTTATTACAGAATGATAAGCTTGTCCACGACAAGTCCCTAGAACTTTTTCCCATGCTTGGCTCTCACACTAGCTTTTATAAAATTGGTGAGGGAGAAAAAATGTTAAACCAGTGGAGAAACCTTCTTTGATGTAGATAGATTTTAAATGTAACAGAGGTTTGTCCTGTGGACATTGTTAACGTACTCATTACTTCTCGTAGATAAGATGCCAATGAATATTATAAATACCTGGCATGTGAATGTCCTTCAGCTGTCCATTAAAAAGCATTTGCACTTATTACATATTATCTCTTTCTCTGAGGTGTAAAAGATGGTAATTAGCGCTGAAATTCCCTGACAGACTTCTACATGGTGTTGGGGAGAGTCAAGTAGAGTAATATGTTGTAACAATACATTGTAACATGGTTTGCTGTAGTATTCACCTTTATAACTCTTTGTAATCTGCTGAAACCCTCCTCATTCTGGCTAGATGCACTCAGCTAATTTAGTGAACTAACGCTTATTACCGGTATATTATTTCTAACATTGACAGAGAGGACATTAAGATAACCATATTGATTGAATACATTTGTTGTATGAAGAATCCATTGTACTTGAGATTTTATTTAAAATAACAAACATTAGTTTATATATATATAGTTTATATTATATAGTATGTATTATATAGTATATATTATATAGTATATATTTATATATTTATTAGTTTATATATATATAGTTTACTCCCAGTGTAAGATTCAAGAAAACACTAACACTTTAGATGCTTCTTTAGTGATGAGGAAACTGCCAGTGATTTTGATGTTTGAATAGAGTTAAAATTTAGTTTTAAAATGATGAAAAATTCTTGTTAGTCTACGCAGCTTTCCAAAAAATATGTTTCCACTTTTTTTTTTTTGATGTTAATAATTTTGTTTCAGATTATTCTGTATAAATAATTGATATGCTGTGAATTATGCAAGGTGGTAAAGTAATAGGGAAATGATTCATAAATACATTGCAGTACTCTTATCCAGAGATAATTGCATGGGAAGTAGATGACTCACACTTAACTATTGTATTATTGACTTTTGTGAGGAAATTGAATACAAACCTCATTAATGCTATGAAATCATGTTACAATAAGTGAAAGTCTCTATCGAGATGATAACACTTCAGTCAATTTATTTTACTTCCTGAATAAGTATCCTGCATATGTAGTAAATGTTACTACAGTAGTATCAGTTCTCTCTTTGATGGTCTGTTTTTTAAAAACATGATGACATAGGTGTCCTGGCACAAAGAACAGGCAATATCAACCACAATTCACAGGGATGACAAAAAGAAAAAATAAATTGAGTCTTTTGTCTATTGTAAGCTTGGATACCCTGCAGCTGAGATTTTGTGGTATTTCTTATTTAATAAATTGGAGTTTGTCCACATTTTAAAGTTGGGTGAAAAAATATTGCATGCTACTGGAAATGTGAATATTGCCACTAGTGATCAATGAATAAAATAGCAAAAATCACTTTCCAACTGTTCAGCTTGGATTGCATGCTTTTTTTCTTCATCTGTGTTGATACCTCCTTGTACTTGGCACTGCTATTTTGTAGCCATGCACTTGGAAGAAATGTCTGGAGAGCTCTCTGGTTGACTTCGAGAATGCAGTTACTGAATGAAAAGAAAGTAGGATTCTTTACCTACTACCATTCTATCAGGTTGTTTTGAAAATAAAATTGAAACTGCAATTAATATCATATGAAAGAAAAATTCTTACTATCTAAGTCATAAAAGCTTACTTAGTGTGTGATAAATCGGCTCAAAAATTGAGTGGGAAGTCCTAAGTAATATCTGTGTTCCTCTTCCTTGGATACAGCATTACATCAATGTTTCCTCACATTTTGTTTGCGATCTTCTGCCCTGGATGCTATAAATTGAAGTCCACAAAGAATAGCATTAAAAGACTAATATCAACAAGTGCCTCCAGAATATCTCATATCAGACCCACTGTGTGTACATATTTGCAGTGATCTGTGCATACCAGAACATTTGATGTTTTGTAGCTTCTCCATGGAGGTGTAGACTGACTGCATGTTGTATTTTTATTAATACAGTCTGGATGCAACAAATTGTCTGTGAGTTCAATGTAGACACGCTTCATGTTTGTGCATTGCTTTTCCAAGATTTACCTCAAGCTAGGTATCCAGGAAACAATAACATAGCTGTATAGCAAGGTGCTAGATTACCATGAATCAGAATTTAGTTATGTGATAAAAGGATTTCAGGTAACAACATTAGAATTTAAGGCTGCATGTGACATAATGATGTACAGCAACCTATTACAACCTGTGGGTCTGAAATTGTAGTATACTACCAAAAATACACTGTAAATTTAAAAATATACTGAAGTTTACCTAGATTATTTCAGCACAGAGTATAGAACTAGTCAGGAGCTTGAATGTATTGGCAATATACAAGTAACTAAATAAAAATCAATACAGGAAAACAAACAAATAAACAACAACAACAAATAAGCATTAAAATGTAAGAATTTGAACACAGAGTAGCCCTCTCCAGTTGTTCATAGGGCTTTCATTGATTAATAACTCGGGATGGGAGCCATATTCCTCTCATTTTCTCATTAGTCAATCTTGGTCCAGCTTTGAATTTCCTCAGGGTTCACTGCTACTAATGATTCACTCCATTTAGCACAATGGCTTATTTTCTGTAAAGCAGGCCTTTCTTCTTTAATGAATTAATGTTGTACCAATGTGGACAGCGGTGAAATAGTAATATAATAGGCCTATTTTCAGCAGAGCTTGTTGAATGAACTTCAGTAGAAATATGTCAGTGAAAGGAACAGATATTTTGGAAAAAAAAAAAGTTCATAAAATCACAGAATGGTTTGAGTTGGAAGGGACCTTAAAGACCATCTAGTTGCAATCACTTCCACTAGAAATTGCCCCTCCCTTTCCTTCCCCTCCCCTCTCCATCATCGGTGTTGAACACAGAGGTGAAGAAGGCATTAAAGGTCTCTGCTTTACATATGTCTTTACTTATGAGGTTTCTTTATACAAAAAGTTGTAGACTCCTGAGAGCTTGTCTTGAGGCATGAGATAAGTTTGAAATATAAAATTAGGAACAAAATGTTCACTGTTCAGTTTTAAAATCTGTTTGGACATTTATTTTAGCCATATTTACAGTTCTGTGCATCTTTCTCAGAGCTGATGATCTTTGCAACAGCTGTGGATGTTCCTTAGGCATACACCAGTTAGAATTTATTTACTGTATGCCAACTTAGTAAGACATTATAGTGTGTCAAGACATGGCAAGTCATCTGCACTAAACTGCCAATTAAAGACATACTTTAATATGCAAAACAAATTGTTATTATTGTTATAATTGTATTATGTTCACAAAAAAAAAAAAGAACTTTGCATAAGATGTCTTTCACTCACACATCTGTTTAGAAAAGTGGTCAATTATATATAATTATCCTGACAAGAATAACTTGTTTAAGAGATTTTATACTGATGCAGTTTGTAAAATGGTGATTCAAGGTCCTTAATTGTGAAAATGAATTTAGTTAGTTTGAATTGCGGTATAGAAATACCTTTCACCTTTCACAAGATTCCATCACAGACTGTCTAACGTTGATGTCTGCATTGTTCACAAAATATCTTTTGCTAATGCAAATACAATACCACCATGTGCTCCTATATCCACAGGATTGTCTATTTTCTGATGGGATGTCCTAAAATGAAAGGATTTTCAAGTTTCAGTCTGCTCTAATTAATTGCATATATATATACACACCTACATTTACAAACATCCAAAAAAAAAAAAAAAAAAAAGATCTTTTTTTCTCCAGTATCTATGTTTGCCATTATTATTCAATATATAGACTCACAAAATGCTGATAAACCAACCAACCACTGGAAATGCAGCTTATAGAGAAACATGAGAGAGCTCACTAGAATGAAAATAAAAAAAGTAACATAGCTGGAGCAAGTTTTTAGAACATTTATTGTACCTAAGGGGAAAAAAAAGACACATTCAACTAAAGAACTTAATTATTTAGCTAAACTCTTTGTAAGTCAGTGTGTCTATTTTCATCTTAAATGTAAACAGGCTTTGTAGTATTAAGATTTTGGCATGACTGAATTTGTTAGGAAAATCAATAGTCCTAACATCTTCAGTTGGTGTGGTATATAATAATCAGTTCATTAGCAGTCATCTTCAAAACTAAGGAGAGGAAGTTTTCTTTGTTGCAAAAGAACAAAGAACTAACACTAACACAACATTAAGCGACAAAATATAATTCTTACTTCGTTCTCAGTGCCTGATATGACCAAACTGTTCAAGTCAGCATGTAAGCAGCAAAAATACAGAGAAACTGTTAATTAAAGTCAGGAGAAGAACACAGGACCAAACTCCTTAGACATGTTCACTTCTCCCAAAAACTAATCATCACATCTGCTTATTACTTCAGAACAATGACGTCCTCACCGATTTTCTCAGGGTCTTCCTAGAAGTGATTGGGTTTCTCTCACCTCTCAACTCTTACTGGAGTCAACTATATCAACAGTGACTGTGGAAGGTCTCCCCAGTGCATTTGGTATGTATCCATGGCTGTGCTTTGTGAAAGGATTTGGGGTAGGGGGAAAAAAAGGGAAAAAAAAGGAGAAACAAAAAAGAGGGAGCTGCAATGGACTTTCTCTGCACAACTAGCTTCTCTGAATGAGTTAAAGGGATCAGACTGAAAACAAAGGTCAGCAAAAGAAAAGTAGCAGGTATTCAGCACTCTTTGCTTCATGATGATGTACTTTAAATGTACCAGAGGGTAAGCCCCATGTCTGGCTTGTGTGTGGTCCTGTGGCCTTATGTTCTTCCTAGTCTGTTTCACGGAAAGTTGCACTAAAAGTGCAACTCAGTTGTAGCATTCTTAAAGGGTCCTTTAAAAGATACATGGAGAGATCAATATTAGCAGCATTTACAGAAGTAAAAGCAAGAGTGATCTTGCAAGAGTGATCTCTCCCTTACCTAGAACAGAACAAAATGAAACAAATCTTTATTATAACATGACTAAATGGCAAAATATTCATTCTCTCCCATGGTATACTCTAAGCTTTGTTATTTTCAACAAAAGAAGTAGTGCATGATTGTTCTGTTGCACTTGGCTTTAAGGATTATTTTATTATAGAGTAATAATCAGGACAGATGGTGTTATAAAGGATATGAAAAAGAAGACAGGAAAACGAAGTGAAAAAAAAAACACATACATGAAACAATCTTGTCACCCATTAACTTATTTATGTTAAATTCAGTGAACAGTATTGAACACTTCTAATTTTTTGTCAACTGGAAATTATATATAAAAATTTGTTTGTTGAGAAACTAATGAACATATAGAAGTAACTTTAATAAATGACTGGACCTAATAAGCACACGGGAATGCATTACTTTATATAATAAACTTCCAGCTCTTTTGAATTTTAGAAAATAATCGTACCTCCTCAAAGTACTATTTGTGTTCTACATCAGTAAAAACATACATCTTTCTTGAAGAGATATTGCTGGAAAAGTTTCCTGTAATTTTTTTTTTTTTTTTGTGAGACATCAAGTCCGTCTCCTCACCTCCTCCCTCCCTTCCTCCCCCCCCCACCAACTCCTCAAAAAAAAAAACAAAAAAACGTGCTCCCTATACTTGTTCTTCATTTATTTCTATTTTTACTACAAAACGTATTGATATATCCTGGAACACTTTAGACCTGTAATGCCCTTTATAATCTTTCTTGGCTCAGGGATACACTGGCAGTGTAGTGAAGAATATTTGGTTGTAATTGTTTCAAGTAATATAGTCTCTCGACAGTGCAAAAAGCTGTAGAAATTTTATATTTGTTTTTCATGTGACTGCAATGTTAAATTTTAATATATATCTTTGGTCTCTTTCCAGGATTTAGCAGTTCACAGGAGTTCTGCATATGAAATGATTCAGAAGAAATATCTATCTATCTATCTATATACATAAATAGTTAATGCTTCAATACACCGGAAGTAGACCAAAAAAAATATAATCCTTTGAGTAAGTATACCTACCATGTACACAAATAAATGAGTAGATATTTTAGAAGGATCACTGTTGAAATTCTTTCGTAATTAAAATCTTTACATATATTGGAAATGTTTTTTCTACAGGTAGTCTGTTGCTGTAAAATGTATTTCTGAATGTCACAGTATGTGTCAACATTGAGGCATAATTTCTGAATAATATTTCTGAATTTTATTTCTGAAAGTGCAATTTTTCAGAAATTAAAATAAAGTACTTTATATATATATATGTATATATTTTTTTCTGATGGGTCGACTGTCAAATAATAAATTACATTAAAGAGAAGAGGAGAACAGGCAGAAAGAGTCCCCCTTCAAATACTCTATGTTCTATATCTGTTTCTTGCTCTTACAAGCTACCTTATTCATATTACCCTATAGATGTTTCCAGTAAAGTTATGTCTTGGCTGAACATTGTTTCAGAAATGTGCATCAATTAAAACAAAAATAATAATAATAATAATAAAGGCACAACTCTACAGCATATACTATTTTATACTTATTAAAATAGACTTGAATGTAGAGTTGAGTGACAAGAATATATTATGAGGTTTCTTCACAAGTAAATAACAAGTTGAATGTGAAGTTTTATAAACACAAGTGTTATTAGAATCATAGAATGGCTTGGGTTGGAAGGGACCTTAAAGACCATCTAATTCCAACTCCCCTGCCACAGGCAGGGACACCACCCACTACATCAGGTTGGCCAAAGCCCCATCCAGTCTGGCCTTGAACTCCTCCAGGGATGGGGCATCCACAACATCTCTTGGCAACCGGTGCCACTGCCTCACTACACTTGCAGTGAAGAATTTCCTCCTAATGTCTAATCTAAATCTGTCCTCTTCTAGTTTAAGACCATTCCCCCTTATCCTATCATTATCTACCTGAGTAAAGAGTCCTTCTCTATCTTTTTTATAAGACACGTTTAAGTATTGAGAGGCAACAATGAGGTCTCCCTGGAGCCTTCTCTTCTCCAGGCTGAACATTGCCAGCTTTCATAAGAGAAGCCTTCATAAGAGAAGTGCTCCAGCCCTCTGATCTTTGTAGCCCTCCTCTGGACTTGCTCTAACAGGTCCATATCTTTCCTGTGTTGGGGGCCCTCCCAGGCCCAGGCCCCAAACCTGGATGCATTACTCCAGGTGAGGCCTCATGAGGGCAGAGTAGAGGTGAACAATCACCTCCCTTGACCTGCAGGTCACGGCTTTATTGATGCAGCCCAGGATGCAATTGGCTTTCTGTAAATTCAAAAAAATTCTCTGTGCCTAAAGGCATTGTATTGGACCTGTATGGTATATGTGTATACATTGTAACATTGATGTAATGGTAGTGAGATTTTTTCAATAACGTGAATTTTCTTGCCCTAGGCACAAATACACTTATATCACTCTGTCAGATAATTAGAAAAAATAATTTGCTTTTTTCCCAGGTTTGTTGTTTAAGTAGTTGTATTTGTATGTGGGTGGCAGAGAGAGGAGAGTGACAAATTTACCCTGACTACTATGTGCTAGTCCTCAGTTCTCTAGAAGTGAAGAGAGAGATGAGATGAAAGAAACACTCACAAAAGATCAGGCACATCTCTACAGAGGAAGAGGCTGTTCTAAAATTTAAGAAGCAATGAGTAGGAAGAGGCAAATATATAGTTCATGTAGCGTAAACCAAGAGTGAGAGTTTTCTGTGAGGAACCCAAAGTTTTCGGTAAGTTGAACATGTCTAAATCTCTCCTCTCTTTCCCCCTGTTCTTCCCCAGTGCACATACATGCACACATGAGAAGTGGAAGAAATAAAAGGATTTTCCTCATTAGACAAAGTAAGATGCTAGATGGGGAACTCTATGGCACATTGTGTGTTTGAGTGGAATATGGAAAGGACCACTGAGTCTGGGGTCAGGTGACAGATTTCCTTTCAAACCTTTGGTTTACTTTTGTCTGGATTATCAGTTCTGCTCTGTCCCTTTTAATAAACTTATCTGGTTGTGGTTTAGTTTAATTTCTTATAAAACATTACTTTAAGTGATGAAAAGTCTAATACTTTTTTTGTTTGTTTGTTTGTTTGTTTGTTTTTCAGGTGAGAACTGTAGAAAAGAGATTCTACTTTCAAGCTTTGGAAGGCTTCAGGTCTTTGTACAACAATAGTGTAGCATTTCCCTGTAAAATGCCATTAGAATTATAGGTTAATGTTTTTACAATTAATTCTGTCACACAGCTTTGTAAACAAGTTTCCTTTAAACACTGATTTATTATCTAACCAGAGAGACACAGTTGTTGTTCAAGATCTAACTTGTCTCACCGGTCACATTTGGAATTGGAAACTCTTCCTGCAGCAAGGCACAATTGTTATTTAAGATCTAGCTTGCCTCACTGGTCACATTTGGAAGCTGTTGCTGTCTGTGCTGACTCTATTGCCTTCCTGGTAAATAATGTTCTGTCTCCCTTGAAATTACTTCAGCTTCCCTGCATTCTGCATTCTCTATGGAGTTCTCTGGAATTAAACCAGAGTGTTGTCATCTCGGCCCCCCTCCCTAACACCCCCCCACCCCACCCCCTTTTTCCTCTCTCCTCTCCTTACTTTAGTTAAAATACTGAACTAAGAAGTAACTCTGTTTTTTTTTTTTTTTTTTTTTTTTTTTTTTTTTTTTTTTAAATTTTTCTTTTTTCTTTCAAATTCAACTGTCGCCTTTGACCACTTTTATGTAGGTTACCTGAAAATGTTAATGAAAACCCTAATAGCAGCAGCAGGACAAGGCATATGGTGAAGATTAACTGAGCAAAGTTACATTCTGGCTCTCTGTTTCACTCTGAACATGAAAAAGGTGAAAACCATTGTGTCCACAGATGCAGAGGAACACCCAGCTGCCTACAAAGCAGTGTGTGCTAGAGCATGGAGGTGCAAATCAATAATATCAGTCATTGCACTTTATCTGCTGTAGCAGAGGAAGGTTTCTGTGTATCTTATTAACTGTAAACAAAAACCGTAATGCAGGGGCATTGGGAATGCTGTTAATGCCGGGAATCCATCTGAATATCCATAACATCCCTTCTGTTGTTACTGGTTTAGAGCTTAGACAAGAAATTTCACTGTAAGCATTAATTTAACATGAATGCTGCGTTTTTCAATTTTACAAGTTTTTCTAATTCTTTATTTATTTATTTTTTTAATCTCTAAGTAACTTGGATCCAGAAAGTTGCCAGATTCACAAAATTATGTAAATTATTTTTTGCATGATAACATAGTATATAGTACATTGAAGTGAATGTTACACAACTGCACTCCACTCCACTTTGATAAAAAAAAAAAAAAGAGGAAGGAAGGAAGGAAGGAAGGAAGGAAGGAAGGAAGGAAGGAAGGAAGGAAGGAAGGAAGGAAGGAAGGAAGGAAGGAAGGAAGGAAGGATACAAACCAAAGTTTGACTGGTGGGAATTCTTTTAAAAATTAAAAATTCTTTTAAAGAAAACAGTTCTGGATGAGGATTTTTTTTCTCTCTCTTGGAAAATAAAATCTACCAGGCCAGAAGATACCTCCAAGATATTTATCAGTTTCACTAAAATATAGCAACACATTAATTTTGTTTTCATTAGATTTTTTTTTTTTTTGTATAAGAATGCAAGAATTGCTTTCCTGATTCACACCAAAAATCCACTATTATATCGACGATAGTGACAAGATGTATGTGACAAAGGTGTTGCATGAGAAGTGGGGTATTTTCTATGTAGAAATAACAGTCTTCCTCCCTAGTGTACTGTTTTGGCAATCCTTAGGTGGCATTTCTGATTAGCTGATATCAATGGACTATTCTTTATTTTTTTTTTTTTCAGCTTTGACTCTTTCATATTTAGCCTTTGCAATGTTTTATAGAAAAGATTCTCATAATTGAATTATACTTTTTTTTACAAGACTTTTTATTTTATTATATCTCTCTGTTCATTGTCTATTGTTTACAAAATATGTTAATATTAAAATATGTTGTTAAATATGAATTGTATAACACCCATGTACCTATGTCATTTATGACCTGCAGACATCAAGACTGCATACATCAATCCCTTTCCTAGGAAAGGGATATCTGAACTGAAGGTTCTGCAGTGATTTCATCTCTCCTTGCATAGAACCTGTCCCAAACAAAACAAAACAAAACAAACAAAAAACAACAATAGCAACAACAACAAAATAGACAAACAAAAACCACTACCAAACACATCCAAGCAACAGAATACCTTTGAAACACCATGAGTATCCTGAAATTTAGTTCTTTCCATCCAGACTCATTTCTATAGCATGTGAGTTAAACTGAAGGAAGCTTGCTATTAATTTAGTTATTTGTTTGGATACTAGCTAATAATATCTCAAATGGGCATCTCATGTTCAGCACTTACAGAGGGGATTAATTTTAGGACACAGAAAAACTGCTAATAAATACCATGTGTGTGCATTATGGAAGTGGGATCCTTTGTAACAGACAAAGTATTTTGCTATATTCTCTTTGGACATAGTACTGTTATTAACAGACAGACATATATGTAAAATACAGATGACATTTTATTTATTATTGTTAACAGAACACGGTAAACTAGTTTTCAAGTGAGTTAATAGTTGAGAATGTGGGACAGAATTCTATAAATGCTTAGTATTTATACTAAGTGCAAAAAATCTCACTCCGATTTTTTTTTGTTTGTGTGTTTTTTTTTTGTTTTGTTTTGTTTTGTTTTGTTTTTTCACACACTTTTTGAGAGCAGATTTTTTTTGGTACATCTATCTCTTCTACAATCACTCTTTGTTCAGTCATGTTTACCTTGCTCATTAGCCCATTTCAGTTCTTACAAGAAAAAAAAGAGAAATAGCGATACCTTCAGTACAAATAAGAACTTTAAATTTAGCTGTGATTGAGAGCCCAGTTTTTCTAACAGAAGATAATGATGAGCAATACCTACCACTTAGGTATTCACTTATAAAAGAGAACAAGTCTACTAAGAACTGCAAGATGGCAAAACAGAAACAGTGAAAAGAAACAATTCTTGTTGGCAACAATTTAAAATATGTAAATAATCAAAGACAGGAAAAGAAATCAGATGTAGCCAGATGTAAATGCACGTATTACAGACTGCACGTCTGTGTCATCCTCCTTATCTATCAGAGATTTGGCATTAAGGTGGAAAAGCTGGAAAGATCTACAGCTCACTATTACTTTTTTATTATTTTTTTTTTCTGTTTTAAATGCTTCATTAAATGAAGTCTAAAGGTTGGACCTAATTTCTGAAGACTATGAAATCTTGTTTTGAAGATGAGGGACTTTTGTGTTAGAATTCAAATCTCTGTTGAGCAGCTTGCTAAGACAGTGTGACTGAGATAATAAATCAATATCCCTTATAGGTCTTGCTGCTGTTTTAGCTGACTGCACTGCAAAAATACTTTAATGATTTCAGAATGTCTTGGCCTGATGTTATTGGTTACCCAGTACTCTGAAAGGATGCCAGAACTCATGAATCCAAGAATTTGGCACAAATACTGTTATAGTATACAAAAATATTTAAGGCTTGCTGCTTAATATCGTATGTGTAACTTGTATAATTATGCTTAAAATATGGGTGGGATTAAGAGAAAATGTATTCAAATTGTTGGTTTTTTTTTTTTTTTTTTTTGCTTTTCAGCTTTACCAAAATGTAATGTTTCTATCTAAAGTGGAAATTGTTTCAGAACATGTTAAATAGTGTTGGTTAACATAATTAAAGATGGTGTGTGTAGTATCCAAACAGTACTGAGATTATTGTAGCTGAGTTTAGCACGGTCAAGCAAGTGACTCTGGAAGTATTTTAAGTAGCATATATACAGTAGTGGTACTGGGAGCACTGAAGGAAACAGACGAAAGCACCTTCTACCTTCAACATAGTAAGACATAAGACAATCACCTAGGCAAAAAGTACTGTGTCTTTTGAAATAGTGTCTTTTGACTTGTGCCAAGGCAGGCATATTTTTCTTAAAGTTACTGTTGTTAAATCTTTACTGATAGCTTACAATCTGTTCAGTTTCAGGCTAAGGTAGATTTCAAGTCACTTTTACTTGTGAATATTGTGTTTTGTATAACTTTAATTAAAAAAATAATTGCATATGGATTAATGATATAAAATAATTGCAGATGGATTAATGTCATTGTTAGTTATGTGAACTGCAGAACCATTCTTCGTTAAATAAAATTTAACCTTTAAAATTGCAAGAGGGTAAATATATGAGTAAAAAAATATATTTCTAGTAATGCCAAGGTCAAATATACTACCTAAGAGCCTTTATCTTTTCATGAGATTTTTTTTGTTTGTTTGTTCCAGTCCTTTTTTAAATATTTCAGTGAAACTATGAACAATATTATTTATTTTTATTTTTTTTTCCTGATTTCTTAGTGAAGTTGCAAGGTGCTTTTGTTGCAGTTGTTTGTTTGTTTCTCTTTTCTATTTCCTTTAGTCTCATTATTATTTTCCCATCTTTCTTCCATGGCTCTGTTTTAGTGGTGTTTTTTCTTGAGACTTTAACCCCGAGTCTCTAGTCACTTACTAGAAATGAAAAGGGATTTTCCAGTGATCAAGGGTGGTCTTTAAGGATAATACTGTTTGTATTACAGAATGGACCATGTCTTAAAAGAATTTCAGAATTCTTTGATCCATTTTTCACTTCTTTCACAGTGACTCTGATGTCCTTTCTTCTCTCCTAACAGTTCATTCTTTAAAATGCTTTTTTTTTTTTTTTTTTTTTCCTTCTCCTTTTAATCCCCAATATGTTCATTCCTTGGTATTCATACGCATGCATGAGAATGGCAAAAATATTGTGTAAGACTCGTGTGTAGGCTTCATAGTCTGATTCACTTGCATTTTAAACTCACCTGCTCAGCTGGTTTAAACATGGGATTGTGGGCCCATTTTTTGTTGGTGAAGATAAAAAATCTTTTCACTAAGAAGAGCACTGAAAAACTTCAGTTAAAAAATGTGTACAAATATATCTTCTGACTGATGTCCTGGAGAAGACGCTATAGTCCAGTGTGAGATGAAGATAAGGTCTAATAAACAATTTATTTATTTATGCATTTGTTTGTTTATTGGTGCATAAAAACAAAACAAAACAAAACAAAACAAAAACAATTAAAAAAAAAAACACAAAAAAACAGGAAAAGCAGATTGGGCCACCTTTTTTAAATTATGAAATAAGATAGAAAGACACATTTCTTTTTCACTGGTTTATGGAGTCTTATTACATAGTGTTATGTTTAGTCCTGGCAGGCAGCTCAGAACCACAGAGCCAATGACTCATTCTCCCCAGGTGGGATAGGGGAGACAACCGGAGAGGTAAAAGTGTGAGAACTCATGGGTCAAGACAAAGACGGTTTGCTAGGTAAAGCAAAGTCATACACAGAAGCAAAGCAAAAGAAGAAATTCATTCACTACTTCCCATCATTAGGCAGGTAGGTGTTCATCCACTTCCAGAAAAGCAGGGCTCATCACATGTAATAGTTTCTTGGGAAGACAAATACGTTCATTCTAAATGTCCCTGCTTTCCTCCTTCTTTACCCCAGCTTTTGTTGCCAAACATGATGCCACATGGTGTGCGATATCTCTTCGGTCAACCAGGATCAGCTGTCCTGGCTGTGTCCCCTTGCAGCAACTTGTGCACCCCCAGATTCCTTGCTGGCAGGGCAGCATGAGAAGCTAAAAAGTTCTTGGATCTGTGTAAGCACAAATCAGTAACAACTAAAACATTGATGTGTTATTACCACCATTTTCATTGAAAATCCAAAATACAGCACTCTGTGAGCCTCTGTAAAGAAACTTAACTCCATCCCAGCCAAAGCCATGTCACACAGATCAACTCAATTCATTGTAAAAAAAATGCTGATATCTCTGGACCAGATAAAACATGGAAAAAAAAAAAATGAAAAAGTTACTAAAAGTGATGAAAGTTTGCCTATACAACAACATGATTAAAAAAAAAAAAACAAAAACGGGGGGGGGGGGGGAGGAGGAGGAGGGACAGAGAGTATAGGGTTCATGAGCTTGAAATTATCTTTCAAAGACAAAGTAATGTATTGAAAACTCAGCATGTTGTGATTTAGAAAAAATTACTTGGTGATTTTTAGTGAAAACTACAATTGAGTACTTGGTAACTATTTTATGGTTATTTCAGGCTTCATGGCAAATGCAAACATGTGACAATACTTGAGAACATGACATAGACTGAGAGACTGAGTAAACTGCCAGCAGTAGAAAGTAACCACAGAGTCAACAGAGTTGTTTGTTGGTCGTTTATGTGGAATAGAAAATGAGGACTGTGCTTTTTTTTATTTATTTTTCATTTGTTTAATTCATTTTCATTCATTCATTCATCCATTTTCATTCATTCTTTTTCATTTGTTTCATTGTTCAGCATGACACTTTATGGTATGATATATCCCAGCTCCTTGTGCACCCCTAGCCTCCCCACATAAGGAGCAAAAAAGTCCTTGGCTCTGTGCAAGTAATGCTTAGCAACAAGTAAACATTGATGTGTAACCAACATTATTTTTTTCCTAAATCCAAAACACAGCACCATACCAGCTACTAGGAAGAAAATTAAATCTATCCTAACTGAAACTGGGATTTATTCAAAGCCTCAGGAGAAAAGGAAAATGTAATAGAATTTCCCACTTTTTATAGTAGGGCCTTTTCTTAATCTCATTTGTCTGAGTTACTGATGTACGCCTTAATGTACTATTGCTTATGGACATGGAAGAATTTCAGAACACATATGAGAATGTAGGGAAGGTTCTTGACCTTTTGGACAACAGATTGAATTATACTGGGTGGTTTTGAATCCCCGGTAGGGGCTGACATCAAGCCAATGCTCAGTAATTAAAATAGACTCAACATTAATAAGAACAGAACTCTGAGCGCTTAACCATTTGGAACATGAAGAATGTTCTCTCCACTAGCCATAGGCACACATATAATGTAATTATCATCTTCCTGCCAATACAGCAATATTTCAAAGAACAAATTTTCTAGTGTTGTGCTTAATTTGTTCTAAAAGCATTAGCAATGATTCTTCTACAGCCTACAACAGTAGTTTTCTGTATCAGAAATATAAATGTGCTTATATTGACTTTTATCACCTTAAACAAATCTCTGTCCTTGAATTTTGTGAAAAGAATTTTCAAAAGCACAAAAAGATTGCAAAAGATTCAACTCACTGAAGGTTACCACTGTTTTCTACAGGAGTTATGCCCATGGTTTTTGGTTTTCCCCTTTGAATTCCCCCTCAATTTGCCATCTCTCTTTTATGATGATGTAATCAAAATCATGTATGTTCTGGCTGAAGACATGAGAAGTGATGATCAATTAGATGTTAAGATGTAATATTTACAAAATATCTTAACTCATCTTTAAAGATGAAATTTAAGTATGTCATAAATTTATCTTTCTTTCTTTTTTTTCTTTTTTTTTTTCCTGTGTACATGAATAAATGAATTAGTAAATTGAACATCTCACATTTTGAAAAACAAGAAAAAGAAACAAGAGATGATGAAGAAAAAAATGTGATTTATTTTATTTTTTTCTACCCATTTCTTCACACTGTGATTAAAACTTGCTGCTAACTTATACATTATTTGTACAGAAGGTTAAATGAAAGAAAAGAAGCAGATTTACTCTGGAGATGAGCTAAAAACACTGGTTTTGTTCAACATGGATCCACCCTTTAAGAAAATTTAAGTCTTGTAACTAATAATTTTACAGAGAATATGAGACTATGAGAGAAATGATGAAAATAAATTTCATTAACTTAAAATTATTTCTTAAGCTACTGATTTTGAACCAAATATCTACTTGTATAATTTTTTATTTTTGCTGTGGAATTTAAAGTAGCTAACATTTCTTTTCTGACATAACAGTAGCTACACAGGTGTCATAAGAGCTTAAAATGTTCTCCTTTATACTATAATTTAGTGAAGAAAAGAAGAAGAATTTAATATGATGTGTTTTTTCTTGTTGTTGTTTTAGATGAACAAAGTGGTTTGTTTTTTTGTTTGTTTTTGTTTGTTTGTTTGTTTTTTATAAAAATATTTTCCACATCTGAATATTCACAGACTTACAACATGAGGAAGTAAAGAATGGGTTTGCATTCTGGACAAGACAATCAAAATGAGGGTGATTACACAGACCGTTATAGAAGTTGTAATTCCCATTATATTCCAGGACCATTTATTCCATGCATTTTGTGGAACATAGACCTCACCATTGAGGAGAGGCTTGATTTGTTTACCTATGCTTGGTAGGTAAAGTGTGTTGCCCCTTACTGCAAGATATGGCTGTTTCAGGTGTAGCTTGAGAAGTGCCTCTTTTTATTCCTAGAATAAGTACCACCCACCACAGAAACATCTAAATTTACCTTACCAATTTGAACTGCAAACTGTTTCATCAGTGACTATGTATATGTATATGTATATGTAGACTATATATTGTGATTATAAAGAAATAATATTGTGGTCATGACAAACAGATGTATAGTACCCACAATCTACTCTGTCTAAAATTTATATGAAAATAGAATATAGGAGAAGAAATAATATATTTCTTAAGCACAGAAAGAAAAGGACCTAAACAATTTCTACTTTTTTTTTTTTTTTTTTTTTTCCAGTGGAAAATGGTTTACAATTGAATAAACTACTTCGCATATGGAATTAACCCTCAAAATTAGGATGGTTTGACAGACAACAGTACTTAACCATTCTGTGATTTTTACTGCTTCTTTTTCATCTACAGTGTGCACAAACTTGAAAAGAAAGAACACAGCCTGACACTTCTTCCTAAAATCTATAAGGGAAAACATGTATGTAAGTTTGTTTTTGTTTGTTTTAATGTGGTATCAAGCAAAAGGTAGTTGAAATAAGCCCACAGTTTTTGAAAGAAATATTAGATTTTTAGCTTAGGGTATGCCTGGATGTTTTTCTGGGAAGAAAAGGAAGACTAAAAATGTATGTTCTAATAATTTCAATTTACATTCCTTTCTCCTTATTGGAAAAACAGAAAACAGAAAGAATGAATAGTCTTGTAAATTGAAGTTTTGACATTATTTCCTTAGGAATGACTTGTGTGGAAATTTGGATTTTCTGATTTTAATTCTTAAATAAAGTATGATGTTTAGATTATTTTGCATTTGGAATGAAATTATGTTTAATTTGTTTCAGACAGAACAGATGTCCTGAAATGATGGTAACATGAATCTGTCTTTTAAGTTGCAGCACTAATTGGAATTTCAGCACTAGATTGATTTGTACAAAAAGAATACCATGAATAAATAGGCAGAAAAATCTTGAAGTAGCACAGAAAAAAAAAAACTAAAATTTCACTCCCCAAACATTATAGAATATATGATTTTCATTAAATAATTATTATTTTTTATTAATTAAAGGTGGAACAGTATATCTGAGATTTTTTTTTTCTCTCAGTGTTTCAATCATACAGTAGGAAGTAGGTGATTACTCGTACAGATTAGTCTTTGAAGGACAGTTTGCATTATATCCTAGAATGACGATATTCTCAGTATGCCAATAAAATAGAAATTACCATGATGATTATTAAGAAAGGCACAAAAATAATTTTATGTACCTATGGGTCACATTCCAGCTGAAGACTCCATGTCTTTGACCTGACCTCATCACTCTAGGGTATATAGTGACTTTATATGTAATACTTGCCTTATATTCTAACCATCTCAATGGCATACTGACATGGAATTTATCCAGTTTCTGAGAGGTTCCATGCATTTTAGTCCTCTTATTTGCATTAGGCTATAATGCATGACCAGTAGAATAAGTAATGAAATAAGAACTGGTAATGAAAGCTCAAATCTTATATCAGGTGTTTAATTTGGGAAGCAAATCCTGTGTTAATTTCCTTACAGCCCTCAGGTTGTACAGACATCAAACATGTATGTTTGGACACCAGCTAACTTTACAGAAAGGAGGTGATAACTAATTATAGGCGCTAAATATCAGCTGAGATTACACTGAGACACTGAAGAGGTCAGTCTGTATGACAGAGGTCTCTCAAAGATCCTGTGTCCCATATCTAGGAAGCAGAGTAAGTAATGGCAGATATCTGTGTTTAGACATCTAAAAGGAGCCACTGAGTAACAAGGGAGGCTGATATCACCTCAGAAAACAAAATGCAAAGAGAATAATGCAGAGAGAAAGCAAAACATTTACAAATACAAAATATTGGTCTTTTTCTACATACTAAATACTACATATTGGTCTTTTTCCATGCAGCAAAAAAGCGTTTGCTTTTCATTAAAAAAAAGTTTTGTTTTCTCATTTGTATATTTTGTTTGAATGTCTGTGCTGTCTGATAAATTACATCCAAGTTAAATCTAATTATCCTGGTGTCTTCCTTCCTTCCTTCCTTTCTTCCTTTCTTCCTTCCTTCCTTCCTTCCTTCCTGCCTTCCTGCCTTCCTGCCTTCCTGCCTTCCTGCCTTCCCTCTCTCCCTCTCTCCCTCTTTCTTGTTTCTGGTAGTTTTTATTAAAATAGGATATGTAGAAGGAAGCAGAAAATATATTAGAAAAATACTGAACAGCAGTAAGTTGCTTTAAGGAGATTCAAACTAAGAAAACCCTCTAAAGCTTGCTTGGAAAATCTTGCAAACTCCCAGCAAATTGCCCTCAAGGCTCAGAATGGAAAGTAAACTTGAAAGGTGCCAACATTTTATATTTATGATTGGAGAAAGAGCTCTTTCATTGGAAGCTATGACTGACTGAAGGAAATCAAGTTACATCATGTGAGTTTGTTCTAGCCTTCCTTTTTCTGGATTTTGACTTATTACTTTTTAATTATCATATCTGTATTTTTAATTCACATGCTAATGTATGAATATGGAAGAGATGTTATTGATTTTACTACCATTTTTGTAATTACATTTTATGTGGTCCTCCATATAAATAACCAGCTTACTGGTTATTTGACTAAAATTCTTTTCCCTTCCTCAAAATGAATTGAAGTTTTTACTTAAAAAAAAAAAAAAAAAGGAAAAAAGGAGAGAATGTTATAATAGTTTTGCATATTCTTTGCTTCTTCCCAAACACAAAATATCTAGTTTGCAAATCAGCAGGAAGACAAACTTTCTTATATTAGTAGTTACAGTACTACCTGTTTATAGATAAATATATGTATTCTTTGTAGCTTTAAGTGGATAAGAAAAAATGGATTTTTGCCATCCATTTAATGCATAATGGATCACTAGTATATAATAATTTGTAATGGAATGATATATTTCATCTCAGGAGGTCCTTGTTTGATTTGGGATTAAATCCCACACCCCTTAAGATCTGGAATTAAGTGGACACCAGTCTAGCTATTGTGTATCTTGGCAGAAGATCGCTGTATGACTATGGATGAAAAATCTTTTCCATCCCCTAGCATGTGGTTGCTGAACATTTGTCCATTTAAGAACAATACTATACATAAAAATAATGGTCAAGAAAGTAAATATCTCTTGGACTGGAAAGTCTTTGACCAGTTTCTTCAAAGGCTCATCCTCCTAACTAGTAAAATCTTACTGAACACTTTTTTGTTTGTTTGTTTGGTTGGTTTTTGTTTGTTTGTTTGTTTGTTTTTCCTGCCCATAGTCATACATTTCTGACTGGGTCTTAAGGATCAGATAGTTTGGTTCAGGTTCACACTGGTACAATATCAAAAGTTCTTCTAGACAGAAGGAACTTTAGAAGACAACCTATACCAACCAGGCAAGAACAGTCATATCAAAGGCTTTTCTGACAGACTTGTTTCCTAGTCTGATTCAGCCTATCTGTATGAATTTGCTTACAGCAAATTAGTCATGTGCCATTTCCATCTACAGAGAAAGGAGATAATTCCTAGTTTAGATGTCTTAGAAGGAACTACAGATACAGACAAGACAAAGAATAAGGCTATATAATTGATTTGCAAATGGATCATCACTAATACAAGCTTTCTGAATTTCCATAAATTTAACTCTATGGAATTCTGCACAAGAATAATGTGTACTCATGTACTCATTTACTCGTGAGTCTGTTTGGAGGACTGTGGTCGTGGAAGACAAAATAGACACAAAACAAGGAATAGAAATATCATACTGCATACAATTGCTTCTACTCCTAGTTCTCTGACTTAATGTTGGTTTCATAAAAGCAATGGTGAACTTACTTAATATTGTTGTGAATGCAATGAGCATTTCTGGAAGATTTTCATTAAGCATTAATTAAATGATAGACATTTTAAAGCATTTGCCATTATTCTTTCTGTGTTCTTTGTTATTTCTTGAAGTGTCATTTCTGATGATATATTTTTAAAATACTTCTTTGCCTAATCTCAATCCTAACTGTGTATATCAATTTCTAACTGTTCTCATCTTACCTCCTCATCTTACTTAAATTTATCCATAACTAGGTATGGACCCAAAGATTTATTTTTATCTTGGGTTAATTATGTTGTGACATGTATCTTATTGTGATAACCAAGGAAATAATGTTTGTGAAATGTGTTAAAAAAACCTGCAGCTATAACAGTTGCCATAGAAACAACATTAAAAAGGAGAAATAATGTAGAAACATAATAATTTCTATACAAGGAAATGATAGTACTAAATACAGGACATAATATTAAAGAAAGACATAATACTTTTCCTACTTTGTTCCAGATAGTAACAACCAAGATAATGGGCTATTTTGTATTATTGTCTATGTAGCAATCTTCATCTTTGTATCTGTATCAATTTCAATCATTTCTAATTTAAGTATATTTCCTTTAGTACAAATCTTATCTTGAATTTTGCAATCAAAAGAACAGAAATATATGGTTGAGTTCTAAATAAAAACTCTACTGATACATCACTGAGCAGGTATAATATTCTTTGAAATCAAAGAACCTGATTTTTCACAGTTGGAGATAAAAATTCTGTTCAAAGAAAATAGATTTTTTGTCCTATGAAAAGAATAACATTAATTTTATTTTCATTTCTTTTTGAAGGGAGACATGCTTCTCCTTGAAGCTGTGAAAACATTTGGATTATACTTGAACATAATTTATTTCCTTATTATATTTGAGGACCTCAGATGTTTTTGGTTTCAGGGGAGGAGGGAAATAAAAGTGTTTGACAATCTGGATAAAATAATACAGTGGTCACAAATTAATAATTTGGTAAATGGTTTGTGGGATTTCATTGTTTGCTTTTAATGAGAGAACAGTGTACTAGAACTACATATTAGGCAATCCACAATTCTCCAAGTGTATTGAAACTGGAGATCTGATATTTCAAATTCCTTAGCAAGTGTCAAACTCTATCCCTATGATCAATTTCACTAAATTAGGAGAATTAACTTAATTAACTTAATTAACTATCTAATTAATTAATTAGCTATTTACACAAAGTTTTCTGAACAGTATAAACACTTTATCATTCAAATATAAAACCAAATCAATATTTGAATTTGAGACTATATATTTTTTATTACTTTTTTGGATTCATTGTGGGTTTTAAAAAAATATTATATTTTTTAATACTTCAGACAGTATTTTTAAAATGCAGCACATTTAGATAACCAATTCTTTAACACATAGATCTCTGCAATTCTTTAAAAAGACTCATCTTACTGATCTTACATCTGATATCTGATACAAGAGCTCAGTATCATCACAAACTGAGGACAAAATCATAAAGAATCCAAACTACATTTTTCACAAAGCTGTGAGGCAACTCTAATTGTCACAGAACAAAATTGATTTTACATTTATTCTGCTTTGCATCTCTTTTACTCCAGATAATTATATTTTTTTTTCTTCAAGTTAAACAGACACTTGTGGAGTAATGTTCTTGTGAAAAAGTGCAGTTGTGGGCTATCTAATATTCCCTTTAAAAAAACTTTTAATCAGAAACCTTCAGATACCTTTACTTGAGCTAAAGGTAGTACAGGTACTACTTCAGAAATCTTTACTGTTACTTTTTTATGATGATTCAATATTTTAATCTGTAATGTGAATCTTTGTCTTCACAACTGTAGACATTTTCTCCGGCATAATGAGAATTTTATATAAGAAAGTTCTAGAGAGTGTGTCTAGAAAAGTTATCAAAAGACTAAAGTCTTTTGTATCTCAGAGTGCTTGTCTTTAACTTAAGCAAGTTAAGGTTTGAATAAAAATGATGTAAAACCAATGTAAAAACCTGGTTTTAAGTTAGTCTTAGATGTTCGTTCTGAACATTCAGAGTTCAGTATTCAGTTCTCTGTACTGTGACTTAAACAGGGAAATGTTGAGCACTCATTCCAGAGTGAGATTTGTTAGAAGCTTGGCTTAAACAACTGCAAAATAAAAGGAAACTGCACTTCAACTAAAAGTTCAGATTTCTCAAGTTTCTTCAGTCTGAATTATTGATCCTTCTCTATTCAAAAAAGACAACACAACTGGCAGTCATCCTATTTAAAGTGTTCTATCGGCTCCCAAAAGATAAATAAAATGTTATATTTCATGGGTCCTGTATTTGGAAAAGTAAATATATATAGATATTATTTGCATTTAAGTTTGAAATTATTCTCATATTCAGCAATGTTGGGATTTTTCTTCCCCAGTATCCTTTGCTGTATTACTTCTTGCTTTCTGCACAGAACATTTGAATTTTAGTTCTTGTCTTGCTCACCCAAGTACCTATATTCATTGTTTGTTCTTCAGAGTTATTGTAGATAACAAATTTGTTGCACCCAACAAATGAAAATGAGTTTATTTTGTACTGCAATACATAAATTTATTGATTACATTGGGTTTAATATACAGAAGGACTGTAGCAGCTTTGTCAGTCTGAGTATAGAACTAATCATTCCCTAAACCCTGATCTTAATGGTTTTAATGTTATCACCAACAAAATTCATAAATGTGTACACACGCGCTCACGCACACACAGATTCTAGATTCCAACATGTAATTTTACATTCCAGTGACTTCAGTCCTGTGCAAGAGCAAAAGGGCTGCCTCATTTTAATGACTAATTCTAGTTTCCACATAAATATTTTGAAGTGGAAAACTCTCTAAATAACTGCCACTGGCTACTAAAAAGTAATGGAAAATGTCATGCATGAAATTATGAAATGGATGGAAGCAGTTACAAAACTGACAAAATGGCTAGAAAGACTTATTTGAAAGAACATGCAAATGATATTTTAAGAAGGAAAATAAGTAAGAAAAAAGTGATTTCTTCTTCCTGTGAACATTTTGCAGCACAAATTCTGTTAGGCAAGAAAGCAAGCAAGATAATCAAACAGATTTCACCATTAAAAAACTCTAAAAGTTTGGTTTAAATACATTTGTTAACATTTTAAGTTAAACATACACCTGTTTCATTTTATTTTATTTTATTTTATTTTATTTTATTTTATTTTATTTTATTTTATTTTATTTTATTTTATTTTATTTTATATTTTATTTTATTTTATTTTATTTTATTTTATTTTATTTTATTTTATTTTATTTTATTTTATTTTATTTTATTTATTATGCTTTTTGTTGTGTTTTGTTTTGTTTTTATTTGTTTGTTTGTTTGTTTCAGAGATGCTTATGATTTGATGACAGTTTTCTCTAAGAAAGGTCTCTTGATAACATGGAAGATTTAGATGTAAAGATCTGGAACACATGCCTCATGTTTCACTGCATCCAATGGTGCTGGGTCTTCTAGGAGTCACTGCTCCCCTGTTCCTCCTTTACAGTTAAGTATCTTTGAAAAAATAAACATTGTCATACTGCCAAACTGTGAACTTCTTTATCCAAATTTAAGTCAGAATATAAACAAAGTATTAAACAATTATTATATGAATATTAAAAATCAGAGTAGCCCAAAAGAAGAAAAAGAACTGCAAACCAGTCACAAGTCTAACTTCTTTCAGTTGCTTCCAAGTGCTTTTATAACACCAAGGAAAATGTGTTGTTGCAAGCCAGATCTGCCCAGTGGATGCCAAACTCCACCTGGTAAGAAAAGCAATACAACAGAACATGTGAAATAGGTATTTTCTCTCCTGTACACATAGCAAACAACACTGCAAATGCAAGAGCTATCACACTGCCATGTCTGGAAGAAGCTTCTGGAGTGTCCATCTTGTATCTTAAGTTAATACAGGCTTTGCATGTTTTGTGTTGAATGCTAGTATTAATAAGCAGCTTCTATTTTGTCATTGACCCATAAAATCATAAAATGGTTTAGCTTGGAAAAGACCTTAAGGATCATCTATTTCCAATCCCCTGTCATGGGCAGGGATATCTTCCGTTAGATCAGGATGTTCAAAGCCCCACCCATACTGAATACATGTGTCAAAGATCTTACTCTTCAGTAATTATTTGAAAAAGCATAACAATTTGGTATACTAACATCAATCAGAAGCTGCCTCTTTATGTGAAAACGTCCCTTTGATGGCTGTATCACAGGATTCTCATGATCATAGTTTTCCAGAAGAGCCTATCTTTATCATTTCAGATGAGCCTTAATATGTAAATTCCTACTAATCTACTAGCTGGATTTTATTTTATTTTATTTTTTTTCACAGAGATATTTTCTTGTTTGAACTGAAGTTACTGTGGAGCATTTTAAAACATAAATTTGTTCTGCTCTGTTTAATAGGATTGGTTTAAATTCTGGCAGCTGTCCATAGTTTTGAGTTTCTTTAAGTATAAAAAGCCCAATCACACAGTGCAGGATTAATATAACAGTTAGCTCCAGTGATTTGTACAGACTGGAACACCATAATCAACCTCTTGAAAAGGTTTGACAGCAGCATCTTGATGAAACAATGATTCGAAGGACATAACACGGTCATTAAAGTAACACTTTATTGTTAAAAGTAGCAGTCTTCACAACAATGCCTTGCGAATAAATTTCTCAGTGAAATTATGCTAATGAAGAAACAGTTTAAGTTGTTTGTTATTGTAAAAGATAACAGGCCTTTAAGTGAAAGTATTTAGGGAAAATGGATGCTGTGGGGTCCAGCTTCAGCATGGGGTCCCTCTCTTCAGGATGTAGACTGTTCCAGCATGGGTCCTTCCCTCAAGAACTGTTCTAGTATGGGTGCAGTCTTGCAGGAATGGAGCATGCCAGCATGCGCTTCTGTCCATGGAGTTACAGTGCCTGCAAGGATCTTGCTCCTGTCTGGGCTTTCCATGGGTTGCAGCTTTTTTCCTGCTGTAATGAGGGGTTCACTACAAGCCACAGTGTGGATGTCTGCACAAATGTAGTCCTCCATGAGCTGCAGATAGTCAACTTGCTCCACCATGTTTCTCTCCACAGGCTGCAGGAGAATCCTGTCCTGGCTCCTGGAGCATCTCCTCTATTTCCTTTGTCACAAACTATCATGGCTGCAGTGCTGTTTCTCTCACATTGTTTTCTCACTTTTCTCTCTCACAGCTGCTTAGCAGCACTTTTTACACTTTTTAAAATGCATTTTCCAGGGAGTGCCACAACCTTGGATGCCAGGCTTATCTGTGTCCTGTGGTGGGGCCATTGGAGCTGTCTGGAACTGGCTGTGTTCAGCACAGGGCAGCCCCTGCTGCTCCTCACAGAGGCCACTCCGCAGCTTCACCACTACCAAAACCTTGCCAAGTAAATCCAACATGATAACCTATGAAAAAATAACGATTAGCCTGAAAATGTTTTAAAATTTGCCTTCTGTGATTAATCTGATACTTTATCTCTCAGTATTTATGATATATGTGCAATCTAAGTGAGACTTCATTACAAACTGACATAATCTTATATTTTTCGTGCATAGATGGTAAGAAAATTAATGAGTATTCTTGACCTTAATTTACATTAACCAAATTTTCAGTAGTGAATAACTATAGCTAAAAATTGTTCAGCTGATGAATAGGGCTGCATAGAATTTTAAACCTCTTTGAATACTTATAAACCATATAGAAGATTTACGCAAAGAAAACCTATTCTATGAGTAATACATGTATAATATTGTATTTACTTAAGATTTACTTATATTATGTTCATATATGTAAAGTATAAACATTTTTTTGAAGTTGAAATTTAATTCAGAATTAAATCATAAACCATAAAATAGCTGTCCACAACACCAAGGAAATGATTATATACTAGTATAAATGTGTACATATTTAATTTTCTTAACATGAATTGAGAATTTAGTTCTAGATTTCCAAAAGTTTCAGGCAGACAGAATAGCCCCAGTTCTGGTCCTTTGCCTATGTGTTCTTCAATTCTTTAGACTACTGAGCAAAATTAATTTCTCATACAACCTACACAGGGCTAAAAACACTTCTCTAGATCCAGCTGTTCACTTCAAGACTGTCTGTTAAAGTTAGTTTGTTTTAAGTTAGACTTTTTGAGTGGGCTAAATATATGTATTTATTTATTTATTTATTTATTTATTTCTCAAATTAGTTGAAGCAGGAGGTTTAAAGCATTTTGAAAAGGAAAAAATTACTTTTTTTTTTTTTTAATTCCATACTTCTAAAAATTAACACTTTACAAATGTACTTGGTACAGGAATACCCTGTGATCATTAACTATGATGTATTCATGAAATTCCTGGATGCTTTGTATGTTAGTATCTTTGCTATCTTTTTTTGAAATCTTTCTCTCTCTCACAGTCTTGGAAAAAGATGTCAGTCTTCTTTAATCTCTGGACTCTAGAAATGCTGGTATATTATATGGTACACCAAGAGCTAAAATCTTTCATTTTAAACTTTATCTTTCTTCTAAATTTGTATAAATACCTAAAGGGTACCAGATACCCTTTACCAAGGATACCAAATACCCTTCACTAAGGATACCAAAGAGGACAGAGCCATGCTATCACAGTGGTGCACAGTGGTAGGACATGAGAGAATGGATACAAACACAAGAGGTTCCATCTAAATATAAGGAAGCATTTTACTGTGTGGGTGATATAGTACTGTCACAGGTTGCCCAGAAAGGCTGTAGAGTCTCCTTTCTTGAAGACCTTCAAAAGCTGCCTGGACACGGTTCTGGGCAACCTGCTCCAGGTTGCCTGTCTGAATTTAAGAAGAGATTGGACTGTGCACTTAGTCACATGGTCTGAACTTTTGGGTAGACCTGTGCGGTGTCAAGAGTTGGACTTGATGATCCTTAAGGGTCCCTTCCAACTCAGGATATTCTATGATTCTAGGTGTCCCTGCTTGAGCAGGGTTGTTGGACCAGATGACCTCAACTTCCCATCCAAACTCAACCACTCCATGATTCTGTGATATCTCTCTCCATCTCTGTCCCTCTCTTTCCTTAATTTTCTTATCAGTATTGTAAACTGACATTAAATATATATAGAAATTTTATTAATTTTATTTCACTTTTTGATTTTTGTGGTGAGAATCCATTAAATAATTAGCAAAGATGTTACTGAATAACATGGTATAGTAAAATAAAACAAAACAAACAAACAAAAAGTAATCCATTAATCCTTTAACTAAATAAAAGGAAAAAAAAAAAAAACTTTTATAGATAAAGAAAAATATCCTGTAAATATACTGAAACGACAGTACTATTTTTTTTATTTTTATTTTTTTCTATTTTGGTCTTTGTTTGACTTTTGGTTTTAGTATCACTTTCTTCTTGAGAATTTTGTTATGAAAGCTTCAAACAAATCAATCTGTACTGGAAAACCACTGATGTTCATCAAATACATAATTGATGTCAGTGTCAGTAGCACTTAAAGCTTTTCAGCCTTTCCTTTTAAAGTTCATCAGAACAAGGATTTCCAAAATGCAGGAGCTTCTGCAGACTGTTGTAAGGTTATAAATTAGAGCCTGCATTTAAGGGCTACTGTCAAAAACAAACAAAACTAAACAAAAAATTAACAGCCAGTTAACATAACCCAGGAGGCCCCAATAGGAAAGCACAGGCTACTTTTTGTCTGTGAAGGAGGACATTGGATACGGCTATTAGAGCAGCAAGTACTGCTATTCTTACAACCCAAAATAACCAAATTCTATTTCATACCAAAAACATTGTGATAATTAGATAGCAATAAAAAGCAGCTTAGAAGCTCATATGTATGAATATGTGTGTGGGTGTGTATGCACGCATATATGCTTCTAAATATCATTAGCATGTAAAGGGAACTATCTACATTGTTATAAATGTAATTGACAATTACAATTGAATAAAACATCAAAAAAGGACAATAAAAGGCCAGATTCTAGTGTTATGTTACCGAAACATAATGTATAGCAAGCTCTATCAAATAAACGCAAGCTTTTTTTATAACACTATTTTCTTCCATATGCCTGGTTCTATATACATGTAGCTGAACAATATACTTCAGTATATGTAACAACTTATTTATACATGTACCAGACTTGTCTACTTTCAACAAAAAAGGAGTAGTTTAATCAGAAACTTTGCATCTGTGTTCCTTGCTTCGTAGTACTCATGTTCCAACATGTCTTTGGTTCTAAACTCTGAATTCAAGCAAACATTGATAGTATTAAAAATCTATTCTTCTCTCATTTTTCTAATAATAAAAAGAACATGTACTAATCCCCTAGGGTTATGAGTTTTTCCCATAACAACAAAACAACCTATGTTTACAAGATTTAAGAACTGGTGTTTTTAAGCGAGTAATAATATGAGTAGTAATGATATTAGCATGTATTCTTTTAGTGGCAAAAGACGTCTTCCTCTTAAATATCTCCTACAGAAAACTACCAGCACAGAGTGTAGCAGTAAACAGTGACAGCTATGGTTTGATCAGAGTATTCTTTCCACTGATTTAAATTCTGTAAGGATACGTAGGAGAATTTCTGCTCCCTTAAAGGTGTTATAAATGAAGATACAACTCAATCTGAATTTAGTAATATTTATAAAAGGCAAGTAAACAGTGCAGGGAGTGTGGAGAGTCTATGCTCTACCAACACAAACACACTAACATAGAACTTTCTAAATATATAGAACATTGCTTTTACATATTCATAAGAAACCCGAGTACGCATATACATATGTACAATCAGAAAATATATCAATTGAAACATAAAGATGGCAAAGTTTTAAAAGGCAAGTGTTTAACAAACAATCCTTTAATTCTATTACTATTAATGTCCATGAACGGGGGAGCATAGTTGGAGTTGGTAATCCTGGTTGAAGCGCTCCCATATCTTCCATGGCTTCATTATTTTTTCTCTGATCATATAACAGTCTCAATTTTTCATTCCTTTTCTTGATTACAAACACCGGAGAATTCCAGGGCTAGTTGTGGGAACAATATATCTCGCTTTAAGCAACTTGGCCTTTGGGCCTTATGTATCCTGTTCCAAGATCAAAGGGAAACATATCTGTCTCCTCATCAAGGCCAATAGGGCCTGGGTCAAAAGGCACGTCCAGGTCAACAGGGGGTGTAACAGGCAATGGCAAAGGCAGTGGCAGGTGTGGGGGTGGGCATGGTGTAGCAGAAGGATCAGTGGACGAGCCTGCAGCCCCCTCGGTATCTGGCAAACCACACGTTTCTGACTGTGGCTGCACATGTCTCTTTAAGGCCTCAGAGATTGCTCGCCAGGTGTTGAGCAATCCCACTGCAATCTTGTTGTGTTTAGTAACAGAGTCACACACCTTGACCTCAATTTGGTCTCATATTTCAGGATCCTAAACTGTCTGATTGTTAATAAGGAGAATAAGCTGTAAAGTTACCAGGACAGTCTGTTTCCAAGGATGTATGATTCCCCATAATGCGCAACTGCTTACCAAAGAGGGGCAGTTGTGTGCACGGGTCCGCTTCTCTTAGCTTGAGCTTCTTTCCAGCTCCGGTGTGCCCATTTCCAGCGACTTTCTCTATGAGCCTCTCTGAGCAGTTTGCTGAGCTTGGCTGAACCTATCTTCATTAGGCGATCAAGGTCCTTGTTCCTGTCCTGGTCCCTGTTCTGCTAACCTGTCCTTATTCATTCCTATTTCCTAGTTCTTTATTGATGAAATAACTTCATTATATCATGTTGCATTCTCATCTTGAGGACAGGTTCCCCTTTTATACCCTTCACCCCAGAGCAGTTCTTTTCAAACAAGTTTTCATTGGTCTAACAACATCATCGCCCGGCAACCAGCAAACACACAGCAACTTCCATGTCTTAACATCTGGAGAACAAGCAACCCTGAGATTGCATGGCGTCTCCTGAATCACACTTCTTTGTTTCCTCTAAACTCTTTACATTCCTGATGGCCTCATCGTTAAGAGTTTGATGTTATCACCAACCATGGGGCTTGTCAACCCCCATGGCCACACTCCCACATCTCCCCTTTCTTTATTAATATCAACCATCTTCTTGACACGAATTATTATGCCATATATCATACTTCTCTCTCTCTCTCTCTCTCTTTTTTTTTTTTTTTTTTTTTCAGTCAAGACATGCTTAACAAAATTTCCAGGGGAAAAATCTGAAGCAAAATGTCTCAAGGGATAAAGTCAGATTAAAATACTTCTAATTAAATGAAAGTCATAGTCTGTATTAGTGGATTTCTGAATTTTGGAGTGATAAGAACTTGAGTTGATATCTACCATGCTATGCAACAAAAGGTTTAAAGGTTTACAGAACACCTGGGCTATTGAAAATGTGTCATTATGATTTTAAAATTCATTGTCATTGACTTCAATTAATTTACTGCCAATTGTTTTATACTGTAACAGTCAAATTAAAGAAAGTGGTAACTGAGATTTCCAGCTCATTTTATGTCATATTGTTTGATTTGTCTGAAAATTATTACTGTAAAATAATGGGTAGCATTTTCATTTGGTCAGTATATGGAAAAGAAAATCTAATACAATTCCAAATCCTTCACATTCCTACTATGCCTGTCAATCATCTACAACGGAAATTAAGGGTACCTTTCACAAATTTCAATCTGTTTTGAATTACTAATTATATTTCAGTTGGACTCTATTCTAATTGAATTGTTAATGCAGACAAAAATGATTACATAAAAATGCATATTCCAGAGAGCAGTTGGTCAAATAAGGCCAGTAATATATCAGTGACTAAATCAACTGACTAAATATATCAGTGTCTAAATCAACACTATCTTTATGAGAATTGCAGTTTGGCAAAAAAGTGCTAGTGGTGTACATTTGATGTGATCTGACATATTCTTAACAAAAAGGGGTATTGGAGATTATCTGTTTGTGTATCCTTGAAAAGCATGAACTCTCCTTTCAGCTACATTTTTGTAATTATAATCTAAAAGCTGCAGTTCCTGGATTCCTTATCATTTATTATTCCTTTGTTATCTAAAGAAATAAGGTAAGTACCTGATTGCTAAAACTGTAAGCTAATTCATTTTAAAAAGTCTGCATTTTAGGTAATTTAAAACTTATAAAATAAAAACCTTTCATGGCAAAACATAACCATTTTAGAGCATGACAGCGGAGCACTGGGGGAAATGGCTTCACAAAAAAATAAACAGTCATTGTAGTCATTATTGCCTAAATTTCAGCTTGATGAAAGTAATCAAAAAAGAAAGATGTCATTTTTTTTTCTTCCCCCCCCCCCCTTTTTTTTCCCTTTTTATTTTTCTCCTTAAATCAATCCTAATCATTACTACTAGAAAAGGGGCTGGTTGCCAGTTCTGTACTCTTTATTCTGGTTCCACTTTTCAAGTATGTATCAAATTTTCTTGACCAGGAAAGCAGTATTTGGCTTGTGTTCTTTAATGACTGTATAGCAGCATAGTTTATCATAAAAAGGTCTGTAATGACTAAAGTAATTACATTAACATTTTGCTAATAACTTCAGATATATCACTTCTATTTAATAATTCAAACAAAATGTGCCAAATAGTGATACTGTAAAGTCTGCAATTTCAGCTTTATCTGCAAACCTCTGATTTAGGCAACCAGTAGCTTCCAGGAAACACAATGAATATTAATTAAGTTTTCAGCTTGTGCTGAGACTTTTAATTCATTCTATGTTTTGGGGAGGTATCAGACTAGCACGTTTATCCTCAATTAACAGAAATGTCAGTTGGTGGATAAAATGAGTATAATCTGATGCTAATCAAAATTTAATAATCCCTTCTTATTATAACAAATTGTCAGTAGGGAACAGAAATTCACCAGTTAGGTTGCTCAGCAAGAGAGTACTTTTGATTAGAGAAGTGATTTACTTAATATGCAAAATAAAGTTGAGGGTCAGCAGATTAACATACCATTCAAATGCATAGTTATTCACTTTCGATTCTACAAAAGCTTCAAAATCTCACTGGAAACTTATAGGTATAAAACCTACAGGAAATACACGATTAAAAAAAAATAATCACTTTTAATTTAAGAGCAGTTGGCTGTTTGGTTGATTTGGCAAATATTAATGTAATACTTGGTAGGTTTTTAAGTGTAGAGCTTGACTTCACTTGACATCTAAAATTTGTGATCATATTTCTGTGGAGAAGAGAGTCCTGTTTCACACTGAGGTCAGCTGCAACATTTGTGTTGACTAAACTGAAGAATACTGTAAATGAAAAGGTGTGTTTCCAGTAAATTTGTTTAAAAACTGTATTGGAATGTGGAATATGTAACTTTGAAAACTATGATTTGAAATTTTTATGCCATTTCATAAAATTAGAAAAGTGTTATAACATCATAACTGTAAGATAAAAGCTCTATTAGATTTCAGTTTGGACTCAAATATAAACACATAACAGAATAGGAACATGGGGAATAATGAATTTTATTCCAATAAACATTTCCTGATGAGTAATCGTATATAGCAAAATGATGCTTACAAAAAGCTCTGCAGGCTGTCCCCCTTGAGTCTCCTTATCTCCATTCTGAATATCTCCTTTTTAAGTTTCTACATGTAGTACCTCATCCTCTCATTATGCACTGATGTGAAGAGACTGGCTCCAAGTCCTCAGACACTTTCCTGCAGGTGTTGAGGAATGCTGTCAGCCCCACCCTGCCCTGAAGCCATCTCTTCTCCATGGTGAATAAGTCCAGCTCCTGCACCCTTTCCTCAAGAGGAAGTGCTCCAGTGTCCTGAGTATCCTGAGGGGCATCTGCTGAACTCACCACAGTTTATCAGTGTTTTTCCTGTCTTTGGGGCTCAGTACTGAATATAGTGTCCTAATGATTGCAGAGTAAGTGGAGATAATAATTTCCCTCAACTATGCTCATATAACCCAGGATATTGTTGGCCTTCACTGATGCCAGGGCATGCTGCTGTCTCTTGTGTAGCTTGATGCCTACCAGGACATCACACACTTTTCCACAAAAGCTCCTGCATAAAATATATAATTTAAATAGTGCTGTGTCTATTATAACATTCAGTTTAGATCCAGTCAGTCCAGTTGTATATTTAGTTAAGTTTACACACCAAGTAGACCTATTTCATACATGGCTATGAGATATCTAATGTTTCTGTCTAAAAAATAGAGGTAGGAGTTTAATATGAGTGTACGCTGAACATTCCTCCCTTCCTGTGTAAAATATATCTTTTTCTAGTATCTATGATATGTAAATTGGAATTTTCCTAAAGTGGGATATTTTGCAGAATAAAATTTCTATTAATACACTTTAAATCTACTCTGTTTTAATTGCATCAAGAAATCCAAAACAGTGAAAAAGAGAACAGTCAATATCAAAAGTTAATTCAAGATTTGGAAAATTTAATGAACTGAAATTCATAGTGGAATTTGTAAACTTAGAAGATATGAATAGAAATCTGCAAGGCAGATTAAAGCCTAATACCTTCTTCCTTTAAAGAATAAGATAAAAATTGACTGTTCTGTGTTCTGTTCTGTTTTTAGTCTGAGAACACCTTCTTTATTAGATAGATAATGGCAATGATCAAACATTTACTAAACTTACAGAAATGTTTAGGATCCATTCTGAAAACACTCTAGATTCTTTTCATTTAAACGAACTTGAAACTTCTTGCAGTTACTAATCCAAAGCAATTGATTGCTGCTGAACCTATTCCCAGTCAAAAGCCAGTTATATGCAACAGGAAATTAAACTGTTTAGATGTTTGTTCTGTGTTTTAAATGTAAAATCTGTTGTAATCACAGTGTAAGATAAGAATGAAAGATATGCTCCTTATTGAGTAGTGCTAAGCATTCATCAAAGGGAAGGGTGTTTTGTTCTTCTAGAAGACAAAAAATTGCTTACTCTTTAGGTACGTGCAAAAGATAACTGTCAGAATGTTAGGAAATGAGCCTCTCTTAAGATAGCTTTCAGTGAATTAAAGGAGATTCTTTTATTTCTCCTAAAATACAAAATATACGGATTTTTGTAAAAAAAAAAAAAAAAAAATAGATGGTACCATCTAGAAGGTTTTGAAAGGGTGATTGTCTATTTAGGAGCTGAAAAATGGAAGACCTAGAGACTTAGCTGAAGAGCTTCCACCTAGAGCAGAAGCAAAAAAAAACTTGACTACCTACCTATCAGGAGGGACTATGAAGTGAACTGAGTGGTGCTACTGGTGGTTAGAAAGTTTAACATACGTTTAAAAATATCTCAAGAGATGTCTTTTGTAAGCATTTATAGCTGTTTTCAGTCATGAATAATATGAAATAATACTTTTATACAGTTTTTTCTTATTTCCCTAATGTACTATTTACCTCTTTCTGTAGGACTCCACAGTACTCAAGACAGGCCATGTAGAAGGACAGATGTCTCTCTTTTTAACATCACTCATAAATCATAAAGAATATGACTTATTTCTTGCTAAAAATTTCTGTCCAACATCACAATGGCTGACCATGATGATTAAATCTAGGGAACAACATATATGTTCCCTAGATATCCTTTGATGCAAAAGGTATTAAAGCATCAGTCCATCAGCATCTAATTGTGATTTCTTACCCTTCAATAATTTTGGAGTCCTATTTTCCTATCATGAAACAACTGCTACAGATCCATTCCTTAAAATAAAACCTGTCCAGTTCGCTTCTCTATTCACCAAGCACATATGTTTAATGGCTTCTACTAGTACTGCAGTTAGGATACCTAAAAATCAGATTCTCTAAATTCTTTTCAGGGAACACAAATATAAATTTCTAATGCTTGGTGCCACACTGAATTTTCCTTCCTTCCTTCCTTCCTTCCTTCCTGTAGATAACATTTTTCTTTCCCTCATAATAAAAATTTTGCCTGTAAGTACATTTAAATTCTATTTTAATTCACAACCAACAAGAAAGTTAAACTGCTCAATCTTTGATTTTTTAAGGAAATGCAAAAGTATTATATAAAATCTTATAGGTTTTCATCTCAGAAATCCCAGTCCTTCACTTGAAAAATTCTAATATTATTTATTGTTCATATAGATCGTTTATATGTTGCTTATATCAATTGTCTATGCAATCCATATGAGATATTAACACATCCAATGAAATCCATTAAAATTTTTTCACTGGGAGGAGTAAAAAATTAGGAGCCCTTGACCTGATTTATCCCACTTTGCTTGAGGCATGTAATTAAGGTATCTAGGATAAAACCTAAAGGCTCTAATATTCTTTAAAATATGGATTTTTGTAAAGCTTAATGTTTAAAGTTACTCTGTATATTAATTGAATAAATTACATTGACAGTAGCTGAGTATTCAAAACTTAAAGATTAGAAAATACCTTTTATATTATTTGTTTTGTTTAGCATTAGTTGGTGCAGTTTCAGTGAAGTTTAAAGTTGATGAAAGATTTATATTCTTTAAAACTTGAAAAAAAACCCAAACACTTGAATAGTTTTGGAATGATTTTGAAGCAGCTGATAAAAGAAAAGCAAAAAAAAAAGACATGGCAAGAGTTAGGAAAAAAAAAATAGTTTTTGATGATAGAAGAACTAAAATCTTGCTGTAGCATTGCTTTCTTTTCAAACCAAATACTTTTTAAGCATGCTGAAAGTACCTAGTACATCACAACTCTGTAGAGATCATGCTTTCTCATAGAATCTGTAGCTTTTAATCTCCTTTTAACAGAGCTTGTATTTATCATTTCACATTTCACACTTTAATTGTTATGTAACCCAAGAGAAAAGTGATCAACCATAACAAAGAGAATTTGGAGAATTGGAAATTAAAATATTTTCCATGTATAAACCTCTTTGAGAAAGAAAGAAAAAGAAAGAAAGAAAGAAAGAAAGAAAGAAAGAAAGAAAGAAAGAAAGAAAGAAAGAAAGAAAGAAAGAAAGAAAGAAAGAAAGAAAGAGAGTGTTTAGTATAAACACTTTATTCTCTTTAAGCACAACATTCAAGCCATCAGTGCTTTTGACCACAGTCAATGAAAGCAGATCAGAAGTGTGGGGAAAGAACTCAATTCTTTAATATGTAGGTGGTGAGGTTTCCTTAGAAAAAGATTTGTGTAATTAGTCATTTAATATAAATGTAACATAAATGACACAAGCATGTGCAGGGGGATCTTTGTTGGAAGACAAATTTTCAGGCATACAAAAGGTTATTTATATTCATCAGGATTTAGGGTTTTGCTGGATATGTGAGCTACATTTACAAGACAAAGTGAAGTTTTTCACCAGTATTCACTAATGTTTTCATGTTATGTCCAGCCATGCTGCAAAGGCAAAGACCTTGGGTAGTCTGCAGCCCTGGGCAAAGTTGTTTTCAGTATCTCTGGAAGGAAGGACTGTGAAGCTGGCAAAATAAATGAAGGATATAAAATGAGGAATAAGAGTAGTAATAACAAAAATGCAAAATAAGGTCCATTTCTCATAAACATGGAAGAAATATGCAAGTTTTGGGGGGTTTAGTATTTAATAAAGCTATGTAGTAAAAAGTAACAAAACATACATAAGCATTTTACTTATAAAACATTAAATTGGATAATAACATTTATAAAGGATACTTTGTTGAAGATTGTCAGTCAGAAAAAAAAAAAAAAAAAAAAAAGATGCTGCTCCAATTAATAATACATATTTTTTCAATGTTCTACCCCTTAAGCACTAGTTGTCAAGCCAGTCAATGTTCATGGTTACAATCGACAAGATTGTAAGATTTTTTTTTGGACCAGATAATAAAAAGATATCTCTCTATATAGCTTTCTCCTATAATAATGATAGCCATAAACTGAAAGACCACAAGTGCTCCACAAACAATTGTAATATTTAAATTTAATGTACTACTGTGCCAGACTGGTCTGTTCCAAAAATTGGTGTTTCTACATGATGGTGCTAAATGATTTATAAACATTGTTTTGGTTATCACTTATCTACATTTTATTCGAAATAAAATATTAGTAAGTAAATCCATGTTTTTATTTTTATGATTTTAATATATAAAACAATAAATATATTGCTTTAATGTTTAACGGTGTTCAAGGGAAAATGTAATACATTTACAAAAGATCAATACATATGATCAATATTTGCAATGATATGTTCAAATTATATGCATATATAATTTCCATATTATTTTTAGAAATGACAAGTCATAAAGTAATCAAGCTAGTTTGCAGAATATTATGCATAAAAACAAGTATTTTTCAGGTTGCTTTAGTGTTCTGGTAAACATGGCTATGTATAGATTAAATCAGAAAACTGTGAACTGATCAGTCATAGTACCTGTGGTATTGACAAAGCTGAATAAATACACTCTAATTACTGTTATGCATAACCATTTGCACAGTTTATTAAATTAAGATCACTGTGTTTTGTTTTGTTTTTTCCTGTTTTTGAAAATTATTGAATGAATGCTGAATTTGCCTATATGCTATCTGATACTAAGTTTTTGTAGCAATGTCTAAAGGACAGAATATGAGATTTTGACTTAATTTTCTGTAAATAGTTTACAACAGATAGTTACCACCTGGACCACTGAGACTTGTCATTTTTCTTTTCTTCTCTGTTTCAGGTACCCAACATGATACATTTTAAAATAGACATAATTTTCAGAAGGCCCACTGATTGCTAATTAATAAGTTTCCTCACAAGTCTCAGAGCAACATGCAGCTTACAACTCTGCAAAACAAAATGTGTTGTTAAGAGATCATACAATAAAATCTCCAAGTTTACTTTCTCTCTACACGCTAGTATTATTCTAACTGAAAATGTCAATCAAATTAAATAAACAGTTAAACTTTTAATTGTCTAAGTCATTTAGATCATACAGAGCATTTACTAAGAACTGAAGAAACATTTCTGTAAAGTTTAGAATTTTACTTTTTCCTCTTGATGAAGTCACCTCCATCAGTTCATATACATTCTGAATAGAAGCATTACAAAACAGACTGGAAAAAAGTCATATGAATGTAGTTTTTATTTTTATTATTATTATTTCTTTGTTTGTTATTGTTCCCCAAATTCCAATATGTGCTTTCAATTTATTATTATTATTATTATTATCATCGTCGTCATCATCATCTTCATCATCATCATCATCATCATCATCATCATTTTCTCAAAATAGTAGTGTCTCCTGGTTTCTTCCAGGATAGATTTTATAGAGGTAACTGGCTACTGACTAAAAATGCAGGAGTAAGAATATGTTTGTAACACAATAACAAAGATCTATAAAAGGTACCAGTTTTCAGAGACTGCTGATGGATAGAGACTGAAATATACATTAGTTTTGATTTTAGTACTACATCAGATTTTCAGGAATTCTATATCTTTTAACATAAAAAGTTGCAGAGGGTGGAGATGGTCCTTGAACTGATGGCGATTCTTACAAGGATCTCATTACTGTTTAAAAAGTGATGTATAAGAGTAGATAGTCTTGATAGTCTTCTTACTGTTAGGTTACTGTTAGGGGGATTGGAACTAGATGATCCCGAAGGGTCCCTTCCAATCCAAGATATTCTGTTATTCTAGGATCCTATGATTCTAAAGATACTTGTTGAGTGTTCAGTGCAGTTTAGTCATACCAACATTTGTTCTGCTGAGTTACAGCAGGTGATTGCATTGCTGCACTCATATTGTTGTTCCTCAACAAAGTGCTAAACTGTCCAAGGTCACAAAGGAAGTATAATGTCAGACTTGAAGGTACAAGGAATTTCTTGTAGAATAAGGTGCAAGTATATAATATCTGACAGGTGTTCAATATAATAACATTAGCATAAAGCTAAAATAATTTTCCATGTGACTTTTATTTCCAATAAACATGGAGAAATGTATCTTGTGTAAAACCTATGTTTGTTTTGTAATCTTAGTTTGACTTAATTACAGATATAAATAATCGTAAAATTTATAAAAGTACCAAAAAATGCACATGAGGTTTTGCATCGAATTACAAAATATGAGCCCAATCCTATTTTTAAGTCCATTTGGGGGGAGGTTCATAGGGATGTGGCTGATGAGGTACTAGTAGAAGTAAATACATGAAGTATCTTAGACATTGCATATACTGTGCTGCTGGAACAGGGCTCATCTCTTTCTATCTACCGGGTGCAGTATCTAAAGATATGAATTGGTCTATGCCTGTTAGTTATGCATATTGAACCTACTGTACTAGGTAGCTCATTATTTATGAAGTTGATACATCATGCTTAATACCTAGAACTAGAGGAGACGATTGCACCCTAAAGAGATAATTCAATGTACATTTTATAACATGTGTGAATTATAATAAAGGATAACCTCTATTAACAACTTTTTGCTCTATGAGTATCAGAGGAAGGTGTATTAAATTAACCTATGTTGATTTTAAGATAACACTATTTATAAATTAATGAGATATTCTATGATATCTATGAGAGCACTTTAGCAGGTAATATATCGATGTTTGGATTCATTATAAGTATAAGAACAGTTGCAAAATGCGATTTCTGTACTCTGAAATAGTGGTTACTGAAGCAAGTGGTACCTTGATCAAGCTTTAAGAAATATAAGATCACTTGCTGAAAAATTGTTCCTGTCAGGTTTACCATATGTTCTAAGGAAACTGCTAGTAACACATATGATCAGTAAGCTAAAAAAGAGAGGATAAATCTAACAACCAAGGTAGCAGATGGCCCATGATCAGTTAAAGTGATTCATTACAAAAATAGGTCCAGAATTATTTCATTGCCATTACCTTGACTAAAGCCTGATCGAAACTCAGCAAATTTTTCAGCATATGTGAATCAATAATTGAAATGCTACAAACATGGACAAAACCTGTGGATTTGAAAATGCAATGTTAAAAATTGGCTAACTTTACAAAACTAATTTATTATCCCAGGTAATAAAGTTAATACAATTAATGAGCTGTAGAAGAGGTCTAGTTCAATGTTCATGAAGTCATGATGAATTAAAGAGCAAAAACAAATTGCTGGACAGCTGTGGGTTACAAATTTTTTTTTTTTTTTTTTTTTTTAATGCGTTTATAGTAATTACCAGTAGCAAATCTCATATGAAATGTAAAGGAAATAATTTTTGTAGCACAGTGTTTTTTGCTATCTTCTATGTCAGTCAGCAGAGTCAATGATTAACATTCATTTGAAAAAAAGTCATCAGTCTCTCATTTCTCAGAGCAAGGTTGCAGAATTGTTATTTCACATGTGAAAAATCTTAGCTATGAGAGCACAGAAACTTCCAAATTTTTCCTTTTTTTTTTTTTTTTTAAAGTCATAAATAATAGCAGGGGCAATCCAATATACTGTCTCACCATACAACTGTAAATAAATAAATTGTCCTGAAAACACAGTGAGGACAACATGGTTCATAAACTTCCTTTCTCTAAGTCTAATATTTAACCCCTCTTTTTCAACAGAGAATTGGGACATGACAAGAAAGATGAAATTATACTCTCATTCAGTGGTTACAAAAACAATAATTTCTGCAAAAGAAATATAGAGTACTAGATATGAGCATCCAATAAAGTAGCCTTTTATATTTTGAACTGATTGCAGTACTCCTTTGGTCTGCATTCACACACATGTAAATATTTTTCTCAACAGCCAAATAGTCTAGAAAAGCACATTTGAGAAATCTTGTCATCAAATGACTGAGTAGGTGGAATTCAAATTATGTTATGTATTGATTGTGAATTTCCCCCTCCTCTTTTTGCTTATATAAAATATATATATAAAAAAAAAAAAAAGGCAAAAAAATAATCAGTAGTCGTACTGTGTTTTTATTGCCATTACATTAAGATGACAATTACACATTTAATCAAAACAGTTAAAAATAGTGACTCACAGAGAATTGTTAATGCTCAAGGTCTGTAGTAAAATGACACTGTTTTCATCTAGGGCTCATAAAATCTCAAAATATTCAAAAGGCAAACTGGAAAAGAGGGCTCTACCTAGTTATATAAATATCTGTGACATATTATGTGAGAGACTGAGGCAGAACTGAGGAATAAATCAATTTATATAAATTATTTTTGGAACAAAATACATGTCCATTCCTTCATTAGCATATACAAAGAAACACACATGAAAGCACTCCACAAAACTGTAGAACAGAACCTAAATCTTCACAAAACTATATTCACAAAACTAATTCACTTTTCTTTATTCATCTTGAATTCAACATCCAGTTGTCAAGATATTTCCCTTTAGGTTTTATCTACAAAAGGTGCTTAGAGAAATTAATCTAAATCAATTAATAAGTTTGATTTTCAGAGAACTAGTTAAACACTACTGGCTCCCTGTATAGACATTCAAAATCAGGAGTTAAATTAAAAGGGTTCTAATTCACCTGCAAAAGAAGTGAGTTAAATTAAATAAAGAATAATTTCCTTAGGAAGAAAAGAGTCTCCATAAATGTTTAATGTAATCTAATTAACCCATTTGAAATGTACAGTTTTGATTAATTTGAATGAGTTTTCTTGATTGTCTTTATAGACACTGACAGCTAATAAGCATGGATCATATATTAGACTACTTTTTGAACTTCAATATGTTTATATCTAACTAAGAAGGAAATTGTATCAGGGGTTTCCAAATTAAAAGCAACACTTCAAAACATTAATTACAATGATTAGGAGTGGTAAAAAGCAGTGGCAGGATCTCTCCATTTACAGTTAAATTATATGATCTGAGGAACAGAAATACATATTAAGTGTGTAAAAAAGATATACCAGTTTGGATTAAATAATAAATTTTGAAAAAGTCATTTATTCTGTTTTATTTGTTGCATTTGTTGTTGTGTTTTTTTTTGTTTTTTTTTTTTTTTTTTTTTTTTTCTTGTTGTATTTGTTGTTGTGTGTTTTTTTTTCTTGTAACTGTATTTTTTTCTTCTCCTGATTCCTTAGTCTTGCCTTCTAGCAGCTAAGTTGCAGCTTAGCTTCTAAACCATTAATTAATAATATTTTAAAATATTATATTTTAATATCTTAATATTTTAAAACATATTAATATACTTTACCAAAAGGAAAAAAATAGAACAACAACAAATGCTCTATTTATTTCAAGCCCACAAAAATAATAGAGAATATTTTCTGGAAGTGTACGAATAGTAATTTTCCAAACTGTTTTTGTGTAACCCTTTTTGTTGAGCTTTGTGATCTACACAATTTATCTCTAGAGAAGGTTTGCCAACAGTCATGACTACCTAATTCCATAGTTTCATGATTAAGAAATTAGAATTCAGGATGTCCATGTTTTATTGAGATAATTCTCTTTCTTGGAGCTATTCTGCAATACTTTGGGGGGCTTTTTTTTTTTTTTTTTTTTTGTAGATTTAAATATATATATATATATATATATATATTTAGAATAGCTGAATATTTGTGGGGAATCTTGAGAATAATGGAATAATGGCCATTTTATTCCCATTGTTTTGTATAATCTTAAAAGACTTTTCATGAAAGACCTGATAGTTCAACTAGTCAGTTTCCTGCTTCATCATTATTGAGTTACAACTATTTTTTTTCTCGTAACAAAACATCCTTCCACACATACATCTCCACACATACATATGTAATTTTATTTTTTTTCTATACCAGTAAACATGTCACTATTTGAATATCTCATATCTTCATATAAATATATACAATCACCAAAGTTAATTACTTTGCCAAATAAGGAAGAAGATATGAAGAAATTATCCATCTGCAGTGCTGCTAAAAGCAATGTGTAGAATATAGAACAATAATAGCGAACGTTACTGGCATGTACAAGATTCATTGCTTCACTATAAGCATTGCCCATTATATGAAGTTTTTCTTCTTGAAAATATAAATTGATAAATTCCTTGTATACACTAAATAATTTACTTATCTTCTTAATTCACTATTTTAAATAATCATAGACTAAATTAACAACAATTACAAAAACACAGTAGAATTAAAGAAAATATACTACTTCCTTTCACTGATCAACTACTATATTCAATTACAGTGAAATATTTTACCACTTGTGCAGAATTCAAATACTCATAAATCTCCCAGTTGCCAACAGATACTCTACATAATACTCCATTTAACAACAAATACCTAAATAAAGAAAATATGTCATTTAACACACCTTGACATCATTAATAAGAAGAGTAAGATAGCTATCAAATAAACGCACATTGAATATGAGAAAGAAGGAAATATGAACGAAAAAAAAAATGGAAGGGCTTGGTTCTGATTTTATCAAACACAATATAGAATTTTGTGAAGTGAAAAGTGAAAACAAAACTCACCACATCAGATTTTCCTGCACTTGGGGAGTGACAAACTAGTAAAGGGGATGACCAAAACAAACCTAACACAGAAAATATGCAGGTTTCCTTTCAAATAGACTTTTGCAATGACAAATAGCTGTAGGCTATCATGGAATAAAATTGCTTTTTTTTTTCTTTTTTTTTTTTTTTCCTAACATTTTACATAGGTTTTGCTCTAATATTTGATTTCCTGAAGGATAGTTAAAACCCAGTTTAAAAATAATTTAAGCAGAATGGCCTAACTATGCATGATTCTTGCAGGCTTTACTGTCTTCTCTTACACAGTTTTAATTTTTCAAACACATTAATTCATGGGATCATAGAATACCCTGAGTTGGAAGGGACCATCGGGTCCAACTCTTGGCTTCACACAGGACAACCCCAAAGAGCTTTGTTTAAATGCTTCTTGAACTCTGTCAGGTTTGGTGCCATGACCACTTCCCTGGGGAACCTGTTCCAGTGCCTGACCACCCTCTCAGTGAAAAATCTTTTCCCAACATCCAGCCTGAACTTCCCCTGTTGTAGCTTCATGCCATTCTCTTGGGACCCATTACTGGCACCAGTGCCTGCCCCTCTGTTCCAACCTTGTGAGAAATCTGTAGGCCACCATGGGGCTGTACCTCAGTCTCCTCTTCTCTAGGCTGAACACACCAAGTGACCTCAGCTGCTCCTCATAAAGCTAGACCCTTCACCATCCTTGCAGCCCTTCTTTGGATGCTCTCCAGTAGTTTTATATGCTTATTATGTTGTGGCACCCAAAAATGCACACAGTGCTTGAGGTGAAATTGCACCTGCACAGAGCTGAGTTGGGTGGCCCTTTTAGCTTTGGGCTGCCAGGGCACGCTGTTGACTCATGTTCAACTTGCTGTCAACAAATCTCTAGGGCTAAAGAATTTTACAGAATCACATGCACCCTTTAACTCAGCAAATCTGAAGGGTCCCAGTGCCTATGGTGTCTTTAAATCTTAAAAATGTTTGCAGATAGTTCTGGTAGGAAGCACAACCTAAGTGGCATTAAGAAGAGCACAGGCCTCAGGCCAAGAAAAGAGATTATTCCCCTCTACTTCACACTTGTGATACTGAATCTGAAGTACTGTGTGTGCAATTTTTGGCTCCCCAAGGGGAGAAAAAAAGGCAGGAAAGGCTGGAGACCTGGCTCTGTTTTACCAGCAGACTAGAAGGCTGAAGGAAAGTATCATTGCTGTCTTCAGTTCTCTATTTCCCAGTTACAGGAAAGTTGGAGCCAGACTGTTGTCAGAGATGCAGAGTGAAGCTGCAGAAAAATAAATTCCCATGAGGCTGAAGTAGAAGAGCTTTCCTCAGAGGAGTCGTTATTAGGGTGGGAGCCTAGAAAGGTTGTGGAAGTTCAGACCCTGAAGATATAAGAAAACTTAACTGACATGGTCCTGGGCAACCTGTTCTAATATTACCTGGCTTTGAGCAGAAGGATGTATTAGACAACCTCCAGAGCTCCCTTCCAGCCTAAAGCATTCAATGGGTTTATGAATTCAAGAAGGACGTGTAGGTTTCAGACTGGTTGTTGTATATACTCATTTCTGCAAAACAAACAAACAAAAAAATAAAGCAAAATAAAACAAACAACCCCTCTCCCCCAACTAAAAATATACACTACATAATCATTCCATGATCTTATTTATAGAACTCAGGGCATTTTATTCACAGACATAATTCAATTTGTTAAAGTCTAAAATTTTATTTTGAGTCTTTGGGTGAAGAAACTCTGTTCTGCTTATACCACTAAAAATGTTGTACAGTATAGGGCACCAGGTTTATGTGATTTCTATTAAATTTTAATAATTTAATGAAAACCCATGTTATTTCAAGAACTCATCCTGAAGCATTATTCAAATTGTTCTCTATGATGGATGAGAAAATTAATGATTTCTCTATCTTTCTTAAATTCTTATTCATCTGTTTTGACCACTACTTTTAAAAAACAAAATTAAATTTTAGAAATGAACATTGAAATATATCTTGAGCTTTTTTTTTACTTGTCATAAAGTTTAATTTAAATGAAAAAGCACTGCAGAAGTACATAGTATCTTGCTTTAAATTAAAGCAGATAAGAAAAAAATCTGAAAAAGTTCCATTGGAAGATGAATCTTTTAGAGTTTTAAAATAAAGATGAAGTCTTTAATTTGGCATGTATATATACATATATACATACAATATCAAAATAAGTTATACAAAATGTTTGACTACTAAAACCACCCTGAGATTCTTAAATAATTCAATTTTCTTTTTTCTCTCTCTCTGAGTGAGACTTAAAACATAACATCTTTTTTTAATTATTTTTATTTTTATTTTTATTATTTAAGTTTTGATTAAGTGCATTAATATTTCTTTTTATCACAGACAGAAAAAAACAACTGGAATACGGGCACATTAAGAAGTCTCCCAGAAATCTTTGGCATAGGTTATCTTGTATTGCTGGCTACAGAACAGAAGCTTTTGGTTAACTCTGTTTTAAATACATTATTTTATTTTATTTTATTTTAATTATTTTATTTCTTTATTTAATTGCCAAAATGCATGTTTTAAATATGGGAAAACAACTTTTCTTGTAGGTTCTGTTAGCTTCTCTCCTACTTTCAAGTAAGCACTAAGACCCCATACACTATTTTTGATAAGGATGATGTGCTCTCCTGACATTTTATTTATTTATTTATGAAGTATCATGCCTACCTACAGCGCTAAAAAAGAAATTAACAGTATGTAATGAGTCACAGTGGAAAGCTGACATGCTCAACGTTAAATGAATTACAACTGGTCTTGATTTACAAGTCTGGTTCATAACTTCCCTTCTAGTGATTAATCATACACTACCTTTTACATATAGTTGTCATAAAAGAGGGTCTCAAAGCTCTTTACATCAGGTATAGGCAACTATTGCAGTGCTTTGCCAGGATCTTGAGATTTAGTATATACACTCACTATAAAAAAGTGGTGAAAATGATAAAGGGAAAGTAGAACTTATGCTCAATATAACTGTCTTGAATGTTGAAATGGCATTTTGGCTTATCTCAAATAATGACAAGGTGTACAAGAAGTTAATGGCAACTGCAGTGTTCAGCTAAATCATCATTAATTTTTAAGGATATCTATTTTTCCCATTATATCATTGAGATAAAAGAATCGGTAATTTGTGAATAATTCATTCACTTCACTGGCTTAATGTGTTGCTTCCCCTTCCTCCCCCCTTCCATCTTTTCCACGCCTACTTTCTTTTTCTTCTCAATTTCAAATTAAATTGCTTACTACTCTCTCTTTCTCTTCTTTTTTTCTCTCTTGAGCATTAATTGTATATATTCACACTAATAACTTGAGTGTGGAAGTAATATTCTTCCCATGCTGCAGCTTACAGAGACTACTTAAAAAATGAACTGTGTGTAAAATAAGGTGCCCCTTTCAATAACATTGATTTTTCATTATACTCGTATTGTATATCAATTCTGCACTATGTGTGGGTATTCTTCAGATAGAATTCTCCACAGCTTCCTCTCAAGTAGTTGTGAAGAGCAATAAGGTCTCCTCCAAGCCTCCTGTTCTCCAGACTTAACAATCCCAGTTGCCTCAGCCTCTCCTCATAAGACTTGTGTTGCAGAGCCTTCACCAGCTTTGTAGCCCTTCTCTGGACATGCTCCAGGGCCTCGATGTCTTTCTTGTAGTGAGGGGCTGTCCTGGTTTCAGTTAAGATAGAGTTAATTTTCCTCCTAGTAGCTGGCAGGGTCCTAAGTTTTAGATTATGATAAGAGGAGTGCTGATAACATGCTGATGTTTTAATTGTTGCAGAGCAGTGCTTACACTAAGCCAAGGACTTTTCTGCTTCTCACTCTGTCCTGACAGAGTGGTTAAACCAGAACAGGGGCCCAAAACTGAACCCAGTACTATGGTGGTTTTACTCAGCTGGGCACCAGAGTTCCACCACAACTGTTCTCTCACTCCCCCTCCTCAAAGGAAAAGGGGATGAAAATGTAAGGAAAAGAGCTCAAGAGTTGAGATAAGGACAGGGAGATGACCCAACAACTATCATCAGGGGCAAAACAGGCTCAGCATAGAGAGATCAGAGAAATTAATTGCCTATTACTAACAAGCTAGAGAAGTGAAAAACAAAACAAAACAAAACAAACAAACAAACAAAAAATAAACACCTTCTCTCCATCCACCCTCTTCCCCTCAAGCAGCACAGGGGAACAGGTGAATTGGGATCGCAGTCAGTCTACAGCACTTTGCCTCCGCCACTCCTTCATGGTCACTCTCTGCCCCTGATCCAGCATGGGGTCCCTCCCATAGGATGCTGTCCTTCCCAAGCAGATCCTGCGTGGGCTTCCCACAGGCAGTAGTTCTTCAAGAACTGCTCCAAATATGGGTCTCTGTATTATGGGGACCATCCATCAGAAGCTAAATGCTCTAACATGAGTCCCCCACAGGTGGCAGCTCCTGCCAGGTCACCTGTTCCTGTGTAGGCCCCTCTCCACCTCCTACAGAGTCTGGGGTTCTCCACAGACCACAGCCTCCTTCAGGTCAGATCCACCTTCTCCACCATGCACTCCTTCATGGTCTGCAGTGTAGAGATCTGCTCCACCATGGTACATCATGGGCTGCAGGAGGACAGACATTTCCACCATGGTCCTCTCCACAGACTGCAGGGGAACTTCAGCTCCAGTGCCTGACGTATGTTTTCCCCCTCCTTCACTAATCTTTATCTTTGCAAGGCTGTTTCTCACTCCTCACTCTCCCAGCTGCTGTTGTGCAGCAGTTTTATTCCCTTTCTTAAATCTGCTCTCACAAAGGCACAAACAACATCACTTATTGGCTTGTCACTGGGCAGTGGCAGGTCCCCGTGGAGCCGGCTGAAACTGGCCCTTATCTAACATGGGGTGGCTTTTGTACTCTTCTCACAGAAGCCATCCCCACAGCCCTCCTCTACCAAAACCCTTCCACGTTAACCCACTACAAGTGCTTGCGGTGTAGCCTTACCAGAGTAGAGTTCAGAAGGAAGATAACCTCCCTGGTCCTGTTGATCACACTATTCCTAATACAAGCCAGGATGCCATTGGCCTTCTTGGACACCTGGGAACACTATTGGCTCATGTTCAGATGACCATAGACCAACACCCCCGGATCCTTTTCCTCTGCACAAGCTTTCTAGCTGCTCTCCCCCAAGCCTGTAGTGTTGCATGGGGTTGTTGTGACCAAAGTGCAGGAACCAAGCACTTAGCCATGTTGAACTCATTGGCCTCTGCCCATCAATCCAACCTGTCCAGGTCCCTCTGCAGGGCCTTCCTACCCTCTGGCAGATCGATACTCTCTCCCCAACTTGGTGTCATCTATAAATTTACTGACGGTACACTCAATTGCCCTCATGCAAATAATCAATAAAGATATTTAAAAGGATGGGCCCCAATATGGGAACACCCCTCAGAAAGTACACTGGCTGTATGCAAGAAGTTGAGAGAGATCATTATCTAACCTTGGATATCACAGGATGTGGTGGTTTTACATTGCTGAGCAGCTGTGCTCCATTACAACTGCTTTCTTACCCCAACCCCCTCAATAAAAAAAGGGGAGAAAATATGATGGAAAGAGCACAGAGGTCATGATAAAGACTGGGAGATCACTCAGTGATTATCGTGACAGGTA